>NC_090440.1:1279612697-1279915728 GCF_031143425.1 Pleurodeles waltl | reverse complement strand
CTAACTAGCAGTGCCTCATCTCTCCTGAAAGGTAGAGATGATTGGGCAGCCGAGCACATGACACATCATACTCCTCAGGGAAGTCGTGGTCACTCAGGTCGCATCCGGTTCTCTCATTCACAATTCAGTCTCATATATAAATGACAATAAAAGCAGTATAAGTTTTAAAGATTGGTTTAATAAAACTACTGCATTTTAGTCAGCAAAGCATGAGCTGCAATAACCAGAACAACACAACACAACAATATTAAAATGGTGACGATGAGAGTGAAGCATAAGAATAATGCTATCATATTGCCACTAGAATCAATGGACTATTTTCTATCCAAATCGTATTTCGAGCACGGCATGTTAAGCTCTAATCCTGCCTATCAGGTTTCCCCGGGAGGTCATCAACCCTCAGACCTGAGCAAAGGCCTGTAGTCTGCTTTAGCATCTGCAGCAAAGCATTCAGCGTACAGTTGTGGTTCCCTGGCTGGACTCTCCCTCTTGACGTGTAATGGGACTAGGAAGTGTTTTTATAATTAACACAGTTGATGTTCTAAGAAAATGTCCCTACATAAGGATGTGTATTTTTCTACGAATGTTAGAGACTAAACTTCTACCACGTTCACCAGCAATGTACCAGACTGTAGCCTTGACTGAAGCACAGAGTGATCAAGAATGTGGTGTTTGAGTACACAGTGCTGAAGTAAGCAAAACAGTTAGATAGAAGAAATTGAAACAAGACCGTAAAACTGGTTATTGTAAAAATAACAATGTGAAGCTGAATAAAATATATCTAGGTCAAGGTGCACAGCTGCCTAGTGTATTAAACTAAAGTGCATGGAGCTATAACTAAAATGGCTACACAACAGTATAAGGTGTAAGTACCTTAGGTACCTACCGAACACCAGGCCAGCTTCCTACATTGGTGGTGCAGCGGTGGAATAAGCACTTGCAAAAAAACAGAAAGAGAAAGAGAGAAAGGGAAAGAAAGAGAGAAATAGCAAGAGAAAGAGAAAAAGAGAAAAAGAGATTGGGGTCGGCACCCCAGGGTGGCAGCAGCTTTATTTTCAGGGACCAGGAATCAGGGAGGACTCTTGATTCCAGGAATCTAAAAAAGGTTGTCCCCCCCCACAAGGTGGGGGATGACATTTATAATTGGTTCACTGTTCTGGAGAGGGCCTGTAAGGTACAAAGGGTCCCTCAGAGACAGTGGGCTACTATCCTGTGGCTCTCCTTCTCTGGCAAGGGGAGAGATAGACTTCTCACTCAGTGAGAAAGATGCTGACAGCTATTCAGTTTTAAAATCTACAATCTTAGATTGATTTGGTCTCACCACTGAGCAATACAGAATCAAGTTCAGGGAGACCAGAAAAGAGTCCTCCCAGGATTGGGTGGATGTTATGGACTGTTCTGTTAAAGCTTTGGAAGGATGGTTACATGGCAGCAACGTCAGTGACTATCAGGGCTTATACAATCTTATTTTGAGAGAGCATATTTTGAACAACTTTGTGTCTGATTTGTTGCATCAATACTTGGTTGACTCAGATCTGACCTCTCCCCAAGAACTGGCAAAGAAGGCAGACAGATAGGTCAGAACTAGGGTAGAAAGCTCATAAAGGGGGTGACCACAAGAAAAAGGAAGTAGAAGTAGTTAAGTCTCAGGACAAGGGTAGGGACAAAGACAGAAGAAAGGTGTCTTCATCAGGCTCACAAAACTCTTCTGGGGGTGGATCTAAAATCTCTTCACCCATCTTTAAAAAGCCTTGGTGCTACGTTTGCAAATACAAAGGCCATAGGTCAGGAGACGGCTCCTGCCCTAAGAAAGGCGCCAAACCAACCACCACTACAAACCCCACTTCCACTGCCCCTAGCAATAGCAGCAGTGGTGGGACTACTAAAAGTAGTCCGTCAAAGGGTGTAAATGGGCTCACTTTGGGAAGTGTAGTGGGGGCTGGTTTAGTTAGGCAGACAACAGAGGATGTATTAGTCTCTGATGAGGGGTATTGATTTTGTCACCCTTGCTTCCTGTCCCCTTAATATGGATATGGATAAGTGCTGGCAGCCGCCCTTGATAAATGGTGTTCAGGCAGAGGTATACAGGGACACAGGTGTCAGTGTCAATGTCAATGTCATTATGGTGACTGAAAAACTGGTATCCCCCTGAGCAACACCTGGTCACCAGTACCAAGTGACAGATGCCCATAACAGCACTGTATGCTACCCCACAGCAGTTGTTGATTTCAGTTGGGGGAGGGGTTGCTGGTCCAAAGAAAGTTGTTGTGTCCACAGAACTACCTGTAGAGTAGGGAACAACTTGGAGACTTCAGCTTTCGCTGAAGTGGAGTTAGAGGCCCATTCAGCAATGCTGGTCATCCCAGGAAATATCTTTGCTCTGACTAGAGCACAGGCCAAGAGGCAAAAAGATCAAGGAAACTTGGAACCTGGAAAAATGGCCCAAGAGTTTACAAAACCTAAGGGTAGGAAGGGCAAGAAGGTGCCCTGTACCCCAACCTCCAGTGAGGATTCTCCCTCTGAGGAGTCTACTCTCTTGGCAGGACCTACACCAGAGGGGCTCCAGGCTGACACAGCTGAGCTCTTGGGTGCAAGAGGGTGCAGGGGGGGGGGCAGGTTGGGGATGCCAGGGAGGAATTCAGTATGGCACAAAAGACTTGTCCCACACTGGAGGGCTTTATACAATACAAATGACAAAGACCGTATAAGTTTTATAGAATGTTTTAATAAAACAACTGTATTTTAGATATTGAGGCGTGAGCCGCAATAACCAGAACAATACAACATAGTAGGATTGATATAGTAACCAGGAGAGTAAAACATAAGAATAACGCTATCATAATTCCTAACTATTTCTACTGTACCTCTGCTTGTTCTATTTAGAACACAGCATGTTAATCTTCTAGCTTGCCTTTCTGTATCACTAGGGAGACAGACACCCTCATACCTGAGCAAAGGCCTGTGATCTCGTTCAGCACCTGCAACGAGGCAGTCAGCGTCTAGTTGTAGTTCCCTGGTCGGAATCTCCCTCCGAAGCTGTCCTTCAAGACGCAAGGGATGTCAGTGGCACCCACAAGGTGTACTGGGAAGACATCCTCATGTATTCAGAGCCAAGGAAACCCAAATCTGGTGCCACCAGGAGACTGGTAGTACCTCTGCAATACAGATAAATGTTGTTGACCCTGGCACATGATATTCCCCTGGCAGGTCACTTAGGGCAAAGTAAGACTTCAGACAGACTTGTCCCTCACTTTCACTGGCCCCACATGTCAGAAGACACTAAGGAGTTTTGTCGCTCCTGTGTCACCTGTTACACCAGTGGCCAGCCAAGCGGCACCCAAAGGCCCCTTTAATTCCAATGGTTTGGGTTCCCTTTGAGAGGGTTGGGGTGGATATAGTTGGCCCCCTAGACCCACCCACAGCCTCTGGGAACAGATTTATTCTGGTGGTGTGGATCATGCACCGGGGTACCCAGAAGCTATTCCTCGAAGGACCACTACAGCTCATGCAGTGGCAAAAGCCATCCTGGGAATTTTCTCAAGAGTGAGCTTTCATAAAGAGGTGGTGTCAGACAGAGGTGCACACTTCATGTCTGCAACCATAAAAGCATAGTGGAATAAATGTGTTGTTACTAACAAGTTCACCACCCCTTACCACTTCGAAACCAATGGTTTGGTATGGAGATTTAACAGAACGTTCAAAGGCATGATCATGGTACTCTCTAAAAAAAACTCAGGAGGGGATGGGATGTCCTCCTTCCATGCCTCCTTTCTGCCTACATGGAGGTCCCTCAGAAGGGAGTGGGCTACAGCACCTTCGAACCTCTGTTTGGGCACCCTGTTAGGGGGTCCTCTTGCTCCTGTGAGGGAAGGCTGGGAGCAACCTCTCAAGCCCCCTAAACAAGACATAGTGGACTATGTGCTTTGCCTCACATCAAGGATGGCTGAGCACATGAAAAAGGCCACTGAAAACCTTCAGGCCAGCCAGGAACAGCAGAAGCAGTGGCATGACCAAGAGGCTGTTCTGACTGTTTACCAGCCAGGGCAGAAGGTGTGGGTCCTGCAGCCGTGGCTCTCATGGCACTCCAGGATGAGCAGAGTGGTCCCCACACAGTAGTGGAAAAGAAGGGTGAGGTCACCTATTTGGTAGACCTAGGCACTGCCAGAAGCCCCCTCAGGGTGCTTCATGCGAACCACCTCAAGCCCTACTATGACAGGGCTGATATGACTCTGCTCATGGCCACTGATGAGGGACAGGAGGAAGAAAGTGACCCTCTCCCTGACCTCTTCTTCAACACTGCAGCTGATGGCTCAGTTGATGGGGTGGTCCTTGCTGACTGCCTTTCGGAGACACAGAAAGAAGACTGTAGGTATCTCCTAGGACAGTTCTCAGAAATGTTGTCTCTAACACCTGGACAGACCTCATGGTGTGAACACACCATTGACAGAGGAGACAGGTTGCCCATAAAAAGTAAAATCTATAAGCAACCTAACCATGTTAGGGACTGCATCAAAGCAGAAGTGCAAATGCTGCTCGATCTAGGCGCACATGAGCACTCAGACAGACCCTGGGCTACCCCATGGCTCCGGGTCCCAAAACCTCACTCCCAGAATGGGAAAAGGGAAATGAGGTTTTGTGTTGACGATAGAGGGCTAAACACTGTCACAAAGACAGATGCTCATCCTATCAGTAGGGCAGATGAGCTAATAGATACACTGGCATCTGCCAAGTATCTGAGCACATTTGATCTGAATGCTGGATATTGGCAGATCAAGTTATCAAATGATGCCACTCCCAGGACAGCAGTTTCAACCATTGGAGGGCATTATCACTTAACGGCGATGTCCTTTAGTCTGATAAATGCACCAGCCATATTTCAGAGGCTAGTGAATACAGGCACCCAAGGATGGGACGCCTATAGTGCAGCTTATCTGGATGATATAGCTGTCTTTAGCTTCACCTGCGGGGGATCACCTAGTCTACCTGTGGAATGTTTTGGAGGCTCTACAGAAAGCAGGCCTCACTATAAAGGCCTCTAAGTGCCAGAAAGGACAGGGGAAAGTTGTGTATCTGGGCCACCTGGTAGGTAGAGGCCAAATTCAACCACTACATGGGAAAATGCAAACCAGTTTGGATTGGAATCCCCACACTACTCAAACTCAGGTGAGAGCCTTTTTAGGCATCACTGGGTATTACAGGAGGTTCATGAAGAACTATGGCTCTATTGTAGCCCCTCTTAATGACCTCACCTCAAAGAGAATGCCCAAGAACATTTTATGGACAGTTAGCTGTCAAAAAGCTTTTGAGGATCTGTAGGAAAATCCAACTGTTGGCATGGTCACCCCCCACTTTTTGCTAAATGTAGATGCCAGCTTTGATTGGAAGTGTGCTAGGACCCTGCTAACCAGGCAACAGAACCAGTGTTCTTTCCCTAAAAATGTACCTTTGTTTCCACAATTAGCACAGCCCTGGCACACAGTTAAGTCCCTTGTAAAAGGTACCCCTGGTCCCAAGGGCCCTGTAGCCAGGGAAGGCCCCTAAGGGCTGCAGCATGTATTTTGCCACCCTCAGGGACCCCTCACTCAGTACATCCACACTGCTTTGCAGCTTGTGTGTGCTGGTGGAAAGAAAAGAGTGCCATGCCCACAAACAGCCCGTGGCATAGGTAAGTCACCACTCTAGCAGGCTTTCCAGCCCTAAGGCAGGGTGCACTATACCACAGGTGAGGGCACAGATGCATGAGCACTATGCCCCTGCAGTGTCTTTTCTTAGACATTTTAAGTGCAGGGTAGCAATACTGAGTATATGGTCTGGGAGTTTGTCATTACGAACTCCACAACACCATAATGGCTACACTGAATACTGGGACGTTCGGTATCAAACTTCTCAGAATAATAAACACACACTGGTGCCAGTGCGGGATTTATTGAAAAATGCACACAGCGGGCATCTTAGAGATGCCCCCTGTATGTTGGCACAACTACTAATGCAAGGCTGACCAGTCTGTGCCAGCCTGCCATTTCCAGACGAGTGCCTGACCACATGGGGTGACTGCCTTTGTGTACTCTGGGGTCAGAAGCAAAGCATGTCCTGGGTGGAGGTGCTTCATACCTCCCCCTGCAGGAACCTTAACACCTGGCAGTTAGCCTCAAAGGCTCAAGGCTGGTGTTACAATGCCCCAGGGCACTCCAGCTAGTGGAGATGCCCACCCCTCTCCCCGGACGAGCCTCCACTTTGGACAGCAAATCTGGAGGGATAATGCGAAAAACAAGGAGGAGTCAACCCTCCAGCTAGTTCCACCCCTAAGGTGCCTTGAGCTGAAGTGACCCCCTCCTTGAGAAATCCTCCATCCTTCTTTGGAGGATTAGGACCACTAGGGATGTGCTCCCCTCCCCAGAGGGAGTGGGCACAAGGAGGGTGTAGCCACCCTCAGGGACAGTAGCCATTGGCTTCTGCCCTCTAACCCTAACACACCCCTGAATTTAGTATTTAGGGGTGACACTGAACCCAGCTCTTCAGATTCCTGACGACCTCACAAGAGGAAGGACTGTTGAGCTGAAAACCCCGCAGGGAGAGAAGGAGACAACAAGTGACTTGGCCCCAGCCCTACCGGCCTCTCTCCTGCTTCAAAGACCCTGCAACCAAAAAGCGACGCATTATACAGGCCCAGCGACCTGTGAAAAGCCTCCAGGGGACTGCCTGCAACACAGAGGACTAAGAACCCCCGTGGGCAGCGGCTCTGCCCAACCAAAAGAAAAGACATTCATCTTTAAAGGGACTCCCTCATCACTCCAGAAGCGTCAGTCCCCACTACTCTGCACCAGACGCCCCCTGCCCATGTCCAGAGAAACCAACTATCCAGAGAGGACCCCCAGGCGACTCAGATGACTTGTCCACCCTGTGCTAACCTCTCTGCACCCCCACGAGGACGCCTGCAGAGGGAATCTCAAGGACCCCCCTGACCGCGACTGCCCGGGACGAAGATATCCGACGCCTGGAGAATCACTGCACCTGCAGCCCCCAGGCCCATGAGAAACCGACTGCCGGTGCAGCAACAACCAGTAAGTGGCCCTCACCTGTTGCCCAGTCGGTGGCTTGCCTGAGTTGCCCCCCTGTGTCTTGCCTCCAGCTCCTTAGTGACCCCAGGTCCCTCCATAGACTTCTATTGGGAACCCAGCGCCCTGTGTGCACACTGCACCCGCCTGCCCCCGTGCCGCTGAGTGTGTGGTTTTTGTGCCTACGTGGGGCCCCTCTGGTACTACTCCAAACCCCCCCTGGTCTTTCCTCTGACAACGCGGGCACTTAACTGCAAGCAGACCAGAACCGGAGTACCCACTGTCTCCATAGGCGCCCATGTTATTTTGGCTCCTGTTTGACCTCTGCACCTGACCGGCCCTGTGTTGCTGGGTGTTTGGGGTTGCCTTGAACCCCCAACAGTGGGCTACCTACACTCCGGGGACTGAACCTGCAAGTGTGGTACTTACCTCAGAAACTGTACTGTACTGACCTCCCCAGGAACTGCTGAAGATTGTGTACAATATTGATTTGATTCAAAGTCCTAACTATAACTATGCTAAGTACCTTTCCTTTAATGTACTTACCTGCTAAATGAATGCTGTGGTTCTAAAAATGAACAAAATAATATTTTTCTATATAAAAACCTATTGGCTTGAAGTTAAGTCATTGAGTGTGTGTTTTCATGTATTGCTTGTGTGTGTACAACAAATACTTAACACTACCCTCTGATAAGCCTAACTGCTCGACCACGCTACCACAGAGTATTAGTATTATCTATTATTGCCTTTATCAAGCCTCTTGGGGAACTGCTGGACTCTGTGCACACTATATCTCATTTTGATATAGTATATACAGAGCCAGCTTCCTACAGGATCTTAAACAGGGCATGTGCTCTGCACTTATTGTAAGAAGCCCTGACTACTCTAAGCAGTTCATAGTTCAGACAGATGCTTCTGAGGTAGAGGTTGGGGCAGTGTTATCACAACTTAACACTGATGGCCAGGACCAGCCTGTAGCTTTTATAAGCAGAAGGTTGACACTCCCCTCCCCCAAGGAAAAGTGTTGGTCTACCATAGAAAGGGAGGCCTTTGTTGTGGTTTGGGCCTTGAAGAAGGTGAAGCCATAATTGTTTGGCATTCACTTCCTTGTTCAGACAGACCACAATCCCCTTCTTTGGCAGATGAAAATACCAAATTGTTAAGATGGTCAATATCTCTACAGGGAATGGACTATACAGTGGAATGTAGACCTGGGAGTAACCACTCCAATGCAGATGGACTCTCCAGATATTTCCATTTAGACAACAAAGGCTCATCATTAGCCTTATTGTCCTTCACTTTGGGGGTTGTAGGAAAGTACCCACTTTCATGGCATGGTTACCCCTATTTTCTGCCTGTTGTCAGTGTGTTTGAATGTGGTCACTGGGATCCTGCTAACTAGGACCCAGTAAGTATGCTCTCCCCCTTTACACTTGGTTACGTGAACCACATACACCCCACATTTGGCATATTGGTGCCCCCATGTAAATCCCTAGTATATGGTACCCAGGGCATTGGGGTACCAGGGAATCCCAATGGGCTGCAGCATGTATTATGCCACCCATAGGGCGCCCATGTAAAGTGTATCTGCAAGCCTGCCATTGCAGCCTGTGTGAAAGGGTGCATGCACCCTTTTCACTACAGGTCATTGCACCAGGTCACTGCAAGTCACCCCTATGCTAGTCTCTCTTAACCCAAAGGGCAGGGTGCAAGTACCTGTGTATAAGGGCACCCCTGCACTAGCAGAGGTGCCCCCACTAACTCCAGTTCCATTTTCCTAAACTTCGTGAGTGTGGGGACGCCATTTTATGTGTGTTCTGATATATGCCACTACCTAATTCCAGCTATATAATGGTAACTCTGAACCTAGGCATATTTGGTATCAAACATGTTGGAATCATACCCCAATACTGTTGCCAGTATTGGTAGTGTGATCACATGCACTCTGGGGGCTCCTTAGAGGAACCCCAGCATTGCTCCTACCAACCTTCTGTGGTTTTCCTGGCAGCCCAAGTTGCTGCCACCCCTCAGACAGGTTTCTGCCTTCCTGCTGCTTGAACAGTTCAACTCCAAGAAGGCAGAACAAAGGATTTCGTTTGGGAGTGGGAGGCAACACCCTCTCCCTTTGGAAATAGGTTTTAAATGGCTTGGAATGGATAGCCTCCCCAAGCCACTGGTTTGCTTTGAAGGGCACATTTGGTGTCCTTTGTGCATAAACCAGTCTACACCGGTTCACCCACTCAGTCCCTGCTCTGGCGCAAAACTGGACAATGGAAAGGGGAGTGACCACTACCCTGTCCATCACCACCCCAGGGGTGGTGCCCAGAGCTCCTCCAGAGGATCCCCGAGTTCTGCAATCTTGGATCCAAAGTGGGCAGGGGCCTTGGGGAGGCTCTGAGTGACCAGGTCAGGCAGGTGACGTCACAGCCCCCTTCTGATAGGTGGTCCCTTGACAAGTGTGTGACTACAGGGAGGTGCTCCCACCGAGCTCCAGTTTTGGAGGTAAACAGAGATAGCCTGGTATTCCTGAGTGTATGTACTAAAGGGAGACAACTGAACCCAAACTCATCTGTTGATTGAAAATTGGTGCACAACAGGTAGGGCACTTAATGTTGAGGGGATTGATGGTCCTGATAAAGGACTAGCGACCCATATGGGCGATGGAAACGCCCGAAACATGTTGACCCTAGAATAGATATTTGGGGTGAAGAGGTGATTATATCCCTATATCACCACCATTTTTCTAGTCTTTTTATTCCTATCTGGAGAATCCCGGAATAAAGATTAATTATGGATTCACTTGAGATAGTTTTAACTCTTGAGTGTGGTGTTCTGTATGTTTGATCCCCGTTTGCTGTTCCATGTTTTTTGTTCCCCCTCCCTTTTGCTCCATTCCTTACGTTGGCTTGTATGGGAATGTGTCAGCATAGACCTATGATGAAGCATGCCACTATTAGTGGGTGAGGTCAGTTCTTCTAACTAATATGCTGTCTCTCAAGCTGGTGGGGCCCACCTTTTTGGTTCTCCACTTTGATTTCTTGTCCTTTGTGTGCTACTGGTTTAAGCCTTTTCAGAACTGCCCAACGAGTGGAAACCTCTGTGAGGGATCAGCTGAGATTTGGCAATTTTATTGTGAACCCCAACAATGTTAGGAGTTTTGCCATGTTCCAGAGGTGGTTTGTGACTGACTGCGTCAAACCCATATTCAACAGCCAGTCCTTGAGTAGTGGGAATTTGGAGACTCCCAATCCCCAAAAAAGGGAAGCAATTACCACCACTTTTATTAACACCAGAGGGAAGGTTGAAGGGTAGCATGGAAAACTGAAAGTTTACCTGGCACACCATGAGCCTGCACCAAGCAGGAATGGTACATAAAAAAAAGCAATCTCTAAGATCAAGGACACCATCCAGTCTCCTGGTTCTACAGCAGAGGCTCCTCTGAAGTACTGGTGTTAAAGGAATGTGGGAATGAAACAAAAAAGCAGAGCGTCAACCTTGTGCAAAATCTGTAAAATCATCCATCAGGCATGGAAGATTGCCACCCTGGGTAAAAACAGTAAGTTCTGCCTCCCACAGGTCAGATGTGAGCTGTTAAAAACAAGCTAAAGTGGCTTGGTAGCCACTGCAGCATGGAATAGCAGTTGGGAGGACTGGTGCTCCTGCTGGCCTGTGGGATGTCTTCCACTGTTGCATCCAAAGCCTCGGAAAAGACAAGTCTCTGTCTGCTACATCACTATAGGGTCCTTCCCTATAGGCTGTCCCCATGAATTAGCTGCTAAAGTTTCAGAGATGATGAGTGAATTGCTTTGAAGGAGCCAACAGCCCTAAGGATTGTGCTGTGGCCTTACCTTGTTTAAACCTTTCCAGCAGATTGTGCCTTCTCTCCAAAGCGTCAAGACCCAGTAAAGAGCTTGTTCATCTGCGAGGCCTGTACATCACCAGAAACTCCAGTCCATATCATTCAGGTGTATCTGCACAGGATGACACTGGTACCAAATGCTTTGCCAATGGAGTCTGTACTTTCAAAGTCTGTGCGGATGGCAAATTTTGTTGCATACTGCCCAATATGAGACAGGACTGCCAGGAAGATCTTGCTGGCCTGTACCCATAAGGAATCTGTATAGCGTCATAGCAGAAAGACTGCAGTGCCATCAGGGAAAAGCATCAACCCTTTTGGGATCTATCTGGGAGACTGGTCAGAATTGAGATGGGACTCATTACTGGTCAAAGCCTGTACAATGAAACGTTCTGTAGTATGGTGCTTGGTCAGAAAATAAGGCTAGGGGCAGGGCTGTGTTGTCGACTAATGGGTGAACAAGAACATTGCTTCAACCAGGTAGCCATCAAGGCACCTGTGAATAAGTCATGAAATGGGAGTAATGGCTCCAATGGTGCTGGTTCAGGCTGGAGAATCTCCATTAGAACATTGTGGGGCAGCTGCGAATCTAATATTTCAGCTGCCCTCTGAACCACCAATGCAAATGAGGCACTTTCTTCAATTGGTGGCCTGTCTGGTGAGGCCAACTCTGTTTCAGGTGAGGTGTTAAGTCCACTGCCATTTTGCACCTTGTTCTGAACCAGGATCACAGTCATAACCAAATACAGCCACTGCTGATAGTTGCTTTGTGATGGAGGCACTGGTTAGAGTCAGAGTGTATAACAATAGGTTATGCTTTCAAGATTTCATTACATGACATTAGTCCAGCTTGGACTGACACTGGTACATTGTCCAATACAAGTGTCAGCACCGATTCATCAACAGGCACAGGTGGAGTCAGTATTGGGGATGGAAATCAGCGTGGGTCTTGGGGTCAGCCCAGAATTCTGTACTTTAGTTGGGGGTCAGTAAAGATTCTCACCAGGACAGACTATATCAGGATAGGGCCCACCAGCAGTTAACCGACTGGAGCCCCCTGAGGTTCTGTGCAGCCCGAAGAAGTGCCAGAACGACCCGGAAGAGCATTATGATTTTCATCATGCACACATTAATAGACTCTATTTAGTACAGGGTTGAGGAAAGCCAGGGAATTTGGGGTGCGTCACAACCAGCTCAGGGATGGGTTCTCTGGCCGGTGCCCTTGAGGGAGTGCAACTCAAATCTTAATGCCCTTGTGCCTTCTCTTTGGAACCAGAATAGTGTTGTTTGCTTAGGTATTGTGTGCTTGCATTTAGACTTTTTCAAAGATTTTGAAGAAGAAGATGCCCAAATGACCTCGATTGGGCTGGTGACTTGCAGCGGGATCGGTGTGAAGTCTGCAGCTACTACTTATGCTTGGTAATGTATAGTTTTACCTCCCAGACTTGAATCACATTTAGGTGCAAGACACCACATTTGCCACATGACATAATGCCATGGCCGGAGTCCAGGCAAAAGGTATAGCTTTGTACAGGTTTATGACTGACATCTGCTTCCAGCAGTCTTGGTATGGATTAACAGTCCATTCCACAGAACGGGGAGGCGGAAGGGAAGTGAGGAATATGCTGTTAGAGTCGGTATCCACCAGAAAGAGCATCACTGAAGTTAGGAACTTGCTCTTCTGATGGATACTTCTAACCACAGATTACTCAGCTTTTGAACTGATACAAAAGCAGCACCTCTCAAGGCAGTGGGTTTGGCTCAAACTAAAAAAATCCTGCAGGACCGCACAGACTAAGTGTCCCTCCAGCCAGACCTTGCTATCAAAGCAGGAGTTCTTGATGAACGTATGCTATTGATACTGAAGAAGTGGCGTGACAGATGCCCAAAACCGGTATTCTCAGTGGTAACAAAGTGCCAGCAGCTTTGGCTCTGATTGAATGAGCCCTTACACCTTCAGAGGCTGCTTTCTAGCTGGAATGCATCAGATCCTCATGCACAGGACTATCGACTTTGGTATGCTCCTTTTGTGCACCACCTAACCCTTTTTTACCCCCAGAACCTCACAAAGTGTTGACTGTTCACCCGCTGGAGCTTGGTACAATCAATGCAGAAGCTCAAGCTCTTTTGGAGTCCAAATGGTGATGCCTCTCCTCCTCTTTCGAGGGGGTGAGGTGAAGAGATTAGTGAAAGAAACACGATGGATGGTTCGACATGAAAAGATGTAAAAATCTGCGCTCTAGTCTAACACCAGTTTGTCTGGGAAGAAGGTGGTGTATGGTGGATGAACAGACAGCAATTGTAGCTTACTCATGCGTCAAGCTTAAGTTACTGTTCTGAGAAACACTGTTTTGTGAGCAAACAGAGGGTAAAACACTGCTGTGCATTGGATCAAAAGGGATACACTTAAGATAAGTGAGAACCAAATTAAAGTCCAACTTGGCATTACAAAAGGTTTGAGTGGGAACATATGGACAAGCTCTTCATTGAAATATATCACAACAAATGATTTAAAAATGGATAGTTGGTCCTGTAAGCAAAAAAAGGTCTAGAAGTAAGAAATGTAACCTTTAACTGTTACCACAGCAAGTCTTTGCTGGGCTAAAAATGGCACAAATCCAGAACATCTGACAACTCTGCTTGAAATGGATCTCTATAGCGGAAATGATACCAACTCACAAACTTATACTAGTGTCCAGCTTAAACAGATTTTGTAGATGGCACCTGGCAGTCAAAATTATATCAACTACTTAAGAAGAGAAATCAAAGGCAGTCAACTCCTGCTGCTCAATCTCCACACATGGAAGTGCAGGCTGAGGCGGCTCGGATACAGGACCCTGCCCTGCGACAGAAGATGCTCCCGAAACAGCATCCTGATCGGAGGAGGGATGCTCTTGGAAAAACACACAAGTGCAGTGGCTACTGTGGGATATTATCTCCTAATGCTTTGAGTGGCTTCCCTGACCGGAGACACTCTCTTAAGGATGGAACTCATCAGAGACTAATCTTTTTGGTACAGTTAGCCTCACACACATTATCATGCTTCATCATAGGCAACCCATCACCGCCCCAGTAAGATAATACTACTAGGGTGCACTCAACCTCCTAAATCAGAGGGAGTTCTTTGATGAGATAATACTGGACAAAGAGGGATCCAGATCAAGCTAATAATACCTAGAGGTGCCTGGACTATGACCTTTATTGTCTGGAGCCTCAGTTATGACTAAAAACTAAAATTAAAACAGACCCTGAGCTTAAAGGCTCAAACCATTTTGTTATGCCAACATGTTTCTGCCCTTCATTGTTGCCTATACCGGTCACAGACCATTCGTCAGGGCCAAATATCTCTAGTGAACTGGCCTCATCACCATTACAACCAGTGAATAATAAACACAAGGAGAACCTTACCTTGTTATTTTTTACTTATAGTTTATATCTAAAAACACATCAAGCAAAATTACTGCTAATACTCCAAAAGCAAATGGTCTATAATTGAATCACTCATTCAGAGACTAAGGCCCTCATGACCACTTTGGCGGTCTTTTTGTAAGACTGCCAAAGCCATGGGTGCCAGAAGACCGCCAGCGATGCTGGTCTTCCTCCCACGATATCACGAGTACTGCAGGATTTCCGCCACATTTTGGGTGGAAATCCCGCAGTAATCATGCTGGCAAGCCGAGGCGCATGGGCGGTTCCCTCACCGGCCCCGCTAGAAGACCTCCATTAGCCACGGAAACCCTGGTGGAAAGCCGGCTCATTGGACCGCCAGGTCAGAGATGCTCATTTCTGGCCTGGCAGGTCCAACCTCCCCTGCCGGTCTGAGCGGGGTTGTCATAATGTGGCGGTCTTCACCGCCAGCCCATTGGCGGTAAGACCGCCACCATGGCTCATAATAAGGGTCTAAATGTCTCACATGTAGCACTTGTGAAGTTGCACAGCATACTACACATCAAATACATGTGTTATGTGAGGCAATACATGTAGGAAAGTCACCCTTTTTGGAATGGTTACCCCCCACTTTTTGCCTATCAGTGTGCCTTGACTGTTTTCCCAGGGATCCTGCTAACCAGGACCCCAGTGATTGTACTCTACCCCTCTAAAGTTGGTTGCCGAGTACATTTGTACACTCCACAATTGGCATTCTAGTGCCCTCTTGTAAATCTCTAGTACATGATACTTCGGTACCGAGTGCATTGGGTCACCAGGGGTTCTGCATGGGCTGCAGCATGTATTGTGCCATCCATGGAAGCCCATGCAAAATGTGTCTGCAGGCCTGCCATTGCAGCCTGCATGAAAAGGTGCATGCACCCTTTCGCCCCAGGTGACTACACCAGGTCACTGTAAGTCACCCCTATGGAGACCGTCCTAGCCCAGAGGGCAGGGTCCAGGTCCCTCTCTGTGAGGGCACCCATGCATGAGCAGAGGTACCCCTTCGACTTCAGCACCATTACACTGGACTTCGCGAGTGCAGGGAAGCCATTTTACTTGTGTACTGGACACAGGTCACTACCTATGTCCAGCTACATAATGGTTACTCAGAACCTGGGCAGGTGTCAAACATGTCGGAGTCATAACCCAATACTGTTGCCAGTACTGGTTGTATGATTCCATGCACTCTGGGGGCACCTTAGAGGACCCTCCCCAGGATTGCTCCTACCAGTCTTCTGTGGTTTTCCAGGCAGCCCATGCTGCTGCCACCCCTCAGACAGGTTTCTGCCCTCCTGCTGCTTGACCAGCCCAGGCAGGGGAAGGCAGAGCAAAGTATTTCCTGTGGAAGAGGAAGTCATTTCCCTCTCCCTTGGAAACAGGTGTTACAAGGTTTGGGAGGGGTAGATTCCCCAAGCCACCGGTTTGCTTTGAAGGGCACATTTGGTGCCCTCAGAGCATAAACTGGATTGCACCAACCCAGGGGCTCCTGGTCCCTGCTCTGGCCCAAAACTGGAGAAAGGAAAGGGGCGTGACTACTCCCCTGTCCATTACTACCCCACGGGTGGTGCCCAGAGCTGCTCCAGGTGGATACTTGATTCTGCCATCTTGAAACCAAGATGTGCAGAGGGCCCTGAGAGCATCTGAGGGGCCAGGTCAGGCAGGTGACGTCACAGACCCCTCTTGACAGATGGTCACCCTGCTATGTGACCGATCCCCCTTTTAGGGCTATTTAGGGACTGCCTTGCAGGTGGCTACCCAGATTTGACATGCAAGACTCCACCAGGACTCCTCTGCATTGCTTACTTTGACTTCTGGCCACTGGGACCGCAAATGGACTCCGGCAACAACTTTGCTTTGCAACGTTGTTTCTCCGGCTCCTTCCAGCAACTGCAACATTTTCCCAGGTGTGCATCCTCTGAGGTTGGCGAGACTTCAGCCTGCATCAAGAAGCAGAAAGGAATCTCCCTTGGAGTTAAGGAGTCACTCCGCTGCATCTGTAGGCACCAACTGTAACGTTGTGGGGCTGCGTGGATCTGCTCTCCTCTGGAACTGTGTGGATTCTGTATCACAGTTGGTGGTCTGGAGTGCTCTCCTTGGTCCTTTCTGCCAGCTGCCCAACTTGGGAGACAGTGAGTCCTAGCCTCTCCTTGCAGGACAGTACCCCTGTGCACCACGACTCTTGCAGCAACCAAGGCTTGTTGTATCCTACGCCAAGGGATCTTCAGGCTCTGAGTTGCCCCGGCCCCCAGCACTTCTTCCTACTAAGCACAGTCTCCTCTCTGCTGCTCCAGCGACCTATGACTCCTCTTCAGGTGTGCTGACTGGGCCTCACTGCGACTTACTGTGCCTGCTGCCAGTGGGTTGCCTGTGGGGGCTGCAATTGCTTTTGTTGGCTCTCTCGACTGCTGAGGGTCACCCGGGACTCCGCTTCAAGGGTCGAGTCCCCTGGGCCTTGCTGGTGCTCTTCAGCCTTGCAACTCTTCTTTTGCTTCTCTTGCAGTTGTCAAGGCTTGATTGGTGGTTCTCCAACACCACTAACCACTTGCAGCCCGACAACTAGCTATAGCTTATTATTTAAATTTTAGCAGCCGCATCCAAATTGATAGCCAACACGTGTTTCGTCCGGGAGTTTCCCAATGACTTCATCAGGGCTAAACATATATGTAGATGCGTCCTATATCATAAGTATTCCTTACAAGCGAATCCCAGAATAATTCCATTAAGCAACTTATCTGCTGATGCCTTCCAATGAGTCAAAACGTGAAGCGCGAGTACGCGTGTGTATCGATGAAGTATCAAAACTATAAGTAATAAGCTGTATCATCCTTTGAAGAATATGATTGAACCTTGATTTGAGAAAATCTGGACTGGCTATCAATTTGGATGCGGCTGCTAAAGTTGAAACAATAAGCTATATCATCTTTTGAAGAATATGATTGAACTTTGATTAGAGAAATCTGGACTTGGACTTTGGATCATAGCAGTCTTGGAACAACAGATCAATTAATTCTACTATTTGGATTTGGACAGGGATACTGTAATTGGGGATTATTTTGGAAATAATCCTATTAATTTTCAGAAATATATGACAAAACATTACCTATGCATACTGACTTATGAGTACTATTATTTTTCATGTTATAATGAGTGCCTCTTGTACTTTATATTTGCAATAGTGCTTTTAGCATCTATCAAGACCTTTTGGGTGTGGTCTTTCAAGAGTGCACCATTTAGAGATTCAACATTCTTTGTTGATATTCACCTCGCTACCCAGAGCGCCTAGTTTTCTCCCAGTACAATACACCCACACGTAGTTAGTCTATTGATATGCAGGATGCCATCAGTCCAAACAGTTTCATAATAAACCAAACTGTGCAAGTTTGATTGTATTGTAGCTGACATATGAGACAGTGGAAGGCTTGAATCCTTTGTGGGTTTGGGTAGGCTAATGCTGACTGAGTGTTCCGAATTGCTCCGAGCTATGGCTGTATTTGCGCTGGCTGAAGGTGAGACTTTTGCTAATGGATTGTGAACCCTAGACTGTGTAGGGTATCGGATTGTGTATTGTGTGTGTTGCTGACAGATTTGAATATTGCTGGCTTTTATGAGCCAGTCGTCCAGATAGGGAAAGACATGTCTTCTGAGGTATGCTGCAACCACTGCTAGGCATTTGGTAAATACAGTTAGTGCTGTTACTCCAAAGGGTACCACTTTGAATTGGTAGTGCTTGCCTGCTATCACAAACCTCAAGTATTTGTGGTGTGCTGGATGTACGGGAATATGGAAGTAAGCATCTTTTACATCTAATGTTGTCATGCAGTCTTGTTTTTGTAGTAAAGGGATGATATCCTGAAGAGTGACCATGTGGAAATGTTCTGAGAGAATATACTAATTGAGAGGTCTGAGATCGAGGATTGGTCTGAGAGTGCCATCCTTTTTTTGGTATGAGGAAGCACAGAGAATATATTCCTGTTCCTTGTTGAGCGATAGGTACTACCACTATTGCAACTTTGAGTAGAAGTGATTCTACCTCTTGTTTTAGCAAAACAATCTGTTCCAGAGAAAGCCTGTGTGAACAAGGGGGAATATTTTGTGCAGTGGAGATGAGCTCTAGGCAATGACCATTGTGTAAAATTGACAGTACCCATTGATCTAATGTAATTTTGTGCCAATGATGGTAGAAATGTTGCAGTTTTCCTCCCACAGGAGATGTGTACAGTGTGAGGATGGAGAGAAAGTCACTGCTTTGATGAGGTGTAGACACCTTTTGCAGCAGTGGATTTGCCCCTAGTTCTGAAGTTGTGTCCTCTATAGGATCCTCTGAAAGATCCCCAGAATACTACTATTGTCCCTGTTTTTGTTGGGACGTAGAGGCCTCTGATGTTTGGGGTTTAAAACCTCCTCTGAATTAGGGCTTGCAAAAAGTTCCCCAACAAGGTATTGTGTAAAGGGCACCCATGGCCTTTGCTGTATCTGAGTACTTTTTTTGTTTTTCAATGGTAGTATCCACCTCTGGTCCGAATGAACAAGTTACTTACCTTCGGTAACGAGGTATCTGGTAGAGACTATCTAGCTGCAGATTCCTTAACTTAGAATTCCCTGGCGTCAGCTTCGAATCCAGAGTTTTTTCTGAGCAGTACCCTGCGCGCACCGTCGGGCGTCGTCGTTTGGATCCGCGTGCATCGACCAGCTCCGTTGGAGCCATCTATGAAGTCACGGTTGTCTATATAGACGCCGTCTCGGCGCGCATATGTCAGTTCTTTTCCGCAACTTCCCACGCCAGAAGCGCAGAGTCATGGAAGAACCAACTATCATGTACTTCACCTCTAACTGTTTGGAGTAAAAAATTATTTCATGCCTTTAAGAAAGGCAAAAAGATGACAAGATCAAAAATATACATATGTACACAAATACATATATACAAATATATACATATCTACATGAGAAAAATTTCCCCAGAGCGGGGAGGCTCGGGCGGGTGTAAGGAATCTGCAGCTAGATAGAGTCTCTACCAGATACCTCGTTACCGAAGGTAAGTAACTTGTTCATCTGATAGAGACTTCTAGCTGCAGCTTCCCTTAGAATAGATACCCAAGCTATAACCCATGGCGGTGGGTCTGCAGGAGATTTTTACACAAGAAAGTCTTGCAAAACAGACTGGGCACAATGCCCCTCTCTCCTCACCTGGCTATCCAGGCAGTAGTGTTTTGCGAACATGTGCAAAGAAGCCCACGTTGTAGCCTGACAAATGTTCACCACCGGAACACCACGTGCTAAAGCAGTGGTAGCAGCTTTTCCCCTAGTGAAATGAGCTCTCAAGCCCTCGGGAGGCTGCTTCTTCACCAAAGCGTAGCATATTTTTATACAGAGAACGACCCAGCGCGAAATGGATCGTTTATGCACTGCCCGACCCTTCTTTGCACCAACGTAGCCCACAAAGAGTTGTTAGTCCACCCGGAACTCTTTAGTGCGGGCAAGGTAGAACGATAAAGCTCTTTTTGGGTCCAGCCGATGGAGTCTATCCTCTTCCTTAGAGGGATGCAGTGGTGTAAAGAAGGTGGGTAGGGTGATACTTTGACCCAGATGGAAAGGGGTCACCACCTGGGGGAGGAAAGAGGCACGTGTTCTGAGAACCACTTTCAGGAAAGATTGTGAGATACGGCGGTTTTGATGACAAAGCCTGTAGCTCACTAACTCTTCTGGCAGATGTAATTGCCACCAAAAAAGCTGTCTTAATAGTGAGCAGCCGAAGAGGACAGTTATGCAAGGGCTCGAAGGGAGCACACATAAGGAAGGTAAGAACCAAATTAAGATCCCACTGGGGCATAACGAAAGGCACAGGCGGGAATAGATGTACAAGCCCTTTCAAAAACCTCTGTACTATAGGTGATTTAAACAGAGATGGTTGATCGGGCAACTGAAGAAAAGCTGATAAGGCTGCAAGATAGCCCTTGAGAGTCCCCAAGAAGAAACCCTGCTGGGCGAGAGACAAAATAAACAAAAGGATGTTAGACAGAGAAGAAGAAAGAGGATCAATAGACCTCTCTGAACAATACGAAACAAAACGATTCCAACGGCAGGCGTAGATCGACTTAGTAGAGGGATGCCTGGCTGCCAGAATGACATGACAGACCTCGGGAGGGAGGTCATGAACCATCAACTGTCGCCGCTCAATCTCTCCGTGCCCAATCCGGAGCCACTAGGATTACTTGAGCCCGGTCGTTCTTGATAACTCTGGGCAGAAGTGGTATAGGCGGAAAGGCGTACAGGAGGCCTGAACTCTACACACAACGAAAAGCGTCGCCTAGCGATAGCCCCCTTGGAAACTCCAACGCGCAAAACTGCTGACACTGCGCGTTCTCTACGGAGGCAAACAGATCTAACCAAGGCTCTCCCCACTGCTGAAAGAGTCCTTGTGCCACCTACGGTTGGAGACACCATTCGTGATCCTCTAAGCATTTTCGTCTGAGTTAGTCTGCTCTGGCGTTCAGAGAACCTGCCAGGTGTTGAACCACCAGGGTCATGCCCTGCTGTTCCAGCCATGTCCAGAGACGTAAAGCCTCTTGACAAAGGGTCCACGACCCCACACCGCCCTGCTTGTTGCAGACCACATTGCGGTAGTGTTGTCCGTGAACACCTGCACCACCTTCCCTTTCACAACAGGAAGAAATGGTTTTAATGCTAGCCGGATCGCCCGAAGCTCCAACAAGTGTATGTGGAGTTTGGATTCTGCCGGAGACCAGTGACCTCTGATCTCCACCTCCCCCAGATGGCTGCCCCATCCCAGAAGTGACGCATCTGTCACTACCATTAGATCTGGTTGGGGAAGGGAAAGGGGTCTGCCCTTGACCCACTCGCAGTTCACTAAGCACCACAGCAGATGTTTTGCAGTCCCCTCCGAGATGTGAACCACGTTGGTAAGATTTCCCTGATGCTGTGCCCATTGGAACTTCAGGTCCCACTGCAGAGCCCTCATGCGCCATCTGGCATGCTTGACCAACAGGATGCAGGAAGCCATGAGTCCCAGCAGCCTCAGAGTCTGTGTCACCGAGATCCAGGATAGAGGCCGAAACATCGGAATCATAACCTGAATATCCTGAAACCGCTGATCGGGAGGATAAGCCCGATACTGCACTGTGTCCAGAACAGATCCGATGAAAGTGAGCTTCTGAGAGGGAGTCAGGTGTGACTTCGGCACATTTATAATGAACCCCAGCGAATGCAAGAGGTCCGCCGTCGTCTGGAGGTGAGTGACGAGAGCTTGGGGCGTGGGATCCTTCAACAGCCAATCGTCTAGGTAGGGGAAGACTGAGATCCCTGGCCTGCGCAAATGAGCCGCCACCACCGCCATCACCTTTGTGAACACCCGAGGGGCACTGGTGAAGCCGAAAGGAAGCACGATAAACTGAAAGTGATCGTGGCCCACCTTGAACCGCAGGTAACGCCTGGGGCTGGCAGGATAGGAATATGGAAATATGCATCCTGCAAATCCAACGCTCCCATCCAGTCTCCTTGGTCTAGGGCAGACAAAACCTGAGCAAGAGTGAGCATCTTGAATTTCTCCTTCTTGAGGAACAGGTTGACGTCCCTTAAATCCAAGATAGGGCGAAGGCCTTTGTTCTTTTTGGGAATCAGAAAGTAGCGGGAATAACAACCACTGCCTACTTCTGATATCAGGACTCTTTCTATGGCTCCCTTGGCCAAGAGAGCTGTAACTTTCTCGCGGAGCAAAGCTAGATGGTCCTCCATCAGACATTCCTTTGTCGGGGGATAGAAGGAGGGAAAGACTGGAAGGGAAGGGAGTAGCCCTTCCGTATGATCTGCAGGACCCACTTGTCCGTGGTGATGGAAAGCCAGTGAGGGAGATGAAAACTAATCCTCCCTCCAACTGGACGGACATGATCCCGCAGAACCACACTAGAAGGGCTTGGGCGCAGTGGAGGGGGGCTGTGTGGTGGCCGACCTCTGGCCAGACCTTCTGGGTCTGATGGTACCACGACCACGTCCTCTTCCGGGATGCTGTGAAGCCTGAGGACGGTTGCTAAACTGTGGCTGGCATGGTACCACACCCCTTCCGAAGCCTCGAAAGGGAGTGAAAGACAGACTGCTGTTGTGCCGGCGCTGAAAGGCCCAAGGATCTGGCCGTGGCTCGAGAATCCTTGAACCTCTCAAGCGCGGAGTCTGCCTTTTCGCCAAAAAGGAGAGAGCCATCAAAGGGCACGTCCATCAAGCTATACTGGACATCCCCTGAAAAACTAGTAGAACGTAGCCAGGCGTGGCGACGTAGGGCCACTGACGATGAAATCGCTCTGCCCAGCGAGTCGGTCGTGTCCAGCCACACCGGATCGTAAACTTGGCTGCATCTCTCCCATCCTTGACAGCCTGGGTGAGTGTGTCCCGTACGCACTCCGGAACCTGGGGCAGCACCTGTGCCACCGTATCCCATAAAGTATGGGAATAACGGCCCAATAGGCAAGAGGTGTTTACGGACCTCAATGCCAGGCTGGTGGCAGAAAACATCTTCTTCCCAAGCTGATCCAGCCTCTTGTAGTCCCTATCCGGGGGAGCGGAAGGGTAGGCACCACGGGAAGTAGAGGCTTGGACAACCAAGCTCTCAGGAGTGGGGTGTTGAGTCGGGAAACTAGGGTCGCTGGGAGCGGGTCTATGGAGGCGGCCCACCGTCCTATTCACAAGAGCCCCTGTGCTGGGTTTGGACCACGTACCCAGAAGGACGTCTGTAAGAGCCTCATTGAAGGGCAACAACGGCTCCGATGTTGACACCCTCGGCTGAAGCACTTCTGTCAGGATATTCGTCCTGACTGCCAGCGTAGGCAAATCTAGGTCCAAGACCTCAACTGCCCTACGCACCACCATAGCGAAAGAAGCACCCTCCTCTGTAGCCACATTAGGAGGAGAGAGCATACCAGTATCTGGAGACGTGTCCAGTCCACTGGCCTCCCCTAGATCCTCATACCAGTCCTGTTGCAATCCAGTTTCCAAAGGGTCCTCAGACCCCTCCCATTCTTCTCCTGCATCTGGCTGTTCCAAATAATGCTCAGACAATGATCTGGGCCGAATTGGCTCTGTCGAAGTCGGAGTCGACGTCGCACAACGTCCCTCCAGATCATCCGGAATAAGGATGGGGCTGCCACCGGTGGGCGCCGGAATCGTCGACATCGGACCCGGCGCCGAAGGAGGCTGACTGTGAGAGACTGGCGCCAGTCCAGTATCGGATCCTGGGGTCCCCAACGGCGCCGAAGCCGCTGGCGTCTAATCCGAAGGGGCCCCTGCTGACCCCGAAGACCCACCCGAGGGTACAGCCCGCTCAAAAACGAGACGCATGGCCTCGTAAAACTCTTATTTGATCGGGGGTCGATCCGGTCCCCGGAAAGGGGGGGGGGGGGGGGGGGGGGGAAGACCCGGAGTCGACCCTGGTGACGGCTCCACAGAACCGCGCTTGGAACGTCAACGTTCCCTAGACGCCTCGTGGGCCGACGGGCGTGGCGAAGACGAAGTCCGCTTGGACTACTACTTCTTCTTGTGCCTCTTACCTTCGGAAGACCTCGAATGCGAGGAAGAGGACTTGGGGCTCCGGGAGCGGTGCCGCGACCTCCTCCTACTGTGGGACCGTGACCTTCGCGGAGTCACGCCGACCGAAGATGAATGTCGGGCCGCAAGAAGCTTAAGGAATCTCTCCCTCAAGGCCTTCGGCGCCGTGGCCCGACGGTCGGAGCACGAGGTGGAATCGTGGTCCTTGTCTAGGCACCAAAGACAGACTCGGTGCGGATCTGTCACCGGCATGGTGCGATGACACTCACCACACTGCTTGAATCCTGTCTTTCTCGAAGACATGTCTCCAAACAGTCAAAAAAAGCGCTGACAAACCATCGAAGCAGGGTAGCTCTTTCCAAAACTGCACTTAACCGGCGCAGAAGGAAAAGAACTGACGTACGCGTGCCGAGACGGTGTCTATATAGACAACCGTGACGTCATAGACGGCTCCAATGACGCCGATGGCGGAAGCGGAGCTGGTCGACGCACGCGGATCCGAACGATGACGCCCGACGGCACGTGCGCAGGGTACTGCTCAGAAAATCTCCAGATTCGAAGCTGACGCCAGGGAATTCTAAGGTAAGGAAGCTGCAGCTAGAAGTCTCTATCAGATAGCTACTGTTTGTCAAACGGCATATTAAGGACCACTTGCTGAATCTCAGGTTTAAATCCTGAGGACCGCAACCAAGCATGCCTTCGGCTCAAAATGCTAGTATTTATACCCCTAGCTACGGTGTCTGCTGCATTTAGGGCAGATCGAATTTGATTGTTGGCAATAGCTTGTCCTTCTGCCACTACCTGCTGTGCCCTTTTTTGGTGTTCTATAGGGAGATATTGGAGGAACTTCTGCATCTCGTACCAACTGGCCCTGTCATACCTGGCTAAAAGTGCTTTGGAGTTGGCAATTCTCCACTGATTTGCGGCTTGAGTTGCCACTGTTTTGCCTGCTGCATCAAATTTTCAGCTTTCTTTATCGGGGGAGGAGCATCCACTGCGGATTGGCTGTTTGCCCTCTTTCTAGCTGCACTGACAACAATGGAATCAGGTGGCAACCGCTGTGTTATGAAGAGTGGAACTGATGCTGCGGCTTTGTATTTTTTGTCCACCCTCTGTGTGAGTAGTCTAGCCTTTGCTGGTTCTTTAAAAATATCGTCAGCATGTTTTAGCATGCCTCGTAGCATTGGAAAACATTGGTATTGTTTATGTGTAAAGGATAGGGTGTTGAATAAAAAGTCATACTCTATGGGTTCAGAGTGTAGCTGCACATTATGGTATGTGGCTGCTTTAGCAATCACCTGATTATAGGCTGTGGTGTCTTCTGGTGGAGATGGCCTAGTGGGATATAGATCAGGGTCATTGGAGGAGATAGGGTCGGAATCATATACATCCCATGGGTCTACAATAAGTATTGTCACCCATATAATCCCCATGTGAAGAGACAGGAGATTGCATAAAATACTGTGTAGGTGAAGGTGGTGGAGTTTGAGGTGGTGGATAAGTGGGAAGCACAGGAGAGGTGGTAGAGAAGACTGTTGTACTGTCTTTGGTTTCTGCTTGTGCTTAATTATTTTTGAAGATGAAGGCCCAGGATCCAAACATTCCTGGAAAGACAGCTTCCTCTTTGTTATTGAAGGAGCAGAGGCAATAATCTTCCCATTGTCTTTTTGAATCTGTATTTTCCATTGTTTATGGTCCATCACTTCAAGAATGGGCCTATTGTCTGCTGATTCCTCTATAGATGCAACATATCCACTTCCTACAGTTGTGTGCTCCGAAAGCTTGGTGACTGACTTATCAGGCCAAAAATGTGGATTCTGAAGCAGATGGAAGTTTTTTTGGCTCCAAAAAGGAGCTTGGCTGCTTCGGCTCTGAGGTGGTATACAAACGCTTCGGTTCCGAAGTGGAAGCCTCCACCTTACGACTAGATCCCGAAACAGGGGTGGCAGTCTGCTCGGTCGAACGCATTTTGGTCTTTTCCGACGCTGAGCCCAAGGGCCGGTCGTCAAGATGTAACTTTCGGGCCTGACCATGGCCAGTAAGCAGTGGTTGACCCAAGACCATGTGTGTTGACTTCTTCTGATGTTTTTGGAGATGGGAAAGGGCTGGCCTATTCACGTACTGCACTGCAGGAATAACGTGGCTGTCCCCATCTGAGTCACGGTCGGAGTCTGGGATGGAAACCGCAGTCTGCGCCTGTTCCTCACCGAAAATGTCCAGCGTTTGCTCGGTCGACTTTGAAACCATCTCCAGCTGACGAGCTCTCCGATCTCGCAGAGTCCTCTTGGAGCAGAAGGATTGGCATGCCTCACAGGTTTCTTCCTTATGGTCCGGAGAGAGGCAGAGGTTACTCGTAGAGGTTATCTGCAGCTAAAGATGCCATTGAACATATATATATATATATATATATATATATATACATATATATCTTGGGACCGGTCTGTTTCGCATGCTTGGTTGGTGTATCCAAAAAGGTGTGCCTAGGTAAGTAACTTGGCATCCCACTGTAGAGTCCGTATGTGCCATTTGTCATAGCTACCTAGCCGGATGCAGGAGGCCAAAAGTCTCAAACCAACTCTCATTGAGACCTAGGTTTGAAGTGAAAGAACAAGATCATAACCTGAATGTCAAGCACTTGTTGATCCGGAGGTAATGCTCAAAATTGCACCGCATCCAAGACCATTCCTTTGAGTGGAATCCTCCATGAAGGAGTCTGCTGTCACACTTTTTTATGTTAATTGAGAACCCCAAAGATGTTAGGAGGTTTTCTCTCACATGGAGGTGGTTTACGACTGACTGTGGTGAGCCCGCCTTCAACAGCCAGTCTCTGAGGTAAAAGACTGAGCTAAAACAGTTTGGTGGTAGTGGCAGGAGGGGCAAAGGACTGAGCATTGCACTATCCCTGATGGCCTGGACGTTGTCAACTGGTCCCCCACACTGGCCTCTAAAGGACTGCGGGGTCTGATGTGTGGAGATGAGCCTTAACGTGGTCTTTGGGGTAAACCCCTTCCGAAGCCTCAAAAAGGGTGGAACTAGTGTGGACACTGCAGCGTGGGTGGAGAAAAGCAGAAGAAGTGTGCTGTGGTCATATTTTCTTTGAAATACTCCGGGACCAAGTCTGCCTTTTCTCCAAAGAGATGGGGCCACCAAATGGCATGTCTGTCAGTGATGCTTGAACGTGGACTCATACATGCTGGATGCTGAAGTACTACGCTGGTGCAGCCTCCTCTGCCAAGTCAGTTGTGTCCAGTCCACATCATCCAGACCATCTTGAAATCTTGGGTGATTTTAATCAAACTGACCCTGAGCTCCTCTAGGGTTTCTGGCAAAGTTTCAGCAACAGAGTCCCATAATACACTGGAGTACCATCATAACAATCATCAGTCGTTGATTTAGCTAATGCTGGGCGAGGAAAATATTTTTCCAAACACTTCTATCCTCTTCCACTCCCCATTTGGTGGGGTCGTAGGTAAGGCATTGGTATCGACTCTGCCAGTAGAGGATTCTTCCACCAGGATCTCGGAAGTAGGGTGCTGCATAAGGAAGGCATGATCACCAGGTGCTGCTTTATGACGCCGTGCTACTTGTATATTTACTGACGGGCACAAACAAGGTTTTCTCCAAGTGCCCCTAGGATATCAGTCAGTGCCTTGTTAAAAGTTAACAGAGGTTCCATAGAAGACTGTTCAGATTGTAGGAACTCTGGGAGTACATTAGTCTTCAATTCAATATAAGGTAGTTGTAGATCCAGGAGTGAAGCTACCCTTCTAATAACCATGGAGAAAGACACAGATTCATCTGTAGGAGGACCTAGGAACACAAGCCCAGTTTCAGGGTCCGTGTCTTGCCCACGGGCATCTTTAGGTCCATAGTGAAAGTTCTCTCATCATATTGGGGGGAATAAAATCCCCAGCATCACAGTCATCGCCAAATGCAGGTTGGCTCTGATCAGAATCAGAACCAAAGAGTTGCTTGAGTACTGGAGTGCAACTGCAAGGCAAAGGCATAGTCTAGTCTGAATTAGAAGTAATAGGGGCTGAGTGTGCAGGTACCAAACTCACACACAGCTTTGTTCAAAGTCGGGCAGGATTGTAATTGAAGTCTACATGGACTACTAGTGTTTTTTTTTTCTTATTCAAAATGGATTTGCACAAAGACTTGGGAGTGCAACGATGACCCGTCGTGGGACTGGTCCCAAGAACATGAAGCAGTCAGAGTCATCAACATCGAGTGGGAAGCAGCCTTCTCAGGACTTCCAATGATGTTTAGAAAAATTCAGCTTGGCTTTGTTGTCCCAGATCGCTCTCAGATTTACAGCTTGGCTTTGTTGTCCCATTTCGCTTTCAGATTTATCAGGGCAACTCTGTCCTACTTGCACTCGTGGCCCAAGCCTAGACACCAGAGATATACCTCGTGAAGATCAATCACAGACATCTGTGTGCAATTGCTGCAAGGTTTAAGGCTCGTGGTTTTAGGAGGGGAGCAACCTGAAAAAATGTTGTGAAGAAAACAACTTGTCAACTGATAAAGAAAAGGAGATAGCTCCGATCCACATTGGAAGACGCAGAAGTATAGACAAGCACACATTGGTGGCGTTTACATGTAGCTCTGGCATCACTTTTGGGGCAGAACAGTCTCAATGCAGAGCTGCACGATGCCACCTACTAGTGAGCAGGAGATAAGCTAAGAAAATTCTCTAGATCCAGTCTTTTAATTAGGGATCTTTATGAGGTGAGGAAACTGCAGTTAGGAGTATCCATCAGAAACGCCCTTAATGACTTCAAAGTGTTGCTCGCTGGACTTCCACGGAGGGCTGACTGTTCTTGGTTGGAATTTTAAAATGGTTATGGACCACCATAAAGACATTTTGTGACTATAGGCAGCAAGACTGCATAGACATCGCAGTCCTCTAGAGGTTTTTAACATCTGACTGGCAAGGAACCTGCATGCAAAGGAACATATCCATTTCTCAGCAGTACACAAATCTATGTCAAGAACTGATTATTTCTCAACACCTACACTAAAGGTCATGGGGACAACAGGCTCGCTTATTCTTGCAAGAGGAATATCACACCACTTTCCACTTGAAATAATTATTGGACGCCCTAGGGACGGAGAGAGAAATATATGCTGGTTTAACATCTGGTGGTTTGCAGCTATAGACCTTACCCAGTACTTAATCCACTTAATACTTAATCCAACTGCTATCACATTTAGAGATAAAAGAGGGGTCAATGAACTCACCAGGCACATTTTGGGCAGTGAGGGAAGCAGCGCATCATGCAGGGTGAAAAGAACAGTAATCATAAAGCTAAGGTGATCAAATTGGAGCATCAGTGTTTTTCTCCGGGAGAGGGCCTGCCTTGTCAACTAAATAAGGAGAGACCGTACAACAATACCGTCTAAATTCGTCCAGACGAATTTGGATGGCCTCACATGTGTTTTGAGATAAGAAATAAATCTGAGGAACTTCTCTATTGGTTGACCACCAGAGATAATATCTCCACTCGTCATTCCTCAAATATACTGCTCCCAGATGGTCATTCGGTCAGTGCAGCAACAGATATTGCATCTTCCTTTTTTCCTTCTACCAGACATTATATACTAATGAAGAAATGTCAGACCACAAACTGACCATGCCACTTCTAGAAGAGCTCCCTCTCTCAATCTTAGATGTATAAGACCAGGAACTGCTAAACAGACCTAAAATGGAAGAGGAATTTGCAGATGTTATTACAAACATGCGATCGAGCAAGATGGCTAGCTCTGATGGATTTCCTCTAAAATACTATAAAAAGGTTAAATCACTATTGTGTCCTCACCTATTAAGCATGATTTTGTAAGCTGTGCAGCTGGAAACTAACATTTGGTCTTGATTTTTGTAACAGTTCAATAAATATATTCAACTGTACTTACTGGCCATCAGGCAGACTTAGTTCTCCAGATTATAATCATCTTCAGGCTAATGTGGCCCTTCATCTGATGGGTAAGGGTGGTGCCTTGCAGATATATAGGTCCCTTATTATAAACACAATAGCATTATTGACCATAAGGACAAAGGTGGGGGTTAGGTATGTCCTCTAGGTTAAAGTGAGTGGAGGGACAGCAGGGTGGCCCTCTGGAAACCACCATTTAATCTGAACTGGCTTTCTTACAACTGAAATATCTTCACATTACTTACACCACCGCTGTAAGATTGAGGAACAATAGTATGATGCCTTCACTGTTTTCAATGCGGCTGAGAGGAGGGTAATTTATTCCATGTGTTTTGTGACATTGCCTTGCTAGGGATGCCAAAAGATCTCGTAGGCAACTTGTGGGCATCTGCACAGTTGATGCCACAAGGAACATCCACAAGCACATCTCCTGTAACAGAGTGGTTTAGAGCGACGGAGAAGTGAGCAAAAGTGGAAGAACCCATGTATAAAGCTAGAGGTTGCCTCACAAGTAAAAGAAGACTAGAGGACAAGGTGGGCCTCCAAAAACACTCTAGAATATATGAAGTCACTCATTCTAATGGATTCTCTAACATTAAGCCAACTTCCTCTGACATATACAAGTCATCGTATCTAACAGACTCTGGAATTGGGCATCCAGATACAGATTGCACAGATCATGTTTCAAATGCAGCAGCTGCACATGCCAATTGAATAATGTCTAATGCATACACACCAGTAGAGTGTGATCCAGTCATGCTGGGTTTTGCACTATAATGTGGCAGCATTAGGCATCAAATAACTGTCTTTTACCAGTTCTGGAGCACACTGCAAGAGGTAAGTGGAGTCAAACATAACAATATTTACCTAATTAAAAAAGCAGTTCTGTTGCACATTTTTGTGTACCGTGAGGATGTCCCACCCAATCACCTCAAGTCTATATTTAAAACTTTAATACCCAGGCAGGAAAATCAGTTTTTAAGAGGACAGCAGTCTCCTTCAGTGTGTTGATTCAATAGCAGCTAATGCCCGCTTACTTTGATGGCTCAAAAGGGTAATTAGGCAAATATGAAAACTCTGCCTTTAGTCACCACCAGGCGTGTTACCTTAAAGGTATATGAGTGGGGTAGAGGAAACTGGTGGGTCTGTGACTCAACACCAAAAGTCCTCACTTATATACATGATACAGTGGATTGCAGCTAAATGGTGCTACTGTTTTCAGCCACTTTCCTGAAGCACCGGGAAGAAAAAGGCTGCATGAGAGATCAGGAGCAGATTATTGAAACCATGCAGATAAATGTATATGCCTCCAGCCCCAATTATATTTTTTTTAAAAGGTCCAAAATTTTCCGATGGGGTGGAAGAGACTCATTCTACGAACAAACGGTATCATGGGACTCTCCCTTTAATGAGAGAAAGTCTGGTGACCTGCCCTGCATATTTAACACCTTGACTAGTGAACATTAAAATGCTATAACAAGAAAAGATCTTGTATTTAAGTAACCAACACTGATCATACCTTGAGACATCAAAATGGTTTTGTTGCATGGGGTCTTCAACTTGCTCACTGCTCAAAGTACTGGATTCACCCATGTTGGGCATGCAGAAACATTTCTAAAGGTGTGCAGTATTCTGTTCATTTTCAGCATGGCAAAGTGCAACCATTCTTGCTCCAAGGTACCTCGGAATTTCAAAGATTCTAGTTCGAAGTGAACATGTAGAATATGGAGCGCATTCCTTTACCTGAGCCTCTGATGTCACACCTCAGGTTTAACACCTGTATGACATGGTGAAAATGGGCAAATGCTAACACTTTAATATGATACAGTGGAAAAGCTGATATTATGACCAGGTTACATTTTACAACATTGTGAACCATCAAACTGTCAGTAGGCAGCTCTTTTGCCATCTCCCGTCTGATATTCTAATGGAAAACATTCCCTGGCATCATTCATCAGGCTAACGTGAAAGGCAGGGTTAGCATTCAATGAATTGCAAACAAAAAACTGTTGCTAGGCTGAAGACTGATGTCCATGTAACTATTATGTATGGAACTTTATCTCAACATCAGTTTCACTGGACATTCTAAGCAGTAGTGGTGTAGAGTAAGCATATATTTCCATGCATGTTTAGACTCCTGAAATGTATTTTAGTCTACAGTTGGTTATTATACTTTCTATGTTATTTATTTTTGGCAGACTTTTAGCTTAAAATAAATAAATGTAATGGGAATATGGCAAAACAAGAGATATAACAAGGTTGCACATTCTGTTCAGAAAATAATAGCAATTTGTAGTGTCCAGTTGAAATTGTCAGTTACAAGGTTCTGAAAAGTTTCAAGAATTATTAATAATCTTAGAATTTGTGAAAAATTAACTGTTGTGAAATAGAGGGTTTTCATGAGGTTTTAAAAGCTTTTAAGGAACTTACATTTCAAAACATTTTAAGTTTAAAAAACGGAAGCGTTTCGCAAGTTGTCAAAATATGCCCTGCATCTATCTTTTAAAATTTGAACACTATTAGCCACGTAGTTGTAAACCTCTGAGCGTTATTAGAAAAGGTTAAATAATCCCTAAAAGTTTTATTTTCTGAAAACATTAAAAAATCGTGCTTAAAACAATTTAAAGAGGGATCAGGGAGATTATGGTGGAAAAATATTAAAACATGTCTATTAAATTATATTAGAGGGTACACTAACTGGACAAATTGTTTTATTAAAAAAATTAACAATTTCAAAACTTCCACAAAACCGATTCTGGGATTTGCCAAAACATCTGGAAGGTCTTTCTTTGTACAAAGTAATTCACCTTGGTCAACATAAAATGGCCAAAAAACTGTATCTGTAGTTGACAAAAGAAAAACTTAATCAGAAACACAAAATGCAGAAAATTTAATTTGTAGAAAAACAAAATCTAAATCAAGAATCTAATGCCCCAGCATCTACACTCGTACAGAAATCAGAGCAAAGGGATTAAAAACATTAGACACCAAATTAGCAAACTTAGGAAAATTGTGTATGGTGGCTGCAACAGCTATAGGGGCAAAGGTCAGAAAGATTTTTCTTTGTATTAGGCAATAATGCCAGACAGTGGAACCATGTGAAAACAATATTGGGGGTCTGAGCGAGTCTTATCTTTTATTCGCTAGCATGTCAATTTTAAGTGTCTAGTTTGCTCTGGTGACATTACTAAGTAAGAGGCCAAGAACACATTTTTAGACTGATAAGAGAATACAGCTCCTTTAACTCACCATTTGGTCGAACTAACAGCACAAGTTCACCAGAGTGCCTCTCACAGCTTGCTTTTATGAACATAACCACTTGATCATGGGTATGCTCTGATATATCCCTGCCATTGATCAGTACAACCTGATCACCTTCATTCAGCCTAGGGACACACAGATCTGCCTGTAACAGAAAACAAATAGTTACATGAAAAGATCTACCTTTAAAAAAAAAACTTTTGTCTGATTTCAGGTCTCTTTTAAATATGTTGCACTCTCATACCCAACATCACAAAAGCCAAAGACAACCTTTTTACATGGGACAATTAACAGAGTCTAAACTAATGACTGGAATAAGGAATTTTAGAAGATGGCCTTCTGGCTGCCAAAACAGAAACTGCAATGACATGAATCTTAAAAACTGTACATCAACGGTTAAGTGCACTCTAGCAATCAATTCAGGTACTGAGGTGCTCCACTAATCCCTTTTTCTGAAAAAGAGCAATTTCTCTACACAGGGCATCAATGAAGTGGTAAGAGCACTATAGCAAATGTATTAAGTACCCTGTAGGAAAGTACCATCTTGCCTGGCATGTTACCCCAATTTTTCACTGTATATATGTTGTTTTAGTTGTATGTGTCACTGGGACCCTGCCAGCCAGGGCCCCAGTGCTCATAAGTGTGCCCTGAATGTGTTACCTGTGTTATGACTAACTGTCTCACTGAGCCTCTGCTATCCAGAACCTCAGTGGTTATGCTCTCTCATTTCTTTCAAAATTGTCACTAACAGGCGAGTGACCAATTTCACCAATTCACATTGGCATACTGGAACACCCTTATAATTCCCTAGTATATGGTACTGAGGTACCCAGGGTACTGGGGTTCCAGGAGATTCCTATGGGCTGCAGCATTTCTTGTGCCACCCACAGGGAGCTCTGACAATTCTTACACAGGCCTGCCACTGCAGCCTGAGTGAAATAACGTCCACGTTATTTCACAGCCATTTACCACTGCACCTAAGTAACTTATAAGTCACCTATATGTCTATCCTTTACCTGGTAAAGGTTAGGTGCAAAGTTACTTAGTGTGTGGGCACCCTGGCACTAGCCAAGGTGCCCCCACATTGTTAAGGGCAAATTCCCCGGACTTTGTGAGTGCGGGGACACCATTACACGCGTGCACTACACATAGGTCACTACCTATGTATAGCTTCACAATGGTAACTCCAAATATGACCATGTAACATGTCTATGATCATGGAATTGCCCCCTCTATGCCATCCTTGCATAGTTGGCACAATCCCATGATCCCACGGGTCTGTAGCACAGACGTTGGTACTGCCAAACTGCCTTTTCAGGGGTTTCACTGCAGCTGCTGCTGCTGCCAACCCCTCAGACAGGTTTCTGCCCTGCTGGGGTCCAGCCTGGCTTGGCCCAGGATGGCAGAACAAAGGACTTCCTCTGAGAGAGGGTGTTACACCCTCTCCATTTGGAAAAAGGTGTTAAGGCAGGGGAGGGGTAGCCTCCCCCAGCCTCTAGAAATGCTTTCATGGGCACAGATGGTGCCCATTTCTGCATAAGCCAGTCTACACCGGTTCAGGGACCCCTCAGCCCTGCTCTGGCGCGAAACTGGACAAAGGAAAGGGGAGTGACTACTCCCCTGACCTGCACCTCCCCTGGGAGGTGCCCAGAGCTCCTCCAGTGTGCTCCAGACCTCTGCCATCTTGGAAACAGAGGTGCTGCTGGCACACTGGACTGCTCTGAGTGGCCAGGGCCAGCAGGTGACGTCAGAGACTCCTTCTGATAGGCTCCTTCAGGTGTTGCTAGCCTAGCCTCTCTCCTAAGTAGCCAAACCCTCTTTTCTGGCTATTTAGGGTCTCTGCTTTGGGGAATTCCTTAGATAACAAATGCAAGAGCTCATCAGAGTTCCTCTGCATCTCTCTCTTCACCTTCTGCCAAGGAATCGACTGCTGACCGCGCTGGAAGCCTGCAAAACTGCAACAAAGTAGCGAAGACGACTACTGCAACTCTGTAACGCTGATCCTGCCGCCTTCTCAACTGTTTTCCTGGTGGTGCATGCTGTGGGGGTAGTCTGCCTCCTCTCTGCACTAGAAGCTCCGAAGAAATCTCCTGTGGGCCGACGGAATCGTCCCCCTGCAACCGCAGGCACCAAAGAACTGCATTACCGGTCCCCTGGGTCTCCTCTCAGCACGACGAGCGAGGTCCCTTGAATCCAGCAACTCTGTCCAAGTGACTCCCACAGTCCAGTGACTCTTCAGTCCAAGTTTGGTGGAGGTAAGTCCTTGCCTCCCCACGCCAGACTGCATTGCTGGGAACCGCGTCTTTTGCAGCTACTCCGGCCTCTGTGCACTTCCGGCGGAAATCCTTTGTGCACAGCCAAGCCTGGGTCCACAGCAGTCTAACCTGCATTGCACGACTTTCTAAGTTGTCCTCCGGCGGCGTGGGACTCCTTTGTGCAACTTCGGGTGAGCACCGTTTCACTCCTCTTCGTAGTGCCTGTTCCGGCACTTCCGCGGGTGCTGCCTGCTTCTGAGAGGGCTCCTTGTCTTGCTGGGCGCCCCCTCTGTCCCCTGACGCAATTGGCGACATCCTGGTCCCTCCTGGGCCACAGCAGCATCCAAAAACCCTAACCGCACGATTTGCAGCTAGCAAGGCTTGTTGGCGGTCTGTCGGCGGGAAAACACTTCTGCACGACTCTTCACGACGTGGGACATCCATCCTCCAAAGGGGAAGTTTCTAGCCCTTGTCGTTCCTGCAGAATCCTCAGCTTCTACTGCCTAGTAGCAGCTTCTTTGCACCCACAGCTGGCATTTCCTGGGCATCTGCCCATCTCCGACTTGCTTGTGACTTTTGGACTTGGTCCCCTTGTTCCACAGGTACCCTCGTTTGGAAATCCATCGTTGTTGCATTGCTGGTTTGTGTCTTTCCTGCAGAATTCCCCTATCACGACTTCTGTGTCCTTTGGGGAACTTTAGTGCACTTTGCACTCACTTTTCAGGGTCTTGGGGTGGGCTATTTTTCTAACCCTCACTGTTTTCTTACAGTCCCAGCGACCCTCTACAAGGTCACATAGGTTTGGGGTCCATTCGTGGTTCGCATTCCACTTTTGGAGTATATGGTTTGTGTTGCCCCTATCCCTATGTGTCCCCATTGCATCCTATTGTAACTATACATTGTTTGCACTGTTTTCTAAGACTATACTGCATATTTTTGGTATTGTGTACATATATCTTGTGTATATTTGCTATCCTCATACTGAGGGTACTCACTGAGATACTTTGGCATATTGTCATAAAAATAAAGTACCTTTATTTTTTAGTATATCTGTGTATTGTGTTTTCTTATGATATTGTGCAAATGACACTAGTGGTACTGTAGGAGCTTCACTCGTCTCCTAGTTCAGCCTAAGCTGCTCTGCTAAGCTACCATTATCTATCAGTCTAAGCTGCTAGACACCCTATACACTAATAAGGGATACATGGGCCTGGTGCAAGGTGTAAGTACCCCTTGGTACTCACTACATGCCAGTCCAGCCTCCTACATACCCAAGGGACCCTTTTTTCTTTTTAGAATCCCCCTGGTATTACTGTTAAAAACTGTAAACTGACCCCTTAATTTCACAAAGGAAACAACCCTGGGCCAGCTCTTAATGTTTGTAACTCAATCTGCTCCGAGAATCAGTTCTCCAGCCACAAAAATCTATCATTAATAGGAATGCACCAGACATCTGACCCCTGGGGCAACTAATGCATGCTGGCAGTGGACCTAAGAACCAGAATGACTCCACTGCTTACAATAGACAGATCTCAACATCAGGAACTTGTGTGCACGTCACCACCACAGCCCAAGAATCATGGTCTTCGAACATTCACATGAAGAAACCATAGGGTTGTGATTGCCCTCGGAAAACCTCTGGCATTTCACAATCAATCAATCAATCAATAATTTATAAAGCCCGCTATGTACCCGTTCGAATTCACAACATTCACAAGGGCCTTGTAAACAGTCATATAATTGATTGCCTGAATCGTTTATGAGGTTCAATTACCTCAGGTGTTATTCTCTCTGGGCTGCTGGCGTCCTGCCTCCCAAGGCACACCGAGACCTCACTGGGGACTATTAAGAGCTGCAATGAACCTTTTAGAGTTTCACTCCACTCGCTGCAAATAATAACCAAAATCTCATGAGAACCTGAGCTCTCACAAGATCTGGATGTTTCAGCAACCATCTTGTGCACTGAGGCTCTAAAAGCCAAACCCTTCCGGGGTCCTGTGCTTTGCATTGAGGAACCGGCGAGGAAAACACCTGGAGCTGCAAAGCCCCAATCTCCAGCTGGAGCTGCTTATTGCACAGTGTCTTCTTCTTGCAGTAGACTAGACAGCAGACACAGGAATCACTGTGGAAACTCAGGTAAGTTCCTAGCGATCAAAGTACTCATTGTTTGGAGAAAAAAAAAACTAGCAAGAACTCCTGAAAGTTAAAGGTCATACTTTCTTGAGGGCAATTTAAACCTATTGGCTGCCATTGCATGGGCATGGCATTAAACTATGTATGTTGCTCTTGGGAGTAAAAACACTCTCAAAACTCCCCCTACTAAAGACTTTGACTCAGCACGATTGTGCTCTCGGATTCTATTTTATATTGCTATCGGCATAATGTCCCCAAATCCAGTGAACCCAGTGATATCATATGCGATCTGTGATAGAGAAACAGGTCATAGTTCCCTGCATGCCAGTTTGATTAAACAAGTTAAAATCAGATGCAAACCAGAAAGGTAAAAAATAAAAGCTCTATAAAGCAACAAAGCTTGAGATTCAATTCCCACAGAATTCCGAAGTGAAGCAATCCGCATATAAAGAAGTTGGGAGATCTTTTTGAAGACCTCAGTATTCTCACCGAGGTGCAGGCCAAATAACAAAGTAGGACTCCCTTCTGATTAGCCTACCGTCAGACCTCCTATGAATCATATCCAAGTTGGCCTGTAGAAGAGGAACATCCTAGCATTTGCGGGTAATAAGAAAGAGGGACTAACTAGAACGTAGCCACCAAATTCTCACTTTTATCTTCCAGGGAGATGAGTATCCAGTCTTTGCTACTTTGTTACTTAACTTTATTATTTTATTCTAATCCCGAGTCCCTTGGGTCAAACCTCCCGTCACTGAGTGTCTAGCTATTATCTGTGACAGTTGCATGGGCACGAGGGCTCATGTTACCTCTGCATCCATAGCCTGACATCCAAAGCATCCATGTAAGAAGATGGCACCACACTGAGTCATCTTCAAGATTTGGTGACTGTTGAATATGCTTCTATATATGAAGAGATGTCCCTGAAATCCTTACGCAACAAACTGAAAACAGAGAAGACTTATTGTAAGTAACATAAATAACTGTTAAGTGGAGATTGAGGCTGCTTGGAAGAAACAAGATGGGCTGCTATTCTGAAAGCATGACTTTAATAGCTATTTGTGGAGGACAAGAGCTTGTGACCTCCCAATGGTAGACCACTCTACCCACAAGCACTTCATTAAAATCTAGAAGGGCTGAAAGTGCTGTTGCAAGTGAGAACAGAGAAATGGTACTGCTTTCTGCAAACTATGAAGCTTAGGATTTGGTAAGCCATAAAATGGTAACCTACTAAGTAGATTATCTTCTACTGGAGCTCCTTAAATTAGTAAGCACAGGGTTTTCACTCAGCACTTATCTATTTTTTTTGTAACTGCATTTGCTCTTTTGTATGTGTTTCCTTGTGCAACTTGCCCATTCTATCTCCCTATGATCTGCCCTAATTTCCATAGAATTGCTAGAATTCAATATGAAAACAAATCAACAATGTTTTCTGTGAACACAAACATGAAAGTTGGGGTCATGAAGCTTTATGGAAGCAAGGTTGTTGCATACTGAAATTGCTGAAATGTTTAAAATCAAATGCAGAATTCCTTTCTTGGAGACTGCAAAATTTATTACATAATGATCCCAACCTTTCTCTCTTTTTTTGCCCACTTCATAAAAACATATCTCCTTTTATTATAGCAAAAAGCACATGAAACAGTTTTGTGGGCAATATAGGGTGTTTCTAAGCTTCCTACACCTTTCCTATTCAACAATACATCATCAATGTTCAGTTCTACTCGTTAAAGCTGGTTGCAGGATGCATCCAGAAAGCTTGAATGTCTTGCGAAGGTAATTTGGTATTTGAGGAGTTAATAATTGTGGTAGGTCTGCAGCACTTGCCTCTTGATGTTCACTAAATGTCTCCCATTTAAAGTAACTTGCATAGCAACAATGTTAACCAAACTACTCAGGAGAACACAAAAGGTTTGGGGAACTAGATGTGGCCTTTTTTTTTTGTTGTTATTGCTTTATTTCAGAATAGTTACATTTTTAATGGGGATTCTAATTTATGTGGTCTGAATAACCACTGAACAGCTGTAAGATTTAAATCAGAACTGCACTTAAGCCAAGCTATGGATTCTGCCATGCTTTAAATACTCCAGTCCACCACTCACCCTCGGAGTCTTTCCACAATGTTTTCGCTGTATGGGGTATTTTGGAATCCTCTCTAGGATGCTGGTGACTGCACTCAGATAGGGCTTACAGGGAAGGGTTGAAACACAAAGCTTTCTCAGGTGTTGGCTGAACATACATAAAACATACTTTACTGGCAGCTAGGATGCCTTTCAGAGCGATTATCTTAATCAAGGAAGGAGCAAAAAAAAGCATTCTCTCAGGTGATCGGCTTGGAGTAAACACCCTAAACTAGGTGCAGCCTTAAACCAATAATTGTGACAGTGAGCTGGTGTTTCTTTTTCAGTGATTGGGCCATCTATAACCCATGATTCATTGGTCTTAGTATTAAATTGGTAGGAAGAAAGGGCACTGTAAGGGGCTGTAGGAAAATGCCACTGTTGGCATGGTCACCCTCCACTTTTTGCCTAGTGTTGATGCCAGCTTTGGAAGTGTACTGGGACCCTGCTAACCAGGCCCCAGCACCAGCGTTCTTTCCCTAAGACTATTGTTGTTTCCACAATTGGCACGGCTCTGGCACGCAGATAAGTCCCCTGTAAAAGGTACGCCTGGTAACAAGGGCCCTGCGGCCAGGGAAGGTCCCCAAGGGCTGCAGCATGTATTATGTCATCCTCCGGGACCCCTCATTCGGTACATGCACACTGCTTGCCAGCTTGTGTGCTCTAGTGGGGAGAAAAGACTAAGTCGACATGGCACGCCTCACAGAGTGCCATGCCCACAAACCTCTGCCTGTGGCATAGGTAAGTCACCCCTCTAGCAGGCCTTACAGCCTTAAGGCAGGGTGCACTATACCACAGGTGAGGGCATAGCTGCATGAGCAGTATGCCCCTACAGTGTCTAAGCCAATGCTTAGACACTAAGTGCAGGGTAGCCATACTGAGTATATGGTCTGGGAGTTTGTCATTACGAACTCCACAGCACCATAATGACTACATTGAATACTGGTAAGTTTGGTATCAAACTTACCAGTACAATAAACCCACACTAATTTATTGAAAAATGCACACAGAGGGCATCTTAGAGATGCCCCCTGCATGTTAGCCCAACTGCTAGTGTAAGGCTGACCGTTTATGCCAGCCTCCCACTTCCAGACGAGTTTCTGACCACATGGGGTGAGTGCCTTTGTGCATTCTGTGGTCAGAAACAAAGGATGTCCTGGGTAGAGGTGCTTCAGACCACCCCCTGCAGGAACTGTAACACCTGGCGGTGAGCCTCAAAGGCTCAGGCCTGATGTTACAGTGCCTCAGCTAGTGGAGATGCCCGACCCCCGGACAAGCACCAACTTTTGGCAGCAAGTCTAGAGGGATAATGATAAAAACAAGGAGGAGTCACCCGCTCAGCCAGGACCAACCCTAAGGTGTCCAGCGCTGAAGTGACCCCCTCCTGGAGAAATCCTCCATCTTGCTTTGGAGGATTAGGACCAATAGGGATAGAGGTGTGCCCCCCTCCCCAGAGGGAGTGGGCACAAGGAGGGTGTAGCCACCCTCAGGGACAGTAGCCATTGGCTACTGCCCCTTGAACCTAACACGCCCCTAAATTTAGTATTTAGGGGTGACCCTAAACCCAGCTCTTCAGATTCCTGACGACCTCGAGAAAGAAGGACTGCTGAGCTGAAAGCCCCCACAAAGAAGAGAAGGAGACACCAACTGAGTCGTCCCCAGCCCTACTGGGCCGTCTTCTGCTTCCAAAAGCTGCAAAAGAAGAAGCAACGCCTTCTGCAGGACCAGCGACCCCTGGAAAGTCTCCAGGGACTGCCTGCATCACTGAGAACCAAGAAACTCCTGTGGACAGCAGACCTGTCCAAAAAGAAGACAAAGAAACCATCTTTAAAGGGCTTCTCACCTCACTCCAGAAGCGTGAGTGCAATTACTCTGCATCTGATGCCCCCGGCCCATGTCCAGAGAAACCAACTAGCCAGAGAGGATCCCCAGGGAACTCCGACGAAGTGTCTACCCTGGCCTGACCTCTCTACACCCCCACGACGACGCCTGCAGAGGGAATCCTGAGGACCCCCCCTAACTGTGACTGCCTGGACAAAGACATCCAACGCCTGGAGAAGCAATGCACCCACAACCCCCAGGCCCGGGCAAAACCGACCACCAGTGCAGCAACGAGCAGCAGGCGGCCCTCACCCTTGCCCAGTTGGTGGCTTGCCCAAGAGGCCCCCCTGTGCCCTGCCTTCAGGGCCTCAGTGACTCCCGGGTCCCTCCAAAGAGTTCTATTGAGAACCCGACACCCTCTTTCCACACTCCACCCGGCTGCCCCGTGCTGCCGGGGGTGTGGTTTTTGTGCCTACTTGGGGCCCCTCCAGTACTCCTCCAAACTCACCTTGTCTGCCCTCCAACAACACAGGTACTTTCCTGCAAGCAGACCCGAACTGGAGTACCCCCTGTCTCCAGAGGGGACCACGTTATTTTGGCTCCTGTTTGACCTCTGCACCTAACCTGCCCTGTGTTGCTGGGTTTGGGGTTATCATGAACCCCCAACAGTGGGCTACCTATGCCCCGGAGACTGAACCCGTAAGTTTGTTACTTACCTCAAAAACTGTACTTTACTTACCCCCAGGACCTGTTAAAAATTGAGGTGTTCACTTTTAAAATAGTTTTTTGCCATTTTTAAGAAAACTGTGTACATTGTGGATTCCATTCAAAGTTCCAAGTATTACTGTGTAAAGTACCTTTCATTTAATGTACTTACCTGCTAAATGATTCTTGTGGTTCTAGAAATAAATGAACAAAATAATATTTTGTTATAAAAAAATCTATTGGCCTGGAGTTAAGTCACTGAGTGTGCATTTTCACTTACTGTGTGTGTACAACAAATGTTTAACACTACCCTCTAATAAGCCTACCTTTTCGACCACACAACCACAAATAGAGCATATGAATTATCTATTATTGCCTCTGTCAAGACTCTTGGGGAACCCCTGGACTCTGTGCACACTATACCTCATTTTGATATAGTATATACAGAGCCAGCTTCCTACAGGGGCAAACGTCATAGGGGAGAAAACATCTCCTTATGTTTCACGGATACTAGTACTGCAGAGATTTATGAAGGAACCAACATCAGAATTCAAAGCAAGGGAACAATGTTATGTCTCAGACTATCTATCACTGTAGAAATGTCCAAGAAAAGGAGTATGAAGTCCCAGACACTAACTGGGATCAGTGGCTCAGAAAAAAAATGTCAGAAAGTTTGCATACGCATAATGCTGCGAAAACTAGCAAAGGCATCATAATGGTTGTGGTGCTGGCAGGTCAAATCTTATGCCCTGTAGTGAGCCAAGAACTCCTGGTTTAAGGGACTGTGGGTTTACAGATGTTGATGTATGAAAACTTGTGAGGTGTGGAGCTATTTCAGTATCAAGAGGAAACTGACGAGTCGTGGCGAGTAAAGGCTAATATAACAGCTATCACCAGTGACTCAGCAACTTAAAGAAGCGGTGTTGGGCTCAAAGGGCATATGAGGTAGTCAGATTCTGACCTGGGGAGGACAGTGCCATCTGCCCACGGATTAGCAGCCTGGGATGGCACAGAGGGGCACAAGACCGAAATGGCTATCCTGGGAACAGAGAAGCAGGAATGGACAGAGAAGGTGACATTGTGACCTGACAGTTGGTGAAAGCCAATACCCACTCCTACAATTACTGCAAGAACAACAGTATTGAAAGTGCAGGACACTTATCAGAAAAGGTAGCCATCATGGAGTAAATTGGCTGTCACAGATCTCCAAATCCAAGCCACCAATTCAAATTGTGACTTGTTCAGCTGGGGCATGGGGACTACCTGCTGGCCACTGAATAAACCAAGAGAGCAGCCTTGCTAAAATACTTGATAGGACAAAGCCCAACATCGTAAAACACAGATAGTGTGTTTATAAGGGGCACTGAACACTACTGAGGCGTGAAAAACTGTCATCAATGGTTCATCTGCAAGGTGTTAGAGGTGATCTCTGACCGAGGAAACAAAGATAGGCAGTTGCCACAGAATAATAAGACAAGAAAAGGTTGGAAAAAACGACTTTCAGCTGGAAATGAGATCACCGAACGAAGTGGCCTAAGCAGATTGTCGGGCTGGGGGGAGGGGGGGGTGTGGGTGGGGGGGGGGGAAGGGGATTGAAAGGGAGAGAATATGGGTAACATGTGGTGCATGCAGCACAAAGCACAGCTTTCAATGAACACAACCAATTGGAGGTACTGAAACCACTACAATGGGAAAAAGTCTGAAGGGTTGGGGAAGGAATTAGGTAAAAAGCAGTTTATAATAGTGCTGGATACATGGACATACTGAAATTAAGTATGTACTTTAAGTTAATTATGTGACAAAATCAACACATACCCCTCCTGGCACAGAAGTATGAGGTTCTTAAGATCAAACCATTTTACTGTAATAAATGTAGAAGTATGAAACTGCCAGAAGTAGCTAAGTAGTCTAATTTACAAACATTATTGAAAGACTAGCAAAATCTGGCATGACACAGAATAGGAGTTGTTGACAATTTGGGTTGACTGGACTAGCAAAGGGAAAAAAACTGATCAGAACAGAAGTGCTCTATCCCGGAAAGAAACATTTGCTCATAAGTTGTTTGTTTGGAGAACTGACATCCAAATATTCCAGGATTTAGGACAAACCATGACAGAGATTTCTCATATGCCTAGGACATCTACTCAGTAAGCAAAATATAGCATTACTTTAAAGTAACACGAGCTATGAATATCCAAGCTAGAAGAGGCAGAAAATCATGGGACTTGAGTTGCATTCATGGCCAGAAAAGGCAGAACTGAGTGGAAATCAAATTAGCCAGGAACTAGAAGAGTGTTGAGAGGCAGACTGGGTGACAATGGTGACATCTCTAGCAGAAGCAGTGCTGTGTGTGTCTGTAATATATGAAAATGGGAATTCTGAACTGCTGATGACACAAACATTCTGCCTACTAGCCTGGAGTGGTGAGACCAGTGGTTCTTAATCTGGGAACCTGGGACTCCTGGGGATCCCCGATCCCTAGCTAGGGGGTCCACGACTGTAGAGAAAATTAAACAACATTAACAGATTAGTAAAGTGTAAATAAAAAAGAAAAATGTACAACTGAAATGTTTAAAATGTGCCGTAAATGTGAAAGAATTTCAAATTGGAAGCTACAAATTAGGTTGGTATCCCCATACTGATTCGTAGGAGCATCGCAAGTGTATCAGAATATGGAATGAACTATGAGTGGCCTCAACTGAATTTAAAAAAAGCTACAAATTTCCCATTAAAATATATATTTTTAAATATTTCTCTGTGAATAAAATATTTCAGCATTTGTGCTTTTGTTTGATAAATGTTTATTTCAATATTTTTGTGTATTATTTTGCAGGTCAAATCATGAGAAATGCTTAGGCTGGTTTCCCTGGGTTCCAATAGTGACTCAGTGGAGGTCTCCGGACTCCACTAATGATTCAATGGGGGTCCCTGGATTAGAGTAACAATGAATTGGGGGTCCACCGCAGTCAACAGGTTAAGAACCACTGATGTAGACTGCATGTTATTTACCTTCAGAAATGCACTGTCTGGTGGATATTCTATCTAACCATAGATTGCTCACCTTGAGAATCTGAGGAAGTGCTCAAACTAGCGACACTGGCCCTGGATGCGATAAGGAGCCACATATAGGAGCCACCAATGCACACTGAAGTCGGTTTACCACCATTGTTTTTGAGCCATCAGATGCAGAGTGAGCCAAACCTAAATTGGGATGTTATTAAACTGAAGAGTCCATTCCATGACGAGGATGGTGGGCGGTCAGGAGCTATGGTTAGCTAGAGCTTCCATCAGAAACAGCATTACAGAAGTTAAGTAAATTGTTTTTCTGATGGATATTTTTAACTACAAATTCTTCACCATAGAAATCGATACCAAGGCAATATCTCACAAAAAGGTGGGAGGGTATGAGAAATGAAATTTATACTAGAAACTACTGCAGAGCAGGCAAAATCAAGGTCACTGCAGACCAGCTAGGCTAAACCACTGTAACTGCAGACTTTACGGGGTCGGGGCAATAATGCTCAATGAAAGTGTGGATGGATGCCCAGGTAGTAGCCTGGATGGATGTTAAACTCGGGGACGCCAGGTGGGTCTGTACAACGGCCATCAGTAGGCTGCTTCGTAGCCAGACTACCAGACATTTGATACACAGGACAATCCATCTCTGCAAAGTCTGTTTTTGGATCACCTTCTCTGTCTTTGCCCTAGCGAACAAAGAAAAGTTTATTACCCTGACAGAGTTCCCTAGTCATGCCAATATATAATCCTAGGGCCCTGTTTGGGGTTGAACCAGTACCGCCTTTACTTTTCCTTAGAAGGATGTGAGACAGAGAAAAATTCAGGGAGTATGACAGCCTGACCCACATGGAATTGCGAAACCTCCGGTGGAACAAAGGGCCACCCATGCCTGAAGCACCAAAATGTCAGGGCAGAACATAGTGTATGGTGTTAATTTCATAAATGCCTGCAGCTCACTTCTACATCACAGGGAAGTGATTGCAATAAGGAATATTCACTTATGAGTCAGAAAGGGCACAGACTGAAAAATACAAGTAATCTGTTTCGAAAAACACATCACAATGGGTAATTTGAACAAGGCTGATTGATCAGATAAACACAGAGGATGAGAGGGCTGAGGGGTAACCTGTAATAGTGCCCACAGCAAAACCTTGCTGGGCAAAAGGAATAATAAGAGCATCCAATAACTTAACCTGAAGAGCTTAGTGTGTGGGTAATCGCACAACGCCACAAATTGAGCCCAGATTAGATGGACTTTGTGGAACGGCATTAAGCCACAAACGCAACTTCTGGTTGCAACTCAAAACCATTCAGTTGGATCCACTCACTCTCCAGACATCAAGATGTAGATTGTGGAGGGTTATGAAGCAGGACCCTGCCCTGACGATGAGGAAGTGGAGGGCACAGGCTCAGTTTTAAAATGTCAAAATACCAGGCCCTCACTGCCAGTACAGGAATATAAAGGATGAGCTATGCTTTGTACAGATGTTAGTGCCCAGTCAAGGGATATAAGGATGAGCCATGCGTAGTCTATCCTAGACTTCTTCAGTGCCCTAGGATCAATGACAGCACAGGAAATGCAAACAGCAGGAAGAACAAGGCTCCTAGAATCTTTCTGCTTACTTCTTGAGCCTCCTTAATCAGCCTTACTTGTAAATTCTGATCCCATGGGGCATTCAGAGGGGTATACTGGTTCTGGATGGGCAACGAAGGAGCAGTAGCCATCGGTCCTCATTGCACTGCAAATGCCCATTAGCCATTCTCTCAACAAACAGCCATTCCTAATGCCCCATTTCACCCCCCCCCCCAATTAGGCCTATAAATAATCCTAAAGGAAACACCACAATTCCATTGGCGTGATGTAACGATGAGGATGGAAGTAACTTCAGTTTTTTTCCCGCATACTATGCGGAGCAAAAGTTAACAACCACACAAACCTCTTGTAGGAGGCTGGACTGGCTTGTAGTGGGTACCAAGGGGTACTTACACTTTGCACAAGGCCCAGGTATCCCTTATTAGTGTAGAGGGGTGTCTAGCAGCTTAGGCTGATAGAAAAGGTAGCTTAGCAGAGCAGCTTAGGCTGAACTAGGAGACGAGTGAACACACATATATACTAAAAATAAAGGTACTTTATTTTTATGACAATATGCCAAAAGTATCTCAGTGAGTACCCTCACTATGAGGATAGCAAAAATACACACGATATATGTACACAATACCAAAATATGCAGTAATAGCAATATAAAACAGTGCAAACAATGTATAGTCACAATAGAATGCAATGGGGGCACATAGGGATAGAGGCAACACAAACCATATACTCTAGAAGTGGAATACGAACCACGAATGGACCCCAAACCTATGTCACCTTGTAGAGGGTCGCTGGGACTGTAAGAAAACAGTGAAGGTTAGAAAAATAGCCCACCCCAAGACCCTGAAAAGTGGGTGCAAAGTGCACCTAAGTTCCCCAAAGAGCACAGAAGTCGTGATAGGGGAATTCTGCAAGGAAGACCAACACCAGCAATGCAACAACAATGGATTTCCTGACGAGAGTACCTGTGGAACAAGGGGACCAAGTCCAAGAGTCACGATCAAGTCGGGAGTGGGCAAATGCCCAGGAAATGCCAGCTGTGTGTGCAAAGAAGCTGCCACCGGATGGTAGAAGCTGTGGATTCTGCAAGAACGACAAGGGCTAGAAACTTCCCCTTTGGAGGATGGATGTCCCACGTCGTGAAGAGTCGTGCAGAGGTGTTTCCGAGCAGAAAGCCCGCAACCAAGCCTTGCTAGCTGCAAGGGTCGCGGTTAGGGTTTTTGGATGCTGCTGTGGCCCAGGATGTCGCCAATTGCGTGAGGAGACAGAGGGGGCGTCCAGCAAGACAAAGAGCCCATTCAGAAGCAAGCAGCACCCGCAGAAGTGCCGGAACAGGCACTACGAAGTGGAGTGAACCGGAGCTCACCCGAAGTCACAAAGGAGGGTCCCATGACGCCGGAGGACAACTCAGGAGGTCGTGAACTGCAGGTTAGAGTGCCGGGGACCCAGGCTTGGCTGTGCACAAAGGAAATCCTGGAAGAGTGCACAGGAGCCGGAGTAGCTGCAAATCACGCGGTTCCCAGCAATGCAGTCTAGCGTGGGGAGGCAAGGACTTACCTCCACCAAACTTGGACTGAAGAGTCACTGGACTGTGGGAGTCACTTGGACAGAGTTGCTGAGTTCAAGGGACCTCGCTTGTCGTGCTGAGAGGAGACCCAGAGGACCGGTGATGCAGTTCTTTGGTGCCTGCGGTTGCAGGGGGAAGATTCCGTCGACCCACGGGAAATTTCTTCGGAGCTTCTAGTGCAGAGAGGAGGAAGACTACCCCACAGCATGCACCACCAGGAAAACAGTCGAGAAGGCGGCAGGATCAGCGTTACAAGGTCGCAGTAGTCGTCTTTGCTACTTTGTTGCAGTTTTGCAGGCTTCCAGCGCGGTCAGCAGTCGATTCCTTGGCAGAAGGTGAAGAGAGAGATGCAGAGGAACTCTGATGAGCTCTTGCATTCGTTATCTAAGGAATTCCCCAAAGCAGAGACCCTAAATAGCCAGAAAAGAGGGCTTGGCTACTTAGGAGAGAGGATAGGCTAGCAACACCTGAAGGAGCCTATCAGATGGAGTCTCTGACGTCACCTGCTGGCCCTGGCCACTCAGAGCAGTCCAGTGTGCCAGCAGCACCTCTGTTTCCAAGATGGCAGAGGTCTGGAGCACACTGGAGGAGTTCTGGGCACCTCCCAGGGGAGGTGCAGGTCAGGGGAGTGGTCACTCCCCTTTCCTTTGTCCAGTTTCGCGCCAGAGCAGGGCTGAGGGATCCCTGAACCGGTGCAGACTGGCTTATGCAGAGATGGGCACCATCTGTGCCCATCAAAGCATTTCCAGAGGCTGGGGGAGGCTACTCCTCCCCAGCCCTGACACCTTTTTCCAAAGGGCGAGGGTGTAACACCCTCTCTCTGAGGAAGTCCTTTGTTCTGCCTTCCTGGGCCAGGCCTTGCTGGACCCCAGGAGGGCAGAAACCTGTCTGAGGGGTTGGCAGCAACAGCAGCTGCAGTGAAACCCCAGGAAAGGTAGTTTGGCAGTACCCAGGTCTGAGCTAGAGACTCGGGGGATCATGGAATTGTCTCCCCAATGCCAGAATGGCATTGGGGTGACAATTCCATGATCCTAGACATGTTACATGGCCATGTTCGGAGTTACCATTGTGAAGCTATACATATGTCGTGACATATGTATAGTGCACGCGTGTTATGGTGTCCCCGCACTCACAAAGTCCGGGGAATTTGCCCTGAACAATGTGGGAGCACCTTGGCTAGTGCCAGGGTGCCCACACACTAAGTAACTTAGCACCCAACCTTTACTAGGTAAAGGTTAGACATATAGGTGACTTATAAGTTACTTAAGTGCAGTGGTAAATGGCTGTGAAATAATGTGGACGTTATTTCACTCAGGCTGCAAAGGCAGGCCTGTGTAAGAATTGTCAGATCTCCCTATGGGTGGCACAAGAATTGCTGCAGCCCATAGGGATCTCCGGAACCCCAATACCCTTGGTACCTCAGCACCATATAATAGGGAATTATAAGGGTGTTCCAGTATGCCAATGTAAATTGGTGAAATTGGTCACTAGCCTGTTAGTGACAATTTGGAAAGAAATGAGAGAGCATAACCACTGAGGTTCTGGATAGCAGAGCCTCAGTGAGACAGTTAGTCATAACACAGGTAAGACATACAGCGCACACTTATGAGCACTGGGGCCCTGGCTGGCAGGGTCCCAGTGACACATACAACTAAAACAACATATATACAGTGAAATATGGGGGTAACATGCCAGGCAAGATGGTACTTTCCTACACCCCTGGCCAAGACTTCGGTCGTGGCCCTAACCAAGGGACACATCTCACCATACTAAAGGCATCCAAGAGGAACTCAAACATTCCCGTTCTGGGGATTTATCCAGTGTCTCACTTCATTGCTCACACCATCCTTCATGGTGTCCCTTCTATAAACGTGGCACCCCCTTCAAAACAATCACCAACGGAAAAGTTTAGGGAGGCAAATAGAGATGGTGTCTTCCTTTATCTGAGATATGCAAGTTTCCTTAACTTCCTGCTCTTTTGTGAACATGTTGTACTCCCTAGAAGTAGAGATTGAGAACCCATCCCCGGGATGCACTTATTCCCAACAGAGCCATACCTGTTGTGGCTTTCCCCCATAGAGTTCGGCCTCTCATACGTTTGTATTCCCTGAAAACCTTGTAGCTGCCCCTATGCTCCCACGTGAACAGTCCTCAGAAGGGATTGTTTAAATCTTGAAAGACGGCCATAGAGGCCTCGAATTTCTCAATCCTTTTGAAGACCTCATCGAATGAGGCTCCAATACACCGCTCCAGCAAACTAAGCATACTCCCCATACACTCTTGCATATGTTTATTATGAACAGTTACAGCTATTTCTCTTTGGGTGGAACTGCTCACATCATAGTCATCCTTTTCTGCCCCCTTCCCTGGCTGTACCTTCTCTCTGATACTCCAAGCCGCTCCTTTTGGTTGGAGGTAAATCAGCAGGTTCCAAAGGGGAAGCTAGTTCAATGCACAATGGGTCATTATTTATTTATGCAGGCATTACTCCTGCCTACACTCACTCCAGGAGGTATCTGTTCCATTGGGCAATACCCCAGCTTGCTTGAGTCCTAAGTAGTAGCTGCAACCAAGAATTCCTGTTAGGTGCTCACTAACCTCTCCTCAACATTACACATATCTTGATAACTCATCCCCAACGCACTGGTTAGGAAGAAAATAATACTATTTGCCATGGATTTCTCCTTACTGGGCAACGTCAAAGTTGAATTTATTTTGCCCATGACTACCACTTTTGTCACAGGGAGAAGGACAAGTTACCTACCTTCGGTAACACCTTATCTGGTTGAGACAATATCTAGTTGGAGATTCCTTAACTTAGAATGCCCCCCAGGCATCAGTCTGGATCCTGAGATTTTTCTTGAGCAGTACCCCTGCGCACATTCAGGGGTGGGTGGGGTTGTGGAGTGGAATCAACCGGCTCCGGGTCAGTCATTAGCATCGCCCAGGCCAGACTGGAGCGCAGATGTCAATTTCTTTTCACGACTTTCCGGACAAGAAGCGCAGACCCTTAAAGAACACTTACACCTGGTGTGTCAAAACTGAGGCACTGAAGGGGACTCCCTAGAAACCAGTTCGCAGAGTGAGGAGGATGGGTGGGTCGGTAAGTAATCTGCAACTAGATACTGTATCTACCAGATAAGGCGTTACCGAAGGTAAGTAGCTTGTCCATCTGATGGAGACATCTAGCTGCAGATTCCTTACCATAGAATAGATACTGAAGCAACTGTGTGAAGAGATGCCCATGTTGCCGTATAAAAGATGTCAGGGACTGAAACGCTGCGTGTGAACGCAGTGGTCGCAGCTGCACCTCTAGTAAAATGAGCATGCAAAACCTCAGAGGGGTGCATGTTAGGCAGTGAATAGCACATATTAATGCAGAGTACAACCCATCTAGAGATGGTCCGCTTCACCACTGCCTGACCTTCCTTCACACAGACATAACTGACCAAAAGTTGATCATTCACCCAGAACTCTTTGGTTCAATCAAGGTAGAACGCCAATGCTTTTTTGGATCCAGGCGATAGAGTCTCTCCTCTTCCTTAGAAGGATGCGTGGGTGCATAAAATGTAGGCAAGGTGATAGATTGGCCTACATGTAAGAGCGGACCTAGTACAAAGAACCACTTTGTCAGAGCAGACAGAAAGTTAGGGCAGCTTAGACGACAATGTCTGCAGCTCATTCACCCTGAGGGCAGAGGTAATAGCCACAAGAAAGGCTGTTTTCAAGGTGAGAAGCCTGAAAGGAGAATTGTGGAATGGCTCAAAAGGAGTGCACACCAGGAATGTCAAAAGCAAATTCAAATACGATTGGGGCATAATGAATGGAGATGGAAGAAACATACAAGTAAGGCCTTTAAAGAACCTATTTACATTAGGAGATAAACAAGGAAGGTTGATCAGGTAACTGGTACAGAGCAGAAATTGCAGACCGATAACCTGTGAGAGTGCCCATAGCAGAGCCCTGCTGGGCCAGAGAAAGCATAAGCAATAGGATCTCAGAGAGAGAGGCAGAAAGGGGTTCAACAGTCTTGTGTGCGCACCATGCCACAAATTTCTTCCAGCGACAGGTGTATACCATTTTGGTTGAGGGATGCCTGGCTGCCAAGATTACGTTACAGGCTACGTGGGCAAGGTCAAAAGCTGTCAACTGTCCCGCTCAATATTCATGCAAGAAGATGGAGACTGGGCAGGTCCAGGTGGGAACCCTCCCCTGCTGCTGAAACAGAAGATCCTCCCGAAGGGGCAGTATGATCGGAAGATTGATGGTCATGCTTAGTAGCTTGGGACCAGACTCTTTGTTGCCAGTCCGGAGTCAAAGATTACTTGGGCCCGGTCTTTCTTGATCTTGTTGAGAACTCAGGGCAAAAGTGTTATTGACGGAATGGTGTACAGAAGACCTGCGTTGCAGAAGCCTGCAGCCCTGCAAGTGTATGCTGCCGATGTGCTGAACTGTCAACGAGTGGCCGTCAGGCTTTTATTCCACTGGCGATAGCAGACTTCATATATGTTCTTACACTGCCTGGCATGCACTAGGGCACTTCAACATTCTCAGGGTAGTGTTTTTTTGATGGTCAGCTGGGCCAAAGAAAATCATTCATCCTATTTACTGCTTCTATGATTTTGAAGTATTAAGTCGTAACTTATACAGCAATACTCGTCTGTCTTCTTTGAAAGTATTACAAGTCTGATAACCTCATTTCAGCTGATCATGCAATGCAATATTGAACGACAGGGTGAACGTCGTAGACTGCCCACGCCCACTGAGCCATTATTGGAATCCTGGGACCCCGGTCTGAGCAACTTCGGTGATTTGAACCACAAAGCAATACACTAACATATGGAAACTATCATTCACCTACCAAATACATACACAAATGGCTAAATATTTTATTTAATTCACAAATATATATGAAAAAAGTAATAATATTAACAGGAAGGTTCAATCAAGGCCACCCATCCACCATACTGTTTTATGTTTGATGCAGCTGCATTGCTCCCATGAATCAATCTGAGGATACCAATGAAATATTTAGCCTTCAATTTCCAACTCCTTCACACTTACAAAACATTTTGAGTGTTTAATTTCATATTTTGCTTATTTATTTATATACAATTTATTAACCTGTTATTATTTCATTTTCTAAGCAGTCGTGGACCTTCAGTGTAGGTTTGAGGACCCCTAGTGATCCTCTGACCCAGTGCGTCTGTCTGTGAGCGGCTGACCAGGGAAGGCTGGAATGGATTCTCCAGTCAAAACACCAGAGGATTCCTATTCTTTTTTTTATTTTTTTTTTAAAAGGTGGGGGAAATAAGGAACTACTTCCGTCTCTATCCCCGAACCTCCTCCCGTCCATCTGTGCTGTCAGCGCATTTCGCAAGGAGCACGGACATCACAGTTTCCTCATCGAAGCAGCGAGTAGATAGAGGTCGGTGTTCTCTCCTGCTCCGGTGGAGAAAAAGCCCTGGAAAAGGCCTCAATGCATTTCAGGGAGGACTCACTGCAAATGAGATTCTCCCCTTTTCAACAGGCCTTTCTGAAACTGTTCCTTGGCAGTGGATCGCAGGTGCACCACAATCCAATACCAGGAAACCCACTAGACACAAGTAAAATTGATTAGGCGTAGCCCTTGTGACCCATGGGCCGACCGCCCTTGTGGGCATTAATAATTTTAAAAAGGACATGGTTTCCCCCCGGGGTGGGGGGGGGGGGGGGGGGGGGGGGGGGGGGTTGGGAGGGGATAATTGGGGGCGGTGGTGAAGCTGAGGGGACGGCTGAATGCACCCTGTGGTGGAGTTATTTTTTTTTAATATATTTTCAAGAAGAAAAAAATTATAAAATCATTAGGACGGTGGGCCCTCGAGGTGAATGGGCTGACCCCCCCCCTTCGGGGCTTAAGTTAAAGAAGCATGTGGATTTCCCAATGAGAAGCTTGATTGTCCCCCTGGGAAGTTGAAAAAAATATATAAATAAGAGAACAAGAATATCACTGATGGGACAGCCCGCAAGGTCAATGGGTTGACCTCTCTTGGGTGCATATCAAATTAAAAAAGAACTGCTTCCTCCCAGGGGGAGAGAGAGGGGTGCGATGATGCTCCCTGGGGAAGTAAAACATTGTTTTTCATGGGAAACTGTCAGGAGGGTCAGACCTCTTGACATAAACTGACATCTTCTAGGGCGCCCTTTTTTTTATTGTTTTTTTTTTCCTGGGGGCGATTGCGGCTCCCAGGAGAAAAAAACACATTTCCCAAAAAAAACATATAAAAAGGTTTAGTAGGGTTTTGCCACGAAGGCATGGGTTGATTCCCTTAGTGGCCCTTTTTTTAAAAATACATGTGAGCTTTCCACTGTGGTGGTAGTACTCTGTTTCCACAAGGATCACGCCAGCACATTAATTTTAGAGAGCTATTACGTGAATGTGTGTTTCAAGGGTAGATGCTCGGCTTTAGGATATTAGTTTTATACTGGAAAAAGCCCAGCAGCTCCACCTACAATAGAGATTTGCATAACACATGAGTAAAGTATGCTGAGATTCTGGGTGTATGCCAAGTGAATTAATACTGTCTTTTGTTTAGTGCAGTGACCTCCAACCTTTTCTGTAGTAAAAACTACTTATGTTCAATGAAAATCATCCAGAGCTACAAATATTAGAATTTTAATACTGATCATATCAGACAAGGTTTAATTTTTCTTTTGAATATACACTTTTCAGTTTTTGTAGGCTGCCTGCACACAGAAGAGGTACTTTGGGTAGCTCGAGAGCTACTAGTATCCCACAGGCTACTCCTTAGAGACAACTGGTTTAGTGTCTTTGGAAAACCTGTAGATTAAGGAAAGAAGATAAGATGAGTGAACTTTGTGTTTATTTACTGTTGCACACATCACATGCACACTGTCAATGACTGAATTAGAACAATACTTTTGCCTTCTACGTAGTACAGTGTTTCAGGATGGTTTTGGCCAGTAGCAGAGATGGTGTCTCGGTGGATGACTGCTGCCCAGGCCCTGACTCTGGGATGGAAGACAGCTTTGAGGCAGGATCAGAAACAGACAGCATCTGCTTGTGATGTTTCAGTTGGCAGAGTTCCATCCGATGACTTATCCTCCAGCAATTCTGAGGGGTACGATGATGGTGGTCATGCTTTCCCTTCACAAGCACAGTCTGTGCGGTGGGGAGACCATAGCATGTTAGACCAACCCAGAGAGCAGGTGCGTATGGCGGAAAGCATAGATGGAGTGCTCTCTTGGCAGACCCCCAATTTAGTTCAGCCTGACAATCTGCCTTTCACTGATGATGCTGGATGTAAATTCGATACTGCCAATTGAGTACGTTCATCTTTTTTTGGATGTTGACTTTCTTAAGCAAATTTTGCAATAAACAAATTTGTGTGCCAATCAACTTCTGGGGGAGCATTGAGGCACTCTAAGGTCTCATTCGAGGGCACACAAGTGGACTCCCACTTCACTTCAGGAGTTGAAGATATTTTGGGGCTTCACGCTCAAAATTGGGTAGTGTACAAACCAAATTTGCAGTTCATGCTGGTCTACTTGCATGGTTTGGGTACCCCCCCCCAATCTTTGCACTGTTCATAAGCAGAGATCTTTTTTTGCTATTGCAGTGCATGTTGCATTTCAATGACAGATCTGCATTGCCACAGGACCATCTAAACCATGGCAGGCCGTTCAAAATTTGGCCTGTAGTGGAACATTTGTCTTCCAGTTTACCAGGGATTTATATTCCTGGAAAGAATATAAGTATTGATGAGCTCCTGGTACTGTACAAAGGGTGGCTGCTGTTCAGGCAGCGGAATACGAGCAAAAGAGCTCGCTATGGCATCATATTGTACATGCTGTGTGAGAGCTCTACTGGCTATGTGTACAGCATGAGAGTGTATACAGGGAAGGATTCCATTCTAAACCCTGTAGGTTGTCCTCCCTTTCTAGAAGTCACAGGAAAGACTGAATGGGAGCTTATCCAGCCATTCTTTCACAAAGGTTATAACCTTTATGTGGACAATTTCTATACAGGGTTAGAGCTGTTCAGTGAGCTGTACAAAGCTAGCACTGTAACACGTTGTAAAGTTTGTTGTCGCTGCAAAGGATTCCTGCAGGAGCACATTTGTAAGAAGCTCCAGAAATCCCACAGCACTGTGTTTTATTCCAACAAACTGCTCACAGTTAAGTACTCTGATAAGTGTGATGTGTATGTGCTCACTACAATTCATAGCGAGAGCACTTCCCCGTCACGGTTTGGAGGGCAGACAGCCGAAGTTCACAAGCCCACCTGTATACTTGATTATAACAAACACATGGGCGGAGTTGATGAGAACAACCTGGTTCCTTCAGCCATATAATGTGAGTTGGTAAACTCGCACTTGGCATAAGACAATGCCCACCTAATCCAGATTGCAGCATACAATCCGTATGCTGTTTATTATCAGAGAACCACAGGAAGAGATCTTTCCTTGACTTTCAGTTGTCTGTCACTGAAAGTCTAATGGCTACAAAGGCAGCAGCCTCCACTTTATATGCTCTGGAGGATGTCTCAAGGCTGCAGGATCAACACTTTGCTGATCGCATTCCTAGAAAAGCAAAAAAGACTCAACCATTTTGTTGTTGTGGAGTCCTCTCTAAGCAGGAAGAGGCAGGAGAGTCATGTTTACTGCCCCAAGTGCCCATCTCAGCCAGCCCTGTGTTTTGCTACTTGCTCTATGTTGTATCGCACAAAAGTGAAGTATTGGGAAATTGACTGAGGTGTTGCTGTCGTTAGGTAAACCTTTCAATGGCTGTGCATGGATAGCTACATTTCATGGGCTACTACTTCACTAGGCAGGCAGCCATAGAATTTTAGTTCTACTTGAGGAAATCATGGACTTGTTTATGGTCTGCTCAACACCTTTATCCTCTATCAGAACACAGTAGGTGTTCTGTTCGTTGATTGACAAGCTTATTACAGTCCCCACACTGCACATAACGATAGACAGAACGAACGAGTTACTTACCTTCGGTAACGACTTTTCTGGTGGATACATTAGCTACCTGTGGATTCCTCACCTGATGAATACTCCCATGGCGCCAGCATTTGACGGAAATCTTCTTACTAGTCTCTGCACGTCGACGAGGACGTCACTCTAGCCCACGCGACGCCGTCTGACGTCATACAGGCAATAAGAAGTCCTCGCCGACGTGCCGATGACAGTACCAACATTTTTTACGTGCATGAGAATAATAATAACCCAATGCAATGAAAGAGCAAAGCAACATCTCTTAATATTGTAAATCACACAACATTGCAATAAAATAGCTGTATATTTAATATAACCTTTTTTTTTTTTTTTTTAAACAAATAAATATATTTATACATACGAATCATGTATATACCCAATATATATATAGATTTATATATAAATATACACATATATACAAATATCATACATGCAAAATGTATTGCAACTTTGAAGACCAAAAGGAGCACACTCAAGGATTGCTTGGAGAGACCAAAAAGGCAACGGGGAGGCGGGTGGGACCGTGAGGAATCCACAGGTAGCTAATGTATCCACCAGAAAAGTCGTTACCGAAGGTAAGTAACTCGTTCTTCTGATGGATACAACTACCTGTGGATTCCTCACCTGATGAATAGAGTCCCAAAGCAGTACCACGCCCGGCGGTGGGTGCCTAAATGGTCAAACCAAGAAATCCTGCAGCACTGACCGTGCAAAATGACCGTCCCTTCTGACCTCAGAGTCCAAACAGTAATGTTTCACAAAAGTGTGAAGGGACGACCAAGTTGCGGCCTTGCAGATGTCGACCACAGGAACACCCCTGGCCAAGGCCGAAGAGGCCGACTTAGCTCTGGTGGAGTGAGCTCTAATGCCCTCAGGCGGATCCTTCTTTGCCAAAGAGTAACAGATTTTAATGCAAAGAACAACCCACCTGGAGAGTGTTCTCTTGTGGACTGCCTTTCCTCTCCTCTTGCCCACGTATCCGACAAACAGCTGATCCTCCAGCCTGATATCCTTCATTCTGTCGATATAGAAGCTCAACGCCCTTTTTGGGTCCAGGCGATGTAGTCTTTCTTCCTCCTTTGAAGGATGAGGCGGAGGATAAAACGTGGACAAAGTGATTGTCTGAGCCAAATGGAAGGGTGAAACAACCTTCGGAAGGAAAGCAGCCTTGGTCCTCAACACCACCTTATCCCCATAAAACGTTATATAAGGGGATTTAACCGATAAGGCCTGCAACTCACTCACTCTCCTTGCAGATGTTATAGCTACCAGGAATACTGTTTTAATAACCAAATACCTTAAGGGGCAAGAATGCATAGGCTCAAAAGGGGACCCCATAAGGAAAGTCAGGACCAAGGACAAATCCCATTGAGGCATAACGAATGGTTTTGGAGGATATTGATTCAGAAGACCTTTCAAGAATCTGAGAACAATAGGGGATTTAAATAACGATGGTTGGTCTGGAAGACAAATGAAGGCTGACAAGGCCGACAAATAACCCTTAATGGTAGCTACTGCACAACCTTTCTGCGCTAGAGACAGTGCAAAAGACAAAACATGTGACAGATGAGCATGTAAGGGATCAATCTGTCTCTCTCCACACCACATAACAAATTTAGACCACCTATTAGCGTAGATAGATTTAGTGGAGTGTCGCCTGGCCGCTAAGATAACATCCACTACATCAGGCGGGAGAGAGAAGGAACTCAGGTTGCCCCGTTCAATCTCCAAGCATGTAGGTGCAGACTCTGGAGGTTGGGGTGTAAAACCTGCCCCTGCGACTGCGAGAGGAGGTCTGCCCTGAGAGGGAGACGGAGCGGAGGGCACAGTGAGAGTTGGAGAAGGTCGGAGTACCATACCCTCCTTGGCCAATCCGGAGCTATTAAGATGACTTGGGCCCGGTCTTGGCGAATTTTCCTCAACACTCGAGGAATCAAGGGTATGGGGGGAAACGCGTAAAGCAACTGGTCGCACCAGGTTATCTGAAACGCGTCCCCCAACGCTCCCTGCATCGGATACTGGAGGCTGCAGAATAACGGGCAATGCGCGTTCTCCCGAGTGGCAAACAGATCTATCCGAGGAAACCCCCACATCTGGAAGATTAAACAGACTTGATCTGGATGGAGACGCCACTCGTGGTCTGCCGAGAATTGGCGACTGAGACTGTCCGCACGTACATTCAAGACCCCGGCCAGATGATTTGCCACCAAGCAAATCTGATGGTCCTTTGCCCAGGACCATAGCCGAAGAGCTTCTCTGCAGAGAAGGTACGACCCTACTCCTCCCTGTTTGTTTATGTACCACATCGTGGTAGTATTGTCCGTCAGGACCTGTACCGACTGACCACGAAGGGATGGGAGGAAGGCCTTGAGAGCCAAACGTACAGCCCGTAACTCCAACAGATTGATATGAAACACCTGTTCCTCTGGAGACCAAAGCCCTTTGATCTCCAGATCCCCCAGATGAGCTCCCCATCCTAGGGTGGAGGCATCCGTTATTACCGTGGCCACTGGTGGCGACTGCGCGAACGGCTTCCCCTGTGAAAGATTGTTGCCCGCAATCCACCACTTCAATTCCACAGCAGCATCTCTGGAGATCTTGACAGTACCTTCTAAATCTCCCTTGTGTTGAGACCACTGCCTTCGGAGGCACCACTGAAGAGCCCTCATGTGCCAGCGAGCATGCGTGACCAACAGAATGCAGGAGGCGAACAGACCGAGCAGACGAAGGACCTTGAGGACTGGAACTACCGCTCCATTTCGAAACATTGGAACCAATTCCTGTATATCTTGAATCCGCTGAGGCGGAGGAAAGGCTCGACTCAATGTTGTATCCAGTACTGCCCCTATGAACAGGAGGCGCTGAGAGGGCTCCAGGTGAGATTTGGGCACGTTCACCGAAAAGCCCAGGTCGAACAACAACTGGGTTGTTGACTGCAGATGATGCGACACAAGCTCCGGGGACTTGGCTTTGATCAACCAGTCGTCCAAGTAAGGGAATACTGCTATCCCCTTCCTTCTGAGCTCCGCCGCAACCACTGACATCACCTTTGTGAAGACTCGAGGTGCTGAAGTAAGACCAAACGGGAGGACCGCAAACTGATAGTGCTGCGACCCTACCACAAACCGGAGATACTTCCTGTGCGACTTGAGTATCGGGATATGAAAGTAAGCATCCTGCAAGTCGACAGACACCATCCAATCTTCCTTGTTCAACGCCAAAAGCACCTGTGCTAGGGTCAGCATCTTGAACTTTTCCTGTTTGAGGAACCAATTCAAGATCCTCAGATCCAGGATTGGTCTCAACTGACCATCCTTTTTGGGAATCAGGAAGTATCTTGAGTAACAACCTCGACCCTTTTCCTGCTCTGGGACCAACTCTACCGCGCCCTTTGAAAGGAGGACTTGAACCTCCTGTTCTAGCAACAGGAGGTGTTCTTCTGAACAATAAGATGGGCGGGGCGGGATGAGGGGCGGGAACTCCCGAAAGGGAAGGGCGTAGCCTTTTCCCACAATGCCGAGAACCCAAGTGTCCGTTGTGATAGACTTCCACTTGTGGAGAAAACGCTGTAATCTTCCCCCTACAGGAGAGGAGTGAGTGGGAAACGGTGGAAGCCTAAGGCTGCTTCCCCTGCTGCACCCCTCCAGAGGACGAGGAAGAGGCAGAGTGCTGTTGAGAGGCTCCTCTGGTACGGACCCCACCCCTCCCCCTCCCTCTAAATGACCTATAGGGGAGGGAAGAGGCGGGTTGCTGGAACCTCCCCCGAAAGGAAGAGGAATAAGAGCCACGCCCAAATCCCCGAAACCTCCTGAAAATTCTAGAAGAGGCAGAGGAAGAAGGAGCTTGCAGTCCTAACGATTTGGCTGTGGCTCTGCTCTCCTTAAATCGTTCCAAGGCTGAATCTGCCTTGGCTCCAAACAGTCTGTCCCCATCAAACGGGAGGTCCAGCAGGGTCGACTGCACATCCGCAGAGAACCCTGAGTTTCGGAGCCAGGCCTGTCTTCTTGCCACCACAGCCGTGCCCATCGCCCTGGCCACCGAGTCGGTCGTGTCCAGCCCAGACTGGATAATCTGGGTCGCGGCAGCCTGGGCGTCCGAGACCACATCCAAAAGACCCTGGGAAGCTCCGTGAATGAAGACGAAATATCATCCATCAGCGCATGGATGTACCTCCCCAGAATGCACGTGGCGTTGGTGGCCTTCAACGCCAAACTGCATGACGAAAATATTTTCTTGGACTGCGCATCCAGTTTCTTGGAGTCTCTGTCTCCAGGCACCGTCGGGAAGGAACCAGGCGCTGACTTTGAGGAACAGGAGGCTTGCACCACCAAGCTCTCCGGCGTAGGGTGTCTAGAGAGAAAGCCAGGGTCAGATGGTGCAGCTCGATACCTCCTGGCCACAGCCCTATGAACGGCCGAGGAAGACACCGGCTTCTTCCACACCTCCAACACCGGATCCAGCAAAGCCTCATTAAATGGCAAGAGAGGCTCAGCTGCAGCAGAGGCCGGATGCAATACCTCTGTCAGCAAATTCTGCTTTGCCTCTGCCACCGGCAAAGGCAGGTCCAAAAAGCTCGCTGCCTTCCTCACCACAGCATGAAAGGAAGCAGCCTCCTCCGTATATTCCCCTGGAGATGAAAGGTCCCACTCAGGGGAAGTGTCCAGCCCACTGGCTGTATCCAGACCATGCAGTCCGTCTCCAGAGTCCTCAATCTCTCCCTCCTCTAGGACTCGCTGGTACTCTTGCTCTTCTAAAAGACGGAGAGCACGCCTCCTCGAATGAAGTCTCTCCTCGATACGCGGAGTCGACATGGCCTCCGCCGACGTCGAAGAACGGCGCCGATCTCCAGAAGCATCTGACGCCGCGTCCGGCGCCACAGGCAGCTTCGGCGCCGAGGCAGGAGCCGGAGGACGAGGTCTTGGAGCCGATGGACCAACCGGAGTCACAGGGCAAAATCCTGACTTCGACGGAGGGGCAACCTCCGGGGCCGAAACATCCGAAGCCACCGGAGCGGCCACCGACGCCGGCACCGGCGCCGAGCCCACATTCCCAAAAGGGAGAAAGGGCATAAAGGGTGCCGGCCGAAGAGGCGCAGGATCACCCAACGAAAAGGCCAAGGGCCCCGAAGGACCAGCCGGAGCAGCTCCTGGAGCCATCTGCTGAAAGATGGTATACATCGCATTAAGAAACGCGGTACTATCGGCTCCAGGAGTGGGAAAAGCCGGATACTGGGGTGCCTGGATCGAGGGCGACCCCGACGCCGGCCTCGACGTCTGCGACGCCGGAGAAAACACAAGAGGCTGCACCACCTCAATCACTGACGCCTGACCAGGTGAAGTCGGTGACGCCGGAGAGGGCAACGGCGTCGATGGATGCGGCGTGACCGTGGGGCTGACCTCCCAAGTCCTCCGACGCCGAGCCGAAGGTGACCTCGAACGAGACTCCTTGCTGGAGTGACATCGTGAGTCTCTACGGCGCCGGGAGTCTCGATGACGCCGGTGAGACCTTGGCGAAGAAGACTTCTTATGATGTTTCTCCTTCTTCTTTGACTTTGCCATGAATAACTTGGCCTCGCGCTCTTTGAGGGCCTTCGGATTCATGTGTTGACATGAATCGCAAGTCGAGACGTCGTGGTCGGAGCTCAAACACCATAGACAGTCGGAGTGAGGATCTGTAACTGACATCTTGCCCCCACACTCTCGACAGGGCTTGAAACCCGACTTCCTCTGAGACATTGTTACCGCAGAGAAGACTACGCAGCAGACAATACACTGTAACCACGAAGGTAACAGTAACTCCCTCGAAGATAACCGTTTCGAATGCACGGAAAAAAGGGAACTGTCATCGGCACGTCGGCGAGGACTTCTTATTGCCTGTATGACGTCAGATGGCGTCGCGTGGGCTAGAGTGACGTCCTCGTCGACGTGCAGAGACTAGTAAGAAGATTTCCGTCAAATGCTGGCGCCATGGGAGTATTCATCAGGTGAGGAATCCACAGGTAGTTGTATCCATCAGAAATAAACCACATTATCACAGTGTACCCCTGTGTGCCAAAATTTTAAACACTTCACTAGATTTTGAAGTGCTTTTAGGGTTATGTATGCAACACAAGGACCACCCGGTTGCCCATTACAATCAGAGTAAGTTCAACAGGTGAAACAAATGTCCTGTGGGGCTTATTCATTGACACTTCTACTTGTGCTATGAAAGTATGCAAACTCAGTAACTTGTATCATAACCAATGTTCTTGGAAATAGTACACCACACAATATCTTGTATGATGATTGTTTTCACATCTTTAGTAGGAGGACTATATACATTTCAATATTTATTCAAATGATTGCAGGTGATGCAGTGCTCAGGCAGTGAACAAGTATTGTTATAACAGAGAACAAGACACTAAACAGATCCTAAGATTGAATAGGATTTTAGATATTTTATATCAAACAAACATAAGCGCAGATCCTGTCTGTTCATATATGGTATCTCCAGGCAAACCACATGTTTTGAAAGAAACTTATGGAGGGGATGTTGATGATTCGACTTGTAGTTAGTCTTTGGGTCTCATCAGAAAAAACGTTGTCTGACTAAACTTCTCTAGAACCTGTGGAACTTTGGGACCTTCAATTAAATAAGGCACACTGTAAGCAATACGTGCAAGATTATTTTAAGATAGAGAGCCTAATTTAGAGTTTGGCGGATCGGTTACTCCTTCACAAACGTGATGGCTATTCCATCTACCGTATTACAATCTCCTTAGGCTATAATGGGATCGTAATACGAAGGACGGGTTTTTATCTGTGGCGATAAGGATACTCCATCGCAATGGCAACAGAGTACCCTTACCATGAAGATAAAGGCCAAGCCACCCAATAATTATGTGGATGAAGCATTGGTATAACCGTGGGAAGACTACTCCATCTGTGGGGTGGTTGCACTGCCTGGTGCATGTTTTGCACGGATGCCACAAGGGTTTCTTATCCACAATGCTCTGCAAGCCTCAACTTCTGCCTGAAATCCTAAATTTGTATTCTATTTCGGCAAAGAAAACGTCCGGAATCCGCAGGAATCCACAAAATTCTTACCACTCTGCATTACCCCACTTGTGCTGATAAAGACACTGCCCAACTTGTCTGGCTGGGCCTGGTGCCCATTACAGGAACGGCTCAAACCAAGGTCAATTGGATCCTTCGCCAAGGGACTTGCATTGACCTTGGCTTGGTCTGTTTCTGTCACTGGCACTAGGTCTAGCCACACAAGTGAGGTACCATTTTTACTGAGAGACTTGGGAGAATGCAGTGGAAGGAAGTTTGTGGCTCCCCGCAGATTCCCTATCTTTCCAGAGTAATGCGAGGAAATGTGTTTCTTTTTAGTAAAAGTTTGAGGTTTTTGAGGTATTCTGGGCAAAGAAAACCTGGTGAGAGCCACGCAACTCACCCCACCCTAGAGACCACTGGGGTCTAGTTTTTAAAAATGTACAGGTTTGCGGCAGGGCCAACCAACATGGCCGATCAGAGGTGAACCGCGATGGCTCCGTCGACGGCACCCTCAAGCCATGAATCCAGGAGCACACTGGGGGAGCACCATGCCACCCCCGCCCTGGTAAAATTGCTGGGTGCAGCCCGCCACGCTGCAGGAGTAGTGGAGCAGACGCAGCCGGGTGCTGGCGGCATTACCGGGCGTGGAGGGGAGACCTCCCTCTCGCCTGGTGTGCGTGAAATCGGAGCGGGCCCCATTGGAAGAGGAGGAGCGATTTGCTCCGTGTGGTGGAGGCCTAGAGGCCTCGGTGGGGCGGCCCCACCTCTTTTGTGGTGGCAGTCTGGCAGCGATTTGCGGCACACAGATGGTACCCTTGGAGGGGGGGTGCCGACCCCCTGAGAAGTTGGCGCGGGCTCCCCTGTGGTACTGGGGGTCTGTGCACTGACGATGTGGCGAGGCTGGGCCCTACGGAGGCACGCGCCCCAGGGAGACTGGTTGCCCTTGGTAGGTCAGATGGAGAAGACGGCATCGCGAGTGGGGGGCCCGTGGAAGCTGGGAGTTGCATGCCGAAGTGAGTGGCTGCGTCCCCCGGTGCCTACTGAAGGGGCCCCTGGGAGCGAGGAGTTGAGCCCCCGAGAGGACGTGGGGTGGTGGTCCGGCGGGGGAGGCTGAGGTGGGGAGGGGGGGGCGGAGGTTGGGGGTAGAAGGGTTTTGGAAAGAGTGGTGCCGGTTTCCCTCCTCCCTTCGTGACCTGAGCAGGAGCTAAGGCACCCCAGCGGAGGAGAGGGAGCCTGTGTCCTGGTGTGACCCAGTGGAGGTGCGCCTCGCTGGGTAGGTGGCCCTTGGGGGAGCTTATGCCTCGGCGGAAGGCGTAGGCCAACAGGGTCTCCAACTTTTTTGCCCCAGTGGGAACGAGGAGTATAGGCCTGTTGCAGGAAGGAGAGATGACGCTTACGAAGGAGGATCTCCTGGCCTCTCTTCGTATCTTTAAGGCAGAACTTCGGGAGGAACTTACTGCCGATTTTAAGGCGACGCTGGACACGTTTCAGGCTGATGTCAATGGGAAACTCTCCTCACTCCAAGCTGACGTGGACTCGGTGGGGGTCCGCACTCTTGATCTGGAGGCACAGATGCAGGACCTGCAACAGAAAGTAGCTCCGGTGGATAGTGATATTACGAGTATCAAAGCGTAACTTCACCTTGCTACGCTCAAGTGCGAAGATTTGGAAAATCGTGCATGTAGGGACAATATCAGAGTGCGGGGTTTGGAAGAAGGTTCTGAGGTGCTCGACCTGGAGGCCTTTGTGGTTGGACTTTTCTCCACCCTCTTGGGCGAGGAGCTATTGGAAGTCCGAGTTAAGAGGATGCATCGTGTGGGCAACTGGGACGCAGCCGAAGGGAGAAGGCCTAGAGACATACTGGTCAAACTAAGCTCGTTTAAGGTCAAGGAACGCATTCTCTTACGGGTGAGAAGACAGGAAACGGTCTCCTTTCAGGGGGCCCAATGCTCCCTCTATCAGGATATCGCACCGGCGATGCTGGCAAGGAAGCAGCAATTCCGCCGTGTGACGGAGGCCCTAGGAGCAAAAACCATACGGTATTGCTGGACATTTCCCTTTGGCCTGGCTTTTGAGCTCCATAACAAGGTTTGCCACTACACTACAGTCGACGAGACAGCCGCAGTTGGAGAGCAAGGGTGGAGGCCTCGCTGCTGATGAGACCCAGCAGAGGGGGGAGGAGGGATGTCCCTTCCACCTCAGTGGAATAATAGAGACAGCAGAGGAGGGGGAGGAGGACCCCCAATAGGGTGACTTTTTCCAACTGTCTGGTTTCCGCGTTGCTTTTGGAGAGGTCCGGGGGGACCTGCAGGACGACTCAAGGTGGAGGTCCTATTTGAGGCAGGGTGATGGTGTTGAGCCTTCTTCATGAGAGGAACGGTTATACTCTGGGGAGCTCGGCGAGGACTTGCCTGCCAGTAACCTGTTGTGATGAGACACTGCTCTTGCCGCTTCTGAGGAGGAGGGGGGGGGGGGGGGTTTGGGGGGTTCGGAGGCGTACCTCCACGACTGTTGATTCGGGAAAGCTGAATAGTTTGGGGGGGAGAGACTGTATCACCCCGTTCTCATAATGCCATTAGTAAGGAAGTTTGCTATTCTGTGTTTTCTTGTTCATTGGTTTGGGTTATGTAGGAGTTGCTTCTTCTAATGGGTCTGTGTCCATTATCCCTTTTTGTCCGGTGAGTGCCTTGTGAGGGCATTGTGGAACAGCAGTGATGTCGGATGGGAGAGGTTGGGGGAGGGGGGCAAGTGGCCCGAAATGCAGTAGATTGCTTCATCCAGCTCTTTTGGATTCAAGTGATGTGATGTGGAACTCCCCCAACAAGAGGTCCCAGTAGAGGAAATACCTTGCCGACCATCATTACGATGTTGTTGCACTGCAGGAAACACACTTGAAGAGGGGAGAGGGACACTGCTTGCGACACAAACAGTTTCCCCAGATTTTTGCTGATTCCGTACCAACAAAACACTGCGGGTGGCTCTCATGTTCCATAAGGCTATTCACTTTTGGGTGACGGGATCCAAGCGCAATAAGTAGGGCAGATACTTAATGATAAAAAGCAACCTGGGGGGCAAGCAGTGTACAGTAGTACTGTGTACGCCCCTAACAGTGGTCAAACCCAATTTCTTATGCAATTCCTGGTTGAGTTGGAGGGATTTGCGGAGGGCGACATCATCTTGCTGGGTGATTTTAACTTAGTTTGGGATTTAGCGATGGACACAACACACCCGCAGCAATCACAGACCAGCGCTTTTACGACATCTGTGAAATCTGCCATACACCGCATGGGGCTCTTTGATGCCTGGTGTGCCCTCAAAAGTTCAGAAGGATTACACCTTCTTTTCTCATTCTCACCGATCCTATTCCCAGATAGATTATATTTTTTAGAGCAGACCGCTGCAAAAGACTGATATCTGTGATCATCAACCCGATTGTTATTTCGGACCACGCCCCAGTGGAGGTTATTCTGGAGTGGTCCCTGTCCCGGCCTTCTGCCCGACCCTAGTACTTCCCCAATGTTCTGATTCGAGACTCTGTGTCGCATACTGAGCTGTGGACGGCTATCAGGGAGTACTTCGGGCTTAAGGCGGGGTGATACCGCCCCCCCTACAGTTTGGGATGCTTTTAAAGCAGTCATCAGGGGCACATACATCTCCTTGGTGTCTGCGCTCATTAGATTAAAGTCTGAGGATCAGCGTATTTTGGAAACTGAACTTCAAATAGCTGAACAGGCCCATAAGCTTTACCTGTCCTGGCAGACCCAGAGGAGGGTGGTTGCTGTTAAGGGTAAACTACAATCTATTTAGGCAAACAGGGAGGAGTTGGCATTGTTGAGGCTTCAGAAAACCCACTATGACAAGGGAAACAAGATAGGCACTCCCCTGGTGAGACAACTGCGAGTTAAGCAAGCTAAGGATTGTATAGGACAAATTACTGATGAGCGAGGGGAACATTTTTCGGACGGAGGGAAGGCATTGGCGTTCAGAAGGTTCTACACCCATCTTTATCAATCAGAGCACCAACGACGCAAATTCAGAGAAGTTACTCAGACGGTGCCCAGATCCCGCAGGTCTCCTGGGAGACGAATGAAATGCTGGAGGAGGTACAGGAGGCTATAGACTCACTTCCCCTGCACAAGGCCCCCGGTCCGATGGCTTTACTGCTCAGTTTTACAAGTCTTTTAGCGCGGAGCTGGCAATACATCTTGCGGCACTGTTTAATCATGTTGGGGGGGGGGGCGCAGTGTCCCCCTCTATGGGGGAGGCTCTGATCTCACTTATTCCCAAGGCGGGAAAGGACCCTCAACTCTGTGCCTGTGATGGTCATCCCTTTGGCTTTCTTGGTTGGGGGGTATTAAGAGCATCAAGATGACGGTGCTTCCTCACTTGTTTTATCTCTTTCAGAGCCTACCCATTGATATCCTGTTGGAATTCTTCTCGGAGGCCCGGGCGTTGTTCACGAGCTTTATTTGGCAGGGGTTGAGGGCTAGATTATTTTACAAAGTGCTTATATCTCCCCGGGAGGGGGGTGGATTGGCGCTCCCTTTCCTCCTCCGGTATTATCATGCGGCTCAGCTGCGTGTCTTGGCTGAGTGGTCCCTCCGAGAGTCCAATAAGTTGTGGCTGCATATGGATAGGGCAGTGACGGGAAGGACTCTGTGGGATATCCCGTGGCAGCCCAAAGAAGCACGCCCACAGAATGTTTACCTTAGTACCCCCACTGCCACCACCCTCAAGGTGTGGGATACGGTGACAAGGTTATACATGATTGCTTCCTTTCCTTCACCATATACCTCCATTCACTTCAACAAGGCTTTCCCTCCCGGGGAATCTGCAGGGGCCTTTGAGCGATGGAGGGTGCTTGCAAATTTATTCCATGGTGATCAGATTAGTTTGTTTGCTAACTGCTGCGGAGATTTTCATCTTCTACCATCGGAACACTTTCATTACACGCAACTGGTGCATTGGGTCTCGCAGCCACCCATGCAGCAGGCGCCCACCAGGGAGCTTCTCCTGCTGGAGCGTTTTGTGCTGCAGGGAGGAGGGGAGAGGGGCGGTATATCTCAACTGTACCGCATATTGACATCAGTGCATAGGGCGCCGATCCCTAGGCACATCCCCTTTTGGGAACAGGTGTTGTGCGCTTCGGTGAATGAGGAGCATTGGTAACACCTATTCCATGATATAATTAAATACAATTGTTCGATGGGTGCTAGGGAAGCACACTATAAACTGCTCTACAACTGGTACATCTATCCGGAGAAACTCAAGTAAATATACCCCCGGGCCTCCAACAGGTGTTGGCGGGGGTGTGGTATGTTGGGAGATTTCATACACATTTGGTGGGACTGCCCGTTCTGGACTGAAATTCTTTCTCATCTGAAAGAGATATTGGGCTATCCTGTGCCTACAACCCCTGAGCATGTCCTGTTGGACTTTCGAGACCCAGACCTGGAGCATCAATCACGGGGCGACCGAGCCATTCTGCGGCTGGCGCTGGGAGCTGCAAAGACTACATCAGCGTCCTTCTGGAGGAAAGCAGACCCACCCCCAGTGACCTTGTGGTTTTCGAGATTATGGCGGGGCCTTGCCATGGAGCATCTAGCTGATAAAATAGACGGCTTGTGCAGTGGATTTGACTTTATTTGGGACCCCTTGGTCAGGTTTCTCTCATGGGGCATCCCCTCAACTTGTAGCCCTCGTCTTCAAGCGCTGCATCTCTTTCATATATAGGAGCTATGGGCGGAGGGGGGTTATGCGGAATTAGGGCTGTGCCTTCGGGTTTGGGGCGGGGGCTCTCCGTTCCTTGGTTTATCGCTTCGACTTGACAATTGAAGGGATTGGACACTTGTTGTAAGGTTTTTATATTTTGTCTATTCAGATATCGTGGGCAGAGGGTTGGGTCCACCAGGGGAGGGTGAACGGGCTGGTCGTTCGTAGGTGTTCCTCTCTGATGTCTATTACTCTTGCTTTGGAAAGGGGGGGAGGCAGAGGAATGAGCACACAGTATGGTGGGACGCCTGAAGTCTCATGTACATGGGCATGTTTATTTTCTTGTACTGAAATATTAATAAAAACAATTTTACAAAAAAAATGTACAGGTTTGCTAGGTTTCACTAGGTGTCGGCTGAGCTGGGGTCCAAAATCTACAGCTATCTGCTGTTAGTTTTCAGCGGAAAAATGCAACACTTCTATGTTGTGTTTGAGGAGGCACTAGGACTTCCCACACAAGTGAGGTACAATTTTTTATCTGGAGACTTGGGGAAATGCCAGGTAGACATACATTAGTGGCTCCCCGCAAGTTCCAGAACTTTCCATCAAAGAAATGTGAGACAATTTCTTTTTCTTTTTTTTCTGAATCAACGTTTGAGGTCTGCACCAGATTCTGGGTGAAAAAAAAAAAAAAAAAAAAAAACTGGTGTGAGCCATGCAAGTCAGCCTACCCTGGTTACTCCTAGGTGTCTAATTTTCAAAAATGTACATGTTTGCTTGGTTTCTCTAGGTGCCGAGCTAGGGTCCAAAATCTGCAGCTACCCACACAAGAAAAAAAAAGGTCAGTTTTCAGTGGAAAAATGTGATTGGTACATTGTTGTGTTTTGGCCCATTTCCTGTCGCAGGGACCAAGTGAGGTTCCATTCTTCATCGGAAGACTTGTGGAATAGTAGAACATTTGTTATTACCAATTGGATTTCGCTATACTTGTGGCTTTCAAATGAACGCTAGTGGATAAGAAAGAAGACATTTACAAAAGGCCATCTAAATGAAACGCTTGTAAGGGTACCCATAAATAACACTGCTGCTAAACTCCATATCTGGTGCCCATTTCAGAAATGCATAGGTTTCCCTGATACCCATTTTAACTCTATGTATTTCACTATATGAATTGGTCTATGCCTGATACTCAACGAAAAACGAGTACACGGGACAGCTCAGTTGTAGGCTCTGGGTACCTTGGTTTCTTGGAGAACCCACAAACCCTATATATACCCGCAATTAGAAGGGTCTAGCAGATGTAATGGTATATTGTTTAGGTAAATCGGCCGTTGAGACAAAAAGTTATAAATTACAGATGAAAATGTCATAAATGCCAGTTGTTTCCTATTCATTTTCAATATTCCTTTGTGTCAAAAGTTATTTTCCTTGGGAAAACCTTGAGGAATCTACAAATATGACCCTTTGCTGAAGTCAGAATATTGTCAATTTTTCAGAAATCTATAGCTTTCCTGGCTCACCCATGGGTTAGACACTGGTCTCCACTACAAACTGGAAGTATGTTGGGAGCACAAAAAATAGGAAAACTGGACTACCGCTTTGAAAAATGCAAAAACTGAGGTACAGAATTTGTTTTTTATTCAGCTCCGCATGTTCCACCATTTTTAGAAAAAGAAAACAGACACTTATACGAAGCATCCCCCCCCCTACTTTTCACAAAAACTCAAAATGTTGCTATGTTTTGCCAATTTCCACGGTCCCCTCCATGGGCCCCCACAAACCATAGGTACGTTTACAATCCTAAGGATGTTAGGGAAAAAAGATACAAATTATAAATGGATCCCTTATGTTAAAAAAAAGTTATGGAGCCCTAAGCGTAAACTACCGCAAATAGCTAAAAAAAGAAAAAACGGCTCAGCGGCTGGGGGTGAAGGGTAGGGCATTTGAGAAAGCCCGGCAGCTAAGGGGTTAAGAACCACAGGGCTATGGTATCCAGACATTAAGAGACCTGTGCAATTAAAGTACCTTAAACACTTGCTGAAATGACTCCGGACTAAGGGATCACCATGTATCAATTCCTTATAACTAGCAGGCAGTTGTGACTTTACACATCAAATTGAATGAGGGAAGGTTGTTACATAGTTTCACGAGTGCAATACTCTACAACTTTTATTCACACTCGGGAAAAGGGAAGAGAGCGATAACACATCTACACAGCACTCTTGGCTGATCTCAAAACCGAACTACCACGCTCGAGAGACAAATTAATACAAGATTTAGCTCAAATATGGATGTGGCATGGATCTGTGATCGATATCGTACATGCTGAATTTCTAGAAATGCCAGATTTAAAAAACAGCAATTCAATTCCTTGCATAGAACACATCTGAACCCCCGAATAAAACTGCCTAAAATGCTCCCTCTAACATGCGACTGCATTAGATCAGGGAAGTGTATTTCTTCCATATAGTTTAAAACGCACAGTGATTACTGGATACTGGGATAAAATAACGGTGCACTGGAGAAATCTCTGGACAGGGCATCCATTTTGGAACCTCTAATGCTCTGACCTAGGGAGAAAGGGTAAGGAATAAATTCCTAGATTTGGCACAGGAGGTGGAAAAAAAAGGTTGGGGCCCCAGATCCACCCAATGGAGTAGACATGTAATAAAGAGTAAAGGGGGAGGTGAAACTTTATGGACAAGTGGTAAGGAAAGGTAAAAGGGAAAACTGTTTGGGTGGGTGGAAGTGCATATGCCTTTTAAAAATGCTAGCTACAAAGTAAGACAAGCCACCATGAACGCTACAGCGTGCAAGCCTGTAGGTAAGCAAACCACAGTCTTGCTAGCTGGTCCATCGCTTACAAAGAGTCCTCCATTACTGCACTTATGAACCATTGTACCCCCTCTAGGTGCCCTCACTGAGGACACTGTAGACCTGTGACAAGATTCTTTGAGACACCAACATAAACATACATGTCACTTTTAGTTTAAAAATGCCCAGCTATCCACAAGAGTTTCATTGTTTTAAACTAAGAGTGCTTTGATTATTAGTTTTGTTGCAAATTTTAACAACGCACATTGACGTGATGGTTGTGCATAACAGCTATGTTATTAGCAAGATCTGAGATACTTCTATGACGCCAACTGATGAGGCATCTGTACTGTGTAAACTTTTGAAAAGGCAATACAACTTTTTGGAAAAGAAGGTGCTTGAAGAGCTATTGAACTTGAAAAATATCTCAGCTGACATCCAGGGGCATAGTTTCAGGGGATTTGTTTGGGGTGTTACACCCCTCTGATAAAACATTTTCTGGTAAACAGTTGGGCACAGGTGCTTTCAGTTGGGTATGTTGAGGTTTCTGTCAGGATTTTACCAGGAATTTTTACATACACAGAGGAAAACACACACACAGAATCTCCCTCTCCACTTTGAACGCCTTTAAAAAGGTTAGTTATTTTACAAAATATTGTGTTTTCTTTCACTTAGTAGCTCTACCAATCCGCATCTGTCTCCCCTTTCCACTGCCCTTTAGAAGCTCTCATCTGCACTACTTGTTGTATAATGTATTTTGACAATTTTATGCCAGTGTAATTGCTGGAAAATCGGAAGTCACCCCCCTCACCCCCATTCTTACTAACTGACCAAGCTACGCCCCTGCTGACCTCCTCGCTTTGTACAAACATGTTACTCATTGATGGCCAAGAAAAAGAGATAAAAGGTATTGCTGTGTGGATGATTTAGTCTGTCCAGGGCCCGAAGAATTTCGTTGAATTTTACATTGCAGAGTCACATCTTGTGGAAAAGAAATGATTCTTTGATGAAAAAAAGGATTTGTATTTTCAGACTCGCATAGCCAAAAAGATGCCCAATGAAAAAGGACATTGGTTTTACCAGTACTTGTACGTAAACATACTTTAACAGTTACATGAAGCATTTATAATAATAATACATATTAGAGTAATTTAGGAGTAACAATAGTGTAATCTAGATGCAAGTATGACACATTAGAAATGATAAATTACGAAACTGATAAAATTGATTTTCCATGAATGAAACATGCAATGGCTTTCTTCATCCAACAATTAGTGCTTCGCAATTACATAGAAACTATTGACAATATAACAAATTTAGAATGCAATGACTTACAGATGTTCCGGGGGCTACCCTGGACACTATTACAGGCATTTTCTGATCATATCCACCCTACAATAATAAAACAGTGGTGAAACATTACTACTTCAATAAAAACAATATTATGTTGTGTCTGATTCTGCAAAGAAGGTTCCTGACCTTCACATTGAAACCGAACCTTCCATTTTCATCCGGCCTCATCCGAATCAGAACTAAGTTGTCTTGTGGAATCACTCCATTGGGCTATGGAAAAGAAAGACATCTAAAAAATTTGAACTTTTGTTGTCATTCACATACAAATCACAGTATTTGCAAAGGAAAATAAAAGCATATTTATTTAATTTCAACTGGAGTTCATAAAAATTGTCAATGCAGATATTTCTAAAAAGGATACATGTAAAGTGATGCTAAGTATTAGGCGCACACAAAACTTGACTGCTGCTACACATGAAACCTTATCATGTCATCATGTAGGACAAGTTACTTACCTTCAGTAATTCATTATCTGGCATAGACAATATCTAGCTGCAGATTCCTTACATTAGAATTTTCCCCAGGTACCAGTCTGGATACCGAGACATTTCTTGACCAGAAACCCCTACGCATCGTTAGGTAGAGCCTATAGGAAGCTGTGTTCTGGTTGCAGTACCTCCCACCTCCCTCTACACACCTACACACCTCCCAAAATGTTAACACGACATGGCACACAGCTTGTGCCAAAATGTTAATACGACATGGCACACAGCCTGTGGGCCATGTCACCCAACACTGCATGTAATATATGTAAATCACCACTCTAGCAAGCATTACAGACCTAAGGCAGGGTGAATTATATTGCATTTAGGGCATATCTGCCCGAGTAGATATGCCCCTGCTATGTCTTTGTCAATTCTCAGACATAGTAAGTGACCAGGAAAGTCATTTGAAAAACATGTGCTGAGAACTGGTCACAAATTCCCCAGCTACATGATGGCTTCACTAAAGATAGGGATGTTTAGTACCAAACATCTTGTATTGGTGAACTCACATTGGTGCCAGTGTTGGCTTTACCAATACATGCACCCAGAGGGCACCTTAGAGGTAACCCCTGAAAACCTACCAGATACTAGTGTGTTGACTAACTGGTCCTGACCAATTCAGCCGCCTTAGTCACATTTCTGGTCCCCTGAGGTGAGAGCCAGCAGTCTTGAGGTCCAGAGACAAAAGCTGCACTGAGTGGGGGGGTTGACACCTCCTCCAGGAAGGATCGACATTCCAGGGCGGAAGCTTCAAAGGTCTAGTCATCATTGTAATGTGATCCAGGACTCTCCAAATGGTGGTGATGACCAACCCCCCCGTCCTGACCCCAACTTTTGGTGGCAGGACAGGTGGGAAAATTAGGCAGATATGGAGATGTTCCCACTTCATGCCAGTCCCACCCCTAAGGTGGATGAGCTGAAGTGGACACCATTTTTTTTTTTAATTCCTCCATCTTGGTTTGGAAGGAATTAGGCCACTATGAAGTGGTCATAGAAGGGGGCTGTCACCCTAAAGGTGGTCAACCCATTGGCTGCCACCCGGCACTCCCTGTAACTGCCCTAAACTGAGTATTTAGGTGGCACTTCTGAACCCCAGAACGGAGATCATGAGGGCTTAAGTAGAAAAGGACAAAGAGATGCCCCAGCAGAAGAAGCAGCAGCTGACCTGGTACCGACCCCGGCAGCCTGTATGCACTCAACAGACTCTACACCAGAAGACACCTCGTCCTGCAGCTGAACCTCCAGAAATCTAGGAGTACTGCCTGCCTTCGAAAAAGACAAATCTCCAGTGCGCAGCAGACCTCCTCTCCAAACTAACTACAAAGAGAGGACTCTGCAGCCTCCAGAATTGCAAAGACCTGACTCCTGAAGTCACCACTGCACCAGACATCTACGACCCAAGTGGGTGTGGACCTCTGGTGCCAGCATGGTCTCCCAGCTTTCTAGAGTCCAAGTCCATTGGGGTTTCACCCTCACTAAACTCCATTAAGTCGTCTGCAGCCTCTGCACGCAGGACCCTCTTAGGCAGCCTCAGTGGGAAAGAGAAACCCAACACCCCAAGCAAACACTGCACCCATCGCCGCCAGCCCAGGTTAAAGTGGACTCCTGGTGTCAAAGTCCCCCATCTCTCCTGGGTTCGAGTCCACTGTAGTTTCACCCCTCCTGGACTCCCCGATGACTCCTGCAGCCTCAGACCACAGGACCACCCCAACCACGGGTGCTCCTGGACAAGGAAACCTGACCACAGAAGGCTCGCTCAGAATATGGTGAGGCACCCTGTACTGAGTCCAGGCAACCCTTAGTGATAGTGTAGGTGGCTCTAGATAACCACAGCTTTCATAGTGATAGCTTTAGAGAGCAGCTAAGGCTTATCCAGGAGGTTGTAAAGTGGTTGCAAATACCACACAGGTCAGTCAGTGAAGCACACACAGGAAAGAACCACACCAGTGTTAGCAAAATATGCAATATTTATCATAACACACTCTTGAAGTACCTTTGGTATATCTCCTAACCGGAGGTATGGTCATACAAAAGGAAAATGTTACTTACCAGTAGACATCTGTTAATGGCATGTAGTGCTGTAGCTGTACGTTCTGTGCTTAAGCTTGCCATCTAGTGTTGGGTTCGGGGCGGTACAACTTGTTTTTCTTCAAAGAAACGTTTTGAGTCACAGGGTCGAGTGACTCCTCCTCTTGGTAATACAGTGCATGGGCAGGGAGTCCTTTTTTAGATTGTTTCTCCGCAGGCGGGAGAGTGAAGTAGTGAAGAATAGAGACTAGAATAGGAAAGATGTCTATGCTATGTATTTACATATGTACATTATTTACCTATTTTAAAATTGCAACGTCTACACGCGCCCAGGGAGGGTGCATGTGAATCTACAGCACTACATGCCACAAACAGATTTCTACTGGTAAGTAACATTTTGCTTTCGATGGCATGTGTAGCTGTAGATACACATGCTGTGCATAGACTGTAAAGCAGTCCCTTCATAAAGCGGTGGCTAGAGTGCAGAAGTTACAGTTGTTAGAAAAAGTGCTTTTGGTGCTGCTTGTCCAACATTTGCCTGTTGTCATGCAAAAACATCTACACTATAATGTTTTGTAAATGTGTGTGGTGTGGACCATGTTGCTGCTTTACAAATATCTGATATAGGTATGTTATCTAAAAATGCCATAAATGCACCTTTTTTCTCCTATTGGAGTGTGCTATAGGTGGTACAGGTAATAGTCGTCTAGATTTACTATAGCAAATTTAAGTACAATTGACTATCCATCTAGCTGTGTGTTAAGGAGAAAGCCACACAAAGTTGTTTCGTTTTCCTAAAATCTCTTGTTCTACATATATATACACATAACTGCTCTTTTAACATCCATAGTATGTAGAGCTCTTTCTGCTACTAAATCTGGTTGTGGAAACAAAACTGGTAATTCTGTTTGATTAATATGAAATTACCTTTAGAAGAAATTTCGGATTTGTTCTTAACACAATGTTTTCTTTATGAACTTAAAGGAAAGGTTCTGCTAAAGTTAAAGTTTGGAGCTCACTGACACATCTAAGGAAGGTGATAGCAATTAAAAAAGCTACTTTCCATGAAAGGAATTGTGGGAAACAGGAGTGAAGTAGCTCAAACGATGGAGCCATAAGTTTTGGGAGAACAATGTTAAGATTCCAAGATGGAGCGGGAAGAATTCTTGGTGGAATTATTCTTTTTAGTCCTTCCACAAATGCTTTGATAATTCAAAACAATGAACTATGCTGTTTTGAAGATCTGCAGCTATGGCTGCTAAATGTAAACAAATAGATGTGGAAGCTAGATTTGCTTCTTGTGAGTGTTATAAATATTGTACAGTGTCTTGTTCTGTTGGTTTGAGAGGGTCAATGTTTTTTGTTTGACAATAGCAAACAAAAAGTTTCCATTTTGTCGCATAACATTGTCTAGTTGTAGGTTTGCATGCTTGCTTAAGGATAGCCATACATTCCTGTAGCAATCGTAAATATCCAAATTCTATGACCTCAGGAACCATTTCGCTAGGTTGAGTGATTTGGGATTTGGATGTCTTATTTGACCCTGTCTGTGTGTCAGGAGGCCTTGTCTATTGGGAAGCTTCTGATGTGGAACAACTGAGTGCCAAAAGTGATGTGAACCATGGTTGATGTGCCCATGTAGGATGCCACTAAGATCATGTTGAGGGAGGGAAGATTGTTTTATCTTCCGGCCCAGAAAAGGTAAGAGTGGGATCTGGGGAAAAGCGTGAGCAAATATCCCAGATCAACTCATCCATAGAGGATTGCCCTTGGATTGAGTGTGTGGGTATCAGGAGGTGACGTTTTGACATTTTTTGTTTTTATATGTTGCGAATAGGTCTATCTGAGGTGTTTCCCGCTTTTGGATGTACTGTTGAAGGACTTGTGGGTGGAGTTCCCACTTGTGTGTTTGTTGCTTCATCCTGCTTAGTAGGTCTGCAAAGTGATTGATTGTCCCTGGGAGATATTGTGCCACTATGTGAATGTGGTGATGAATTGCCCATTTCCATATTGTCTGTGCAAGATTGGACTGTCTTGTGTTGCAGATGTGAAAGGAACACTTTCATAGCTAGGAATACTACTTGCAGTTTCAGGTAATTGATTTGAAGAGACCACTGAGTATTGTCCCATATCCCCTGAACTGTGATGTTGAGGAGATGAGCTCCCCAACCGGTGTTTGAGGCATCTGTTGTGAGAGTGATTTGAGGCACAGGGTCTAAAAAGGGCTGCCCTTTCATAAAGTTTGTGGTGTTCCACCAATGCAGAGAGCGATAAGTCTGGTGGTCCACCAACATTAGATCTTTCATTTACCCTGTGCCTGAGACCATTAGATCTTCCATTTCACCCTGTGCCTGAGACCATTGACGAGAGAGACATTTTTGAGGCGGATGCATATGAAGTCTGGCATGAGGCACGATGGCAATACAAGATGTCATCATCCCTAACAGTTTCATAACAGTTCTTACTGTCTATGTTTGGTTTTGTTTTAATGTAGCAATTAATGTTTGAAAAGCCGGAATTCGGGCTGAGTTGGGAAATGCTTGTCCCAATTGTGTGTTGAGGATAGCTCCTAGAAAGGGTTGTATCTGGAGAGGTTGCAGGTGAGATTTGATGGTGAACCCAGAGAGTGTAGGAGAAGAATTGTAGTTTGAGTGTGGCTTTGATGCTGTGTGAATTAATTGGCATTGATGAGCCAGTTATCCAAATAAGGAAAAACATTAATTTGTTTTCTTTTGAGATGTGCTGCAACTACTGAGAGACATTTTGTGAATACTCTGGGAGCGGTTATGACTCCAAATGGTAATACTTTGAATTAGTAATGTTTTCCTGCAACTACAAATCTTAGGTTTAAAGTTTAAAGTTTATGCTTTATTGCATAATTACTTAAAACCATTGCAACCGTACAAGCGGAGACGTTAAGAACTCCTTAAAACAATTAATACATTCCTGCTTTCTTTGTGATTTTTAGTCCAGTTGAGCCCTGGGGCTGCCAGTGTTCATTTTCTATGCCAGTTGAGGGCTTGTTATCTCATCTTGATTTTTTAAGGCATGTTTTAAGGAATGTTGTTCAGATACAGCTTTCTCCAGGGTAATAGAGCAGGGCAAATACAAAGGATGTGTAAGAAGACTTCCCGATGATGTGCGCAAAGTCTGCATCATCCATTCTTTGCGGATCGGAGCCATTTTGGTTCAGTCTTCCAAGCAGGAGATCGAAGTCTGAACTTATTTTTGTCCTTGCTCCAGGAAAGCAACTTGATTTGTTTGTTTAGAAGTTGCTTGACATTTTTATGGGGTAAAAACTGTTGCCATAACTCCTCTGCCTGCAGGTGCTTTATGGCGAGAATGATTCTCTTTAGCCAGGGGGTTGGGAGTTCTACCTGGTTTCTGTTGATTTCCTCCCAAATCAGTGCCTTTAGAGTGTTTGGTTGGGCTAGTCTTAGCATCAATCCGTATTTCAGTAATGCCCAGTCTTGAACTAATGTTTAATCTTGTAATCCAAATTCCAACCTAATCTGCGCTGGCCAGGAGCTGTGTGGGAGGCAGAAGAGAAGGCGAAACACTTTGCTTTGTGCAATGTTCATGAAGTCGTTCAATTTGCTTAAGTATATTTCCAAACCGTATGTTAAGGCTGGCAGGAATTTTGCTTTTATCACTGTGATTAGTGGACACCAGATTGGGGTTTGTAGTTTTGAGGCCAGGGCAAGGACTGATGCAAGCAGTGATGCCAGCCTCGCTTTCAAGGTGTTTAGGTGCACGTGATGCGACCAGCACTCCTGTAGCCAGACGCTGAGGTATTTATAGTTTCTGCTTCTTTCCACAGATTGATTACCACAGAACCATTTAGTTTTCTTGATTATCCATTTGCCAAAAATGATTACCTCGGTTTTCTCCGTGTTTACCACCAACTCATTAGTCGTGCAATATTGACTGAAGGTGTGTAACACTTTTTGGAGTCCTGTACCTCAGAGATTCAGTAAGACGATGTCGTCTGCATATAGTAATGCAGTTAGGGGATAGTTGCTCAGTTTGGGAGGATGGGAGCCAATGATGTTTAGTTGTGTGCACAGATCTGCCAGATAAGAGGTGGAAAAGCATTGGAGTCAGGACACAGCCCTGCTTAACACCTCTGTCTATCTGGATTATGATTGACACTGTTTCCAACTTTCTCCCTTGCCCAATTTTCTGAGTACAGACGCTGTATTCCTTTTAGCAGCTCTGGCGGGATTTTAAGGTTTGCTAGTTTCCCCCACAGCTTGTTCCGGTCCACTTAATCGAAGGCTTTGAACAAGTCCACGAGGCAGGTGTAAAGGGCCATTTGTTTGTTTGTATATTTTTCAGCGAGCATGTCTAGCGTTATCAGGTTGTCAGAAGTGTTTGCCGACGGCTGGAAGCCGGTTTGATTCAGAGGTATTAAAATTGAATTTGTTCGCCCATCCTTTGAGATCCTCAAGCAGGTGCCCCGCAAATATTTTTGCATCAACGTCAAGCAGTGATATTAGTCGGTAGCTGTCTGGGTTCCTATAGGGGCACTTCTTATAGATTATGTGGAAAATTGCCCCTTTCCAGGAATCTAGAATTTCTTTTCTGTGCTGATGGCATTATAAAGACAGCAGAGCAGGCTGTCCAAAGGGCAGGGTCTTGTTTTAGTATTCCTGCTGGGAGACCGTTTGACCCAAGAGCCCTGCTCTGTCTGCAGCGCCGTAATTGCTCCTCAACGTTTTGTATTTTGGCTGATAATGGCTTTGTCTTGCTGCTTGTGGTGGGAAATGGCTTCACCGTGGTAGGGCTGCTGTAGAGGCTGGAGATGTGTTCTATCCACTTTCTCTCCGGGACTGCGTTACTTTGGTTCCCGGTTGTCCTGCGCTCCAACTATAGACCACAGTGACCGGCTGTTCTTTTCCTTGGTGGCTTCCACGATTCTAATCCATTCCTGATCCATGTGAGCTTGCATTGCTTCCCATATTGCCTTCTTGTATTCCTTTCTTAGTTCCTGAAAGGTACTCTGGTAGCTATTGCCCGGTGGTTGGTTCTTTGGGCTTCTGGCCATTTTGTTAAGCTGTTGTCTTTGTTGCCTTAATGTCTGTGTGAACCAGCCATTTCTGCTCAGTAGTCGGCCGGCCTTGCATGGTTGTTTTGGCTCCAGCTGGTTCCTTAATGATGTTAATGTGGCCTCCCATTTTGAAATGATGTCCAACCTGTTCTGTTTGATCCAACGTTAAGTTGGCTTTCCATACTTCATATTTCTCCATGCACTTGTTAGACCATCTTATGCGATGGAGGTGGCTTCCTGGATTTTGTTCGCCAATTCTCGGTAGTAGAGCAGCGAGAGCGTTATTGTTTGCGGTGGTGCTCACTTTCGCATCTCACCTCTATGCTGAAACCCTAGAAGTATTTCAAGATGTCTGTTGAGACAAAGGTGTAGTCTAGGGTGGAAGCTGACTTCTTGGCGATGTGGCTTGGGTTCATTGGGATGTCTTTTGGAAATCTCCATTTAGGGCCCTTAGTCCTAGTGCATCTAGTAGTCTGACCAGGGGGGGATTACATTTGTCCTTGTCTTTCAACGGTGACTCTTGTTGTGGAATGCCAAAACGCTGGTCCAGAGCACCTTCCCGGGAGCCTATTTTGCCATGATTGGCCATGTTGAGGTTAAAATCACCTGTGATAATCCAGGGGGTGTTTCCAAATGCCGTTTTTAGGGCTAACAACTCTTTTTCTGGTGTGTCTAGAAAGTGTTGGTTACGCGGCATGTTAGGGTTGATGTAAATATTTATTATTATTATGGGCATCTGTGTTTGTTCCAACATCCAGTTTTCGATAATAATGGCTAGCATATAAGCTGACTTCAGGTCTATGAACTTGGCATTGAAGGATTTGCATGTGGTTATGTGGATTGAGAGGCCGCCTTTTGGGTGTCCTTTGGGTTTAGGTCTAGCTGTCGGTCTTAGGAATTCTTCAAATCCAGCTAGCGGATTTTCTGATACTTTTCAGGATTCCTGCAGGCAGATGATGTCGAAGTCATTCAGATAGGATTCCAAGTTTGGGTCTTGCCTGATTTTACTGGCCCCTGCAATGTTCCATGAAATTATATTTGTGACCCACAACTTGCTTTTGGACAGCGGTGGTCCAATTGTGAAAGTTTTGGCAGTGCAACTTCCAGATCTATCATTATGCTGCAGGGTTCCGTCAGGATCGATAAGTGGATTTGTACCAGCCGCGTCCCTCTTTTTGCTGTCCACCTTCCTGACAATACCTTATCTGTTAGATGCCCTGAGTGATGGATATATAGATCTCTCTTGGGTTCTCGGTGAATGTAGGGGATGCCCCTTTAGAGTGTTGCAGAACAGAATGCTGCTTCGCTGCTCAGGAGATAGTTGTCCTGAAGCTGTCCCTTTTATTGGACTCTTCTTGCAGGATTAGAAAGGAGGGGTATTTTGCTTTGCGAGTTTCCTTTAACTCAATGCCCCAGTCTTCGAATGTCCCTGATTTGGACAGTACTAACTGTGCTATCTTTGTGTTGTTAAAGCAGACTTCAGTACTTTCACTGGTGTCACCTTTTTTTTGGTGTTATAAAGGCCACGTATTGCAAATCGTTACTACTTATTGTTTCCAGTCCTTGGATTGCTGTGCAGACTCTCAGAAGATTGCCACGATTAAGGATGTTTCAAGGGCCCTGTGATTTGTAGGAAGGGCAAAAAGTAAGGATGTTAACGCCCCCAATTTTTGGGGGTGTCAGCTTAATTGTTGATTTCACGCCGATTGTGGTGTGCAGGGCTGTTGTAACTGCAGCGTCTATGGTTGCCTTTTCTTCTGCTTCGGCTATCATTTGATTCATTATATTTGTGTGTTGCTGGTGGTGTGGAGGGTTTGGGAAGGACTTTGTTGATTTTGCCATCCAGTGTGTAGACCCCTCGCAATTGGGATCCCTGATCTGCTTGCTTGTGCCCTCTGGGTCCTTTCCAGGGAAGGACCCCTGTGTGTGAGCCTTGTATTGGTCTAAGTAAAGCTGGCTATTGCTGTATTCTTGTTCCCATGTTCTTTTCTGGTGTGTCGGGTCGGGGTGGATCTATAATTCATTCCACAACAGTTCATCTTCTCCATTGATGGAAGGGGTGTAGTTGCTTCTGGGGTTATAGACTGTCGCGGTCATGGGTCCTGTGTGGTTGGGTTCTTGTCCGTTTGAGTCTCCTATTGTGTTTTTCGGGCCCAGTGCCCCCATGATCTTGTGTCCGGTTTGTCCTGTTTTTCCTTCTTCTTGCAGCTTTATAGGATTGTTTTTGGGCCGTGGCGGCGGCCGCTGGACTGTTGTGGTTAGTGACTGAGTAGCCTAGATGGACGGCTGTGTGTTGCTTTTGGTTTGCCCTGGGGTTTCCTCCTGGTGGGCTGCGATTGCCGTTGCTGGAGGGGTGTAAGTATTTTCGTTCCGACTCCATCACCATTTTATTGTGAATTTTCCTGAGGCGTTATTTGTTTTTCCTGGAAAGAACAGGGATAAAGGGGCCATTTGTGGCTGCGTGTTCCTGGTTTGAGTCTTCGACTGAAGATCCTAAAGCCTGTTCTGGACTTGCGGCGTCCTGGTTGGGAAGGATGGATGTTCTTTTTTGTGGGCTCTGTAGGAGCTGCTTGACGTTTCCCCGCTGGGTCAATTCCTGCTTTAGATCTGTCACTAATGTTGACATGACTGATGGCAGTTCTTGGAGCTTATCTAAAATTGGGCTACAGTGACACTGGTATGTCTGATCTACCTTGCCCTTGTCAGCCTCCAAGTGGGAATGTGCTCTTCGAATGAGCGTGTATAACTTGTCCAGCTTATTGTCTATTGCCATTGTGGTGGTTGCCAAATTTTGCAGAATTTCGATTTGAATATCTAATTTATCAGTATTGAAGGTCGTTGCATTGGGTATGGACATCAGGGTGCTCTTTAGGGCTTCCCAACCGGTCTGCAGGGAGTCCTTCGTGTCCGTGCAGCTGCGGGTTTGTGCTGTTTCAAGTGCCTGTTCCCCTATAGTGCTGGAATGTTTAATGTTTTTTTCTGTGTGTGCGAGGAGGGTGTCCTCTCCCCTTTCCTCTGTACACTGCTCCTCTTCTTTGTTGAAGACCTCCTCCAATTCTTCCTGTGTAAGTGTGGCCTCCTAGCAGGGGGAGGTTAAATGTTTTGCTGAGGCTGGACCTGGTGATGCTGGTCCCAGTTTTTCCTGGTTACCGTCTTTGCTGTTTTCATTGTGAGTGTGGTTTCTGGGTGTCCCGGCCCATCCGCTGCCTTTTATCTCTCTGATAGGACACACAGGGGTATGCTTGAGTGAATTGCCCTGGGTAACATGGGAGGGTTGAGTGTTTAACGCACTTGGGCTAGACAAGTCCAGCATGGATTCTTGTGCCGTTTTACTCGGGGGAGCGGTTTCCCTGGAGGTGCCCAGTGTAATGGCACTATTGCTGAAGGATCCTCCATTTGGTTGTGGTCTTGGGAATATTTCTCCTGAGAAGGGTTTGCAGCAGAGATTCTCCAGTGGTGTAAAATACTTGTCCATTCCTTGGCCCCTAGTGCTTTGGCACCCCCCTTGTCCCTGCTTATACTCCCCAGGGGTACACACCTTAGACTCCTCGAACATATTGGCACGCTGGGGGTCGGCCTCTATTGCTGTTCGATGTCTCCTACCGCGCTTCATCTTTTCCGCGCCCTTGTTGGGCGCCTCTTTCGCTTTTCTCATTAGGTTTTGGAGTCCGACGTGGGCACTCAGGAGAAGGGAACGGTGTGTTCTCATAGTCCTTTGCTGTTTCTAACCCACTCTCAGTGTCTGTTCGTTGTGGCTGATAATTTCGCTGCTAATTGGGTATCTGATGATGTGGCGGCGCACGTACCTTGATTCCTAGGGGATGGGCCGTTGGTGGGCTGCTGATGGAGTTGTCTAAGCCTCGGGATCAGGATTCTGTTGAGCCCTGCTGGTTGCCCCACTGTGTTCCAGCCGTAGCCCTGGTTGGGACATGGGTGCCTGGTTGTGGGGGGTAGGGGCCCGCTGGCTGGCTGCTGCTGCTGGTGGGGCCGTCTGAGCCCTTCTGGATCCTGCTGAGCCCAGCCCAGCTGATATCTTTTCATAGCCCAGGTTGGCCCTGGTTCATCCTGGTGGGGTTTTGGAGAGGGCCGGTTGGCTCCTGCTGTGACCTGCTATGACACGTGGCCTGGTCCTGGTCGTGCCGGGTGGCCTAGATGTCCTGGGGCTGAGGCCCCTCCCCTGGAGATTGCAACTGGCGAGCGGGTCTCCGGCCTCCCCACAAGCTGTACCAAGACCTAGCTAGGCAACTTCCGTGGAGGGCCGGGGCTCTCTCTTAGCGGCAGCCACCTGTGGCTCCCACACTCACGTTGTGCCTCACCTGCTCAGACTCAACCTTGCACTCCTTTCCTCCTGCCCCTGCCATGCTCTGCTCCAAAGGATGAGAGGCTAGAGGCTGTGGGGGTTGTCTTGGAGGCTGTGTGGCCCTGTTTGGGGCTGTTTAGTTGTTGGAGCTGACCGCGGCGTCCAGTGCAGCCCGATCTGCTTCCCTGCTGCGCTCACTCGCGTGTGACGCACAATGCACTTCCGGTTCTGGTTTCGCTTCAGACTCTTCTCAAATCTTAGGTACTTGCCCTGTGCAGGATGAATATGAATGTGAAAGTAAGCATCCGTTAGGTCTAACCCTGTCATGAAGTTGCCTTGTTGTAATAGCGGAATAAGATTCTGAAGAGTGACTATTTACAAGAGTTATGACAGGATATAGTAGTTTAAGGGTCTGAGATCTAACATTGATCTGAGAGACCCGTCTTTTTTAGGTATTACAAAATACAGGGAGTAAACTCCTGCACCTTGGTATTGTAATGGTACTGGTGCTATAGCCCCTTTTAGAAGAAGCAAACATACTTCTTTGAGAAGAGTGAGATGATTTTGTGAGAGATTGTGAGTTCGAGGGTGTAATTTGGTGGAGTGGAAATGAGCCCCAGAGAAACCATTTTGTATAAGTTGAAGTACCCCTTGATCTCAGGTAATTTGAGACCATTGGGGGTAAAAAAGTTGTAACCTTCCCCCAACAGGAGTGGTGTGGGTTGGTATGTTTTGTTTTAAGTCATTGTTTGGTGGCGGATGAGGAACCTCCATATGTAGATGGTTTTCCTCTATCTTTGTTATTGTTGCTTCTATATGATCCTCTACAGTAATCTCTGGTGTATTGAGAGGTGGGCTTTAATTGCTACGAAGAATTTTCTTGAAATGATGATCGAAAGCCCCTTGCAAATCCGGAGTGACGAAAAGTACCCCTGTGTGTGCTGGCTGCACAGCTCCCATAGCTTTAGCAGTTTGAGTGTCTGCTTAATTTTTCAAGTGTGGTATCCACTTGTGGCCCAAATAAATGCTCTTTACAAAATGGCATGTTTAAAACTGCCTGTTGTACCTCTGGCTTAAGCCCTGAACATCTGAGCCAAGCATGGCGCCTAATGACGACACTGTGGTTAACACTGCATGCTTCTGTATCAGCAGCATCAAGCGCACATTTAATAGGGTTGTTGAAAATTGTTTGTCCCTCATCTACCATTTCTACCCCCCTTTTACGACATTCCTCTGGTAGGTATTGTAAAAGCTCCTCCATGACATCCCAGTGAGCTCTACCATACCGGGATAAAAATGCTTGTGAATTTGCAAGCCGCCAGTGATAGGCGGCTTGAGCTGCCACTCTTTTCCCTGCCGCATCTAATTTTTTACTTTCTTTATCAAGAGGTGGTGTGTCTCCTGTTTGATGGTTATTAGCCCTTTGCGTGCAGTAGAGGCAACAACAGAGTCTGGAGGTGCCTGTGCTTTTATAAATAAAAGATAAGTGGGTGCAGCCTTGTAAATTGTATCCACTCTGGGAGTGATACCCCTTGATCTAACAGGCTCTTTAAATATTTAATCTGCATGTCTGAGCATGCTTTGAAGCATTGGAAAGAATTGACTTTGCTTATGTGTTGCACCAAAGGTGTCAAATAAGAAATCATCCTCTATTAGATCAATGTACATATGTACATTGTGAAATAATGCTGCACTAGCTATACCCTGTTGATATAAGGTGGAATCCTCAGGTGGTGAAGGTCTACCTGGATCATTTGGCATAATAGGATCCGATCATACTCATTCCATGGGTCCTCATCATCTAATGTATCCCCCAAATGTTGAGCCCCACCAAGTGGTGAACTAGGTAGTGTGAACCCTAAAGGAGGTGGAGATGCTGGTGGAGGAATATGTTGTGGAGAAGTAGGTGAAGAAGTTTGAGTAAGAAAAGGAGTCTTTTCTTTGGTAGTCTTTTTTGGAGGAAGAGAGGAATCAAGACTCTCTTGGAAAGTGAGTTTCCTCTTAAAAGGTGGTGGAGGTGATGTTATAATCTACCCTGTTCATTCTTGAATTTGAAGTTGGCGCTGCTGAGCATCTAACATTTCTAAAATTGGTTCCACTTGTGATGGAGGGATGGTTATAGACGGTCCAGAATTACTGAAAGTGTTTTGTAATATTTTCGGTTCCTAAGTTTTTGTCGATGGAACATTTTTGATGCCAAAACTGTAGCTGGATGTTTTTTCTTTTTCGGGGCCAAAGTGGTCAGCACCAAAGTATGTATTTTGGGTCTTGTCAGAGGCGCTGGAGGTCTATGCTGAAGATTTCTCTTGGTCTTTTTTCGGTGCCGAGCTGGAACGGGGGCATCTGAACAAGTTTCTCGGCTACAACCATAGCTGGAAGGCAGTGGTGGATCAGTGACCTCTTTTGATGTTATTTTGGTCGATAGAAAAGGGGTCTTTTTTCTCACAGATTGTGCTGCCTGAAATGGTTGACTCTCGATGTCTGACTGCACATCAGAGTCCGAATCTTGAACGAAGAAGGCCCCCTCCCGTTCCAACTCTTCTTGCACATGCTCGTCACTTAAGATGTCCGATGTGTTATCTGAATGTCGAAACACCATTTCCATCCGATTAACCCTTCTTTGATTGAAAAAAAAAAAAGAAAAAACAGCACTTTTCGCAGGTCTGCTCGTTGTGGTCAGGAGAAAGACACAAATTACACTCCTGGTGGTGGTGGTCAGTGTGTGTAAATTTTGAGTGGCATTGAGGGCAAAACCGAATTGGAGTACGTACCATTAGTGCTGCATAGGTTCAATGCCGCGTGGAAGAGGTAGGTCGGAAGAGGACCAGAGGGCCTTTTTTTGCCGCAAAGGGCTGAAAAATTTTATTCCAAGTGTAGAATGCAAGATCAAAAACAATACAGACAATGATAGAAAGCCAAGAATTTGGAGCAAGAGAAAAGCCAAGAATCTGGAGCAAGAGGAACACATATCCGAACCCGAAGGCTGAGAGAAACAAACAATCTAATAAAGGACTTGACGCCCATGCGCAGTATTATAGAGAGGAGGAGTCACTCGATACTTTGACTCAAAAAGTTTCTTGGAAGAAAAACAAGTTGGACTACTCTGAACGCAACCCTAGATGGCGAGCTTATGCACAGCATGTGTATCTACAGCTACACATGCCATCTAACATATACCTCGCAACAGGTAAGTAAAGACATGAAATAGCATGGGCCCCTATGGCGGGCAAACCACATACTAAAATATTTGAATGTGAAACTCCCTCCCAAACCACACTACCACCCAAAGACTGCTGGGATTGAGGAAGTAAAAAAATAAAACCAAAGATAAGTAGGTAGTATTCCTCAGGCGCTTGTGTGCAGAGTAAAATTCTTGGTTCAGTGTCCATAGGCCAACATGGGGATGTCATGGCTGGAGTTTTTTGGCTGGGGTTCCCATTAAGACAAGGGAGGTTGGATAGTGCCCGCACCCATGGATACCCACAACAGTGGAGTACCTACACCAGGGAGCCCAGACACATAGGGGTGAAGTTGTGTCGGAACTTACAGTTGTAGTCAATAGGGACCTCGGTTGAACACCTGCTGACATGACCCGTGGACTAGGTCGATGGAACCCAGGAATCGAATCTGGAATAAGAGGACCTAAGGAGAGAGGGAGCAGATTCTAGACCACCCAGAGTGGCCCGGGTGGTGCAGGAGGGCAATGCCCACCCTTCTTGGTGATGCTTTCCTATAGAACGGTGGACGAAGAAATGCAGCTGCGTAGTCCAGGTGATGCAGGAAGATCCTTGGAGTAGTCCGCGAGCTTTCGCATGCCGGTAGGCGAGTTGCAGAGGAATTAGTCATCAGGGGGACCAACAAAAAGCCTTGGCAAATGCAGGGGAGCATTGCCAGCAGTTTGCAGATTTGTCGGGACCAGCAAGGTCCAGGTGTCCCAAACCTTAGCAGGTAGGTCAGGGCTAGTCCTCAGCAAGCAGGAGAGCCTGCAGGAATCGGAGTCCCCAGCCAGACCCTCTGCCAGCAGGCACACGGAGGCCTCAACAGCACAGAAAAGAGGGATGCTCATGTTGAAGGTGTTGCATGGGAGACGTCGTTCTTGGAACCGGAGAGTGCTTCGAGGCTGGGGCTTCTTGGAGCTAGGAGGTCTTCTGCCTGAAGAACCAACAAGCCTTTGCAATGACAAGCAGATGCGGTGCACAAGGGTTCCAGCTAAGCAGCTCCAGCAAGGGACCACAAACTTCCCAGTTGCAAGGAAGATAGGTCAGACCTCTGGAGAGCCACAGAACTACCATCTTTGTGGCAGAGCCTTGGAGAGTCGGTGGGACAGTAGGGTCCACCAGCCGGAAGTTATCGCTGAGGTGCCTGCTTATGCAGGGGAGTGACTACACTTCAAGGGAGATTACATTTTGCTTTCCTAAGTGCAGGCAGAGTCCCACTGACACTGGAGGATGCACAGCCACAGGGTTGCAGAAGTCTTGGCAGAACATGAAAACAAATTTGCAGTAGGAGCTGCATATGAAAGGAGTTCACACCTTTTACTTCTGACTTGTATGCTGACCTGACTTGTGCCCCAAAAACCGGGACATTTCTTTAAAACGTACAACAGCGTTGGGACACCGGGACTGTTCTCGAAAAACCAAGACTGTCCAGGGAAATCCGGAACGTCTGGTCACCCTACAGAAAGTTGATACTTTCCTACACTGACGCCAAAGGACAGCCCCGCAACCATTGCCCCTAGGCCCTGTAGAAGAGGACCAAAGGTGTGCCTAAGTTTCCAAGCACCTCACATGTGCTACTTACCTGTTGGTTGCCCCCAGCTCACCCCGAACCGGAGCCTACAGCATAAATCCACTATGACCAATCCCTACGGATGCACATTGAGCACCCAATGCGTACTGCGTCTCTGCATCTGGCCTCCCAGTGCTGCCCAGAGTGATCTGTTGATGTGGTCCTGACCCATGCCCAGTATTTGCCTTAAGACTACAAGGCTGGTTCCGTGAGTGGTCAATAAGTGCCCGTTTACTGAATGTGCTTTTCTTCATAGGTCAACACTGAAGAAATCTAAAATTACATTATGGTGATTTTTGCAACTAAAATGTATGTATCCTTAGAAACGTACATACCTTGTAAAGAAGTTCCTGGGTTTGACATATATATGAAAATAAGTCATATTTTTCTAATTTGGTCTCAGATTTATTCTTTGAGTGTGTGTTTATTGCCTCAGTGAGTACAACAAATGCTCAGCTCTACCCTCTGATAAGCCTAACTGATCACCCACACTACTGTAGGGAGCTGGCTCTGTATATACTATACCAAAATGAGTCAGTGTGCACAGAGTCCAAGGGCGCCCCAGAGACTTAACAGAGGCTAAAGTAGATAATACTAATGCTTTCTTTTGTGTTAGTGTGGTCGATTAGATAGGCTTATCAGAGCGTAGTGCAAAGGACATGCTGTACACATTGGCAAGAAAGTGTGCACAGAGTCCAAGGGCGCCCCAGAGACTTAACAGAGGCTAAAGTAGATAATACTAATGCTTTCTTTTGTGTTAGTGTGGTCGATTAGATAGGCTTATCAGAGCGTAGTGCAAAGGACATGCTGTACACATTGGCAAGAAATGAGGCACACACTCAATGACTAACTCCAAGCCAATTGTTTTTATATAGCAAAAATATATTTTGTTACTTTATTACCTGCACAACTTTGTTGCAGATAAGTACAGTTGTCACTATGCCACTACCCCCTGAAGAGCTTCCCCCCCCCCCCCCCCCAAACCCCGCTTTACCAAATGTTTTTCTCCGGACATGCTGACAAACGTGGGGCTTGGTCAGGGGATGGGGATGCATCTGGAGACACTAGCTGGAGAGCCCTGGGGCAGTATCACAAGGCAGGAGCCTTTGAGGCTCATCCCCGGGTGTTGCAGTTCCTGCAGGGGGGAGGTGTTCAACATCTCAACCCAAAGCAGGCTTTGTTCCTCACCCCAGAGAGGACAAAGGCTCTCACCCACTGGGGTCACAAACTCCTCTGTTAATGGCAGGCTGGCACAGACTGGTCAGCCCTGCACTAAAGGGTTGATAAAATACAGGGGGCATCACTAAGATGCCTTCTGTGTGCATTTCACAATAAATCCAAAACTGGCATCAGTGTGGGTTTATTGTGCTGAGAAGTTTGATACCAAACTTTCCAGTCTTCAGTGAAGCCATCATGAAGCTGTGGAGTTCGTAATGACACACTCCCAGACCATGTACTCAATACAGCCACACTTCACTTACAATGCCTAAGAATGGACTTAGACTGTGTAGGGGCATTTTGCTCAAGCAGCTAAGACATCACCTGTGGTACAGTGCACCCTGCCTTAGGGCTGTAAGGCCTGCTGAAGGAGTGACTTACCTATGCCACAGGCAGTGGTTTGAGGCCTTGGCACCCTGAGAGGGGATGACATGTCAACTTTATCTTTTTCTCCCCACCTGCACACACAATCTGCAAAGGCAGTGTGCACGTGTTTGATGAGGGGTCCCTTAAGATGGCACAAAACATGCTGCAGCCCTTAGGGACCTTCCCTGGTCACAGAGCCCTTGAAGGGGAGTCGAGGGTGACCCTCAGCAGTCAGGAGAGCCAACAGAAGCAGTTACACCCCACACAGGCAACCCACTGGCAGCAGGCACAGTAAGCTGCAGTAAGGCCCAGTCAGCACACCTGAAGAGGAGTCCCACGTGGCTGAGGCAGCAGAGAGGAGACTGAGCTTTGCAGGAAGAAGTGCTGGGGGCCGGGGCTACTCGGACCCTGAAGATCCCTTTGAGCAGGAGACAACAAGCCTTGGTAGCTCCCTTTGAGCAGGAGACAACAAGCCTTGGTAGCTGCAGGAGTTGCGGTGAACAGGCGTAATGTCTTGCAAGGAGAGGCAGGGGCTTACCATCTCCTAAGTTGGACAACTGGCCGAGAGGACTAAGAGACCACTCCCGACCTCCAGCTGTGATGTAGGATCCACATATGTCCAGAGAAAGCGTATCCACGCAGCCGGATATTGTTGCTGTAGGTGCCTGCAGATGCAGGGGAGTGATTCCTTCTCTACCAGGGAGGTTCCTTCTTGCTTCTCGGTGCAGGCTGAAGTCTTGCCAACTCCAGAGGATGCACAGCCGGGGAAATCTCTCAGTTGCTGGAAGTAGCCAGCGAAACAATGTTGCAAAGCGAAATTGTGCCCTGGGTTGAAGCCTTGTCGGTTCCTGAAGAGTCCAGTTGCAGTTCCAGTGGCCAGAAGTTGAAGTAAACAATGCAAAGTAGTCCTGGTGGAGTCTTGCACGTTGAATCTGGGGTCCCGCAAGAGAGTTCCTAAATAGCCCTAAAAGGGGGATTAGTCATCTGGTAAGGTGACCAACTATAAGGAGGGGTCTCTGACATTACCTGCCTGATCTGGCCTCCCAGATGCCCCCAAGAGCCTCTGCACAACTTTGTCAAGATGGCAGAACCAAGTGGCCACCCGGAGGAGCTCTGGGCACCACTCCTGGGGTGGTGATGGGTAGGGGAGTGGTCACTCCCCCTTTCCTTTGCCCCCTTTTGTGCCAGAGCAGGGACAGGGGGTCCCTGGACTGGTGCAAACCAGTTTATGCAAGGAAGGCACCAAATGTGCACTTCAAAGCAAACTGGTGGCTTGGGGAGGCTACCCCTCCAAAGCCTTGTAACCATTTCCAAGGGAGATAGGGCGTTGCCTCCCTCTTCCACAGGAAATCCTTTGTTCTGTCTTCTCCTGCTTGAGCTGATCAGGCAGCAGGAGGGCAGAAACCAGTCTGAAGGGTGGCAGCAGCGCAGGCTGCCTGGAAAACCCTAGAAGACTGGTACGAGCAATACTGGGGGGTCCTCTAAGGAGTCCCCAGAGTGCATGGAATCATACAACACTGGCAACAGTATTGGGGTATGAGTTCAACATATTTGATACTAAACATGCCCAGGTTCAGAGTTACCATTTTGTAGCTGGACACAGGTGGTGGCCTGTGTCCAGTACACAGGTAAATTGGCTTCCCCGCACTTACGAAGTCCAGTGCAATGGAAATGGAGTTCACAGGGGGACCTCAGCTAATGCAGGAGTGACCTCTCACACAGAGACTTGCACCCTGCCCTGTGGGCTAGGAGGGTCTACCATACGGGTTACTTACAGTGATCTGGTGCAGTTACATGTGGTGAAACGGTGCAGGCAACATTTCACGCAGACTGCATTGGCAGTACTGGAGACTCATTTTGAATGGGCTCCCATAGGTGGCAAAATACATGCTGCAGCCCATGGGGAACCCCTGGTGGCCCAAGGACCTGGGTACATAAGTACCATATACGAGGGACTTATAAGGGGGAACCAGTATGCCAATTGTGGGGTGTATAAAGTCCTAGGCAACCAAATTTAGAGGGAAGGAGCACAATCACCGGAGTCCTGGTTAACAGCATCCCAGTGAACACAGTATAAGCACACTGATAGCAGGCAAAAAGTGGGGGTAACCATGCCAAAAAGAGTGACTTTCCTACAACCGGGTTGTTTGGTATCAAACATTTCAGATTAAAAAGCACTCACTGATTCCAGTGAGGGGTTTATTAATAAATGCATCCAGAGGGCATCTTAGATGTTCCCCCTGAAAATCTACCAGCGACTAGTGTGTTTTCTGACTGGTCCTGACCAGTTCAGCCACCTTAGACACGTTTCTGTCCCCCCAAGGTGAGAGCCAGCACTCTTGAGGGCTGGAGACAACAGCCAGTACTGGGTGGAGGTGTTAGCACCTAACCCAGGCAAGATGGACATTCCAGAGCAGGAAGCTTCGAAGGCCTAGCTGCCTCTGTAATGCGACCAAGGTCTCTCCAGCTGGTAGAGATGAACTCCCTTACCCTATTCCTTCCCCTATCCTGACCCCACTTTTGGCAGCAGAAAAGGTGGGAAAATTAGGCAAGGTTAAGACTTGTGTGCTCACTTCATGCCAGTCCCACCACTGAGGTGGACAGGCAGAAAAGGACACCACTTTTAAATTCTGCCATCTTTGTTTAGAAGGAATTAGGCCACTAGGGTTAGGGTTATGCCCACTTTCCAGTGGAAGTGGTCATAGAAAGGGTGTAATCATCCTAAAGGTGGTCAAGTCCATTGACTACCACCTGGCACTTCCTGTAACACCCCTAAGTTGAGTATTTAGGTGGCACCTCTGAATCCCAGAACTCAGATTCTGATGACCTACAAAGAAAAGGACAAACAAGAGACGCAGAAGAGAAGAAAAAGCAGCGGATCCGGTACAAGCTTGCCAGCCTGTACACTCCTCAAAGGCCTCTGCATGAAAAAAGACACCTTGTCCCGCAGTCCGTGCATGAAGGCCCCCCCCGCCCCTCCCCTGCAGCTACTACAGTGAAAGAAACAAACACCTAAAGAAACCACTACACCCGCTGCCGCCAGCCTGAGTTGAAGTGGACCCCTGGTGTCAACTGTAGGAGGCTGGCCTGGTTTGTAGTGGTTACCTAAGGTACTTACACCTTATACATGTCCACTTATCTCTTATTAGTTAAATGTAGGCAGTGTCTAGAAGCCAGGCTGTCTAGCGGTAGCTGTAGGCAGAGCAGCCAAGGCTGAACTAGGAGACATTCAAAGCTCTTGCAATACCACTGTAGTTACCCAGTACTCACACACAAGAAGGACAATACTCAATGTTACCAAAAATAAAGGTACTTAGTTCAGTGACACAAGGCCAAAAATATCTTAGAGGCTATACTCCCTTAGGAGGTAAGTATTATACATAAAATATACACAAGTAAACAAAATCAGGTAAGTAAACAGTCATAAAATAGTGCAAACAGTGAAAAACACCATAGGTTGCAATGGGCCTAGGGGGAACACAAACCATATACTAAAATAGTGGAATGCGAATATCGGTTTCCCACCTAGGCAAGATTAGTGTGTAGGGGGGCACGGGGAGTGTAAGAAAACACCAAAGTTAAGTAAAGTACCCCACCCAAGAGCCCAGGAAAACAGGAGTCGGGTACAGCAAGTTTCCTCAGAACTAGAAGTCATAATAAAGAATAATGCTAAAACCAAGTAAGACTGAAAGACACCAACAATGGATTCCTGGACCTGAAGACCCGTGGAGAGAGGAGACCAAGTCCAAGAGTCGCTGAAGAGTCCAGGAGTGACAGGAGTAACAGGAGCCCCTGCTAATCCAGATGAAGGTGCAAAAGTGGATTCTCGGGTTAGAAGAAAAAGTCAGAAATTCACCAAAGAAGACAGCTGCGGGTTCCTGCTTGGTGCAAGAGATGTCCCACGTCGAGTAGATGGATGCATGCTGGTTTTCGTCATTGGATTCCGCCAAAAGATGAGTTTGGCGGCAAAAGGCGCTACCTGAACCCAGGAGGGACCTGGGGGTCTCAACTCGGACTGAGGAGACAGAGAGGGCTCTCAGCACTTCAAAGAGCCCTCAGAAGACCAGGCAGCACCCACAGGAGTCCCAGAACACGGGGACAAGGGAGTTGCAAATGGCGGTCGTCGCAGTACTACACAATGGGATCCCATGCCGCCGGAGAAGAACTCAGGGAGCTGAGCGTCGCAGGATAGAGTGCTGGGGAACTGGGCTACGCTGTGCACAAAGGATATCTTGGAGAAGCGCACAGAAGCCCTAGGTGCTGCAAAACACGCAGTGCACAGGGGTACTGTCTGGTTTGGGGAGGCAAGCTCTTACCTCCACCAAATTTGGACAGCTGGACATTTGGACAGTCAGGGTCACTTCGGTCCACCACCTGTGTTCCAGGATCAACGCTCATCGTCAGGACAGGGGACCCAGAGTACCGGTCATCGCTGCAGTGGGGTGCCTGCTGAAGCAGGGAAGGTCCACACTCCACTGGAGATTCCTTAGATTCTTCTGATGCAGGATGAAGACAGGCAGTCCTCAAGTGGATTCCCCGGTTAGAAGAAAAAGTCAGAAATGCACCAAAGAAGAAAGCTGTGGGTTCCTGCTTGGTGCAAGAGATGTCCTACGTCGAGTAGATGGATGCGGGCTGGTTTTCGTCATTGGATTCTGCCAACAAGCCTTGGCTCACGCAGGATGCGTTTGGCGGGAAAAGGCGCTGCCTGGACCCAGGAGGGACCTGGGGGTCTCAACTCTGACTGAGGAGACAGAGGGGGGCTCTCAGCACTTCAGAGAGCCATCAGAAAACCAGGCAGCACCCACAGGAGTCCCAGGACAAGGGGACAAAGGAGTTGCAAATCATAGTCGTCGCAGCACTACCCAAAGGGATCCCCTGCCACTGGAAAACAACTCAACAAGCAGAGGGTTGCAGGACAGAGTGCTAGGGACCTGGGCTACGCTGTGCATGAAGGAGTCCTTGGAGAAGCGCACAGAAGCCCTAGGAGCTGCAAAACACACAGAGCACAGGGGTACTGTCTGGCTCGGGGGAGGCATGCGCTGACCTCCAACAAATTTGGACAGCTGGACCTTTGGACAGTCAGGGTCACTTCGGTCCACCACCTTTTTCCAGGATCCACACTCGTCGTCAGGAGAAGTGAACAGATTACCAGTTGTCGCTGCAGAGAGGTGCCTCACTCCGTCACTCCACGGGAGATTCCTTCAGTCCTTCTGGTGCAGGATGAAGACAGGCAATCCACGGTGCGTGCATGACCTAGAAACTGTTGCAGTTGCTGGCAGGAGCTGAAGTTACAGAGGTGCAGTGGCCTTCTTGGATACTTTGTTGCAGTTGTAGAGTTCCTGGAGCAGTTCTGCGATTCATTTGACGGTAGAAGGTGAAGCAGAGGTTGCAGAGGATTCCTGCTGGAGTCTTGCAAAACCGAAACCGATTAAACACCCAGAGGAGAGACCTTAAATAGCCCTGAGAGGGGGTATTGGTCACCAAACCAGGTAAGCACCTATCAGGAGGGATCTCGAGGTCACCTGCTGGCACTGGCCACTCAGATGCTGCCAGAGTTCCCTGACCATCCTGAAAACAATATGGCAGACCCCAGGGACACTCTGGAGGAGCTCTGGGCACCATCCCTGGGGTGGTGATGGGCAGCGGAGTGGTCACTCCCCTTTCCTTTGTCAAAGGGAATGGAATCTGTAGAAGGGAGCTAGAGTAACTATAAACCCCAAAAGTTAAGTACCAGGGTGTCCCCCAGCGACCAGGAGAGATGAGGTAAGTACCTGTTTTTTCCTCCAAACCCACAGGACAACTTTGGAAAAGGACTCTGCAAGACACAGGCAAGACTGGAAGAAACCAAGGGTGAATCCTGACAGAAGAGGACGTGCAAAAGAAGAGGACCAAGTCCAGTTCAAGTTGGAGCATCTGGTTGTGGCAGGAGCCGCTACCCACAGTTCTGGAGATACAGGACCAGGTAGATGGTAGAAACAAGGAGTCAGCTGTGCAGCACTGGAGGAGGAAAAGAGTACCAGAAGTGATGCAGGCGATATGCCATGAAGGAAGAAGAGTTGCAGTCAGTCAGTGGTGTTAGAAAACCACCAACAAGCCTTGGTAAATGGAAAAGTCACAGATGAAGAGTTGCACACCTGCCGGGGGACCAGCAAGGTATAGAGGGACTCAACCCAAGGATTCCCAGGTGAACCTCAGCAGTGAGGAGAGCCAGAAGATGAGGATGCAGTCCCCACAGGCAGCAGGCAATTGAGTCACACTGAGGCCCACTCAGCACACCTGAAGAAGTATCCCACGTCACTGGAGCAGCAGACTGGAGACCGGGCAAGGCAGGAAGTGGTGCTGGGGCCGGAGCTACACGGAGCCTGAAGATCCCTTGGAAAAGGAGCCAACAAGCCTTGGTAGCTGCAGGAGACGCGGTGAACAGCGTACTGTCCTGCAAGGGGAGGCAAGGGCTTACCATCTCCCAAGTTGGAGAGCTGGTAGAGAGGAACAAGGGGACCCTTCCAGACCACCACCTGTGATGCAGGATTCATGTACTTCTGCAGGAGAAAGGCTCCACGCAGCCGGATGTCGGTGCCTGCGGATGCAGGGGAGTCACTACTTCACTCCAAGGGACATTCCTTTCTGAAACTTCAAGACCCCGCGGAGTTGAGCATTAGGTACAGAGCAGAAGTGTTGCTTTGAGGAAAGTGTGATGACAACCACACATCCCTCCCGGAGGAGCTTTGATATGAGAATCCAACTACTACCGAGTATCAATGATGGACACCATAAACTATAGGTATCATCTTATGACACCACATTAGGAAAGTGAATTGCACCATATCACACGGCATCTATTATTTATGCTTTCTTTAGAGCTAGTCAAACAAGGAGTGGCGCCAGGTAGTCCACCATGGTCCTGAAGAGGAGCCTGTAGGTAAGGCCCTGAAACATGTAGACTAGGAAGTCAGGTACATTACATCCCCCACTTCCGCAGCCCCTTTTTCATCATACCACCTCAAAGAGATTGTAGGAAGTTGGCTCTGTATATACTAGCTCAAAGTAAGAGATAGTGTGCACAGAGCCCAAGGGTTCCCCTTAGAGGTTGATAGTGGCAACATTAGATAATTCTAATGCTCTATTATGTGGTAGTGTGGTCGAGCAGTAGGCTTATCAGAGGCTAGTGTTAAGCACTTGTTGTAAACACACACAGACAATAAATGAGGAACCCACACTCAAAGACTTACTAAAGGCCAATAGGTTTTATATAGAAAAATATCCTTTAATTTATTTCAGAACCACAAGATTCAAGGTTTGAAGTGAATACATACAATGCGAGGTACTCCACACAGGTAAGTAAGGAACTTTGAATCAAAGCAGTAGTACACACAGTATAGGTTAAAATGGTAAAAAGCTATTTTAGAAGTGGACACAGTGCAAAAATCAACAGTTCCTGGGGGAGGTAAGTAAGGTTAAGTTTCTAAGGTAAGTAAGGCACTTACAAGTTCAGTTTCCTGGGCATAGGCAGCCCACCGTTGGGTGCTCAAGGCAACCCCAAAGTCACTGCACAAGCAACACAGGACCGGTCAGGTGCAGAGGTCAAAGGAGGGCCCAAAACACACAGGTGCCTATGGAGAACATGGGTGCTCCGGTTCCAGTCTTCGAGCAGGTAAGTACCTGCGTCTTCGAAGGGCAGATTGGGGGGGGGGGGGAGGGGGGGGGACACAAACAGGCACACAGAACACACCTTCAGCGGCACAGGGGCGGCCAGGTGCAGTGTGCTTACTAGGCATCAGTTTTTCTGTAGAAATCAATGGAGGGACCCGGGGGTCATGCTAGCGGACCAGGGCACAGGGGGGCTTCTCGGGCCACCCACAGACAGGGCTAGGCAGAGGGTGGCGTGATGGTCACTTCTGCACTGGAGTTCAGTTCCTTTCGGTCCTGGGGGCTGCAGGTGCAGTGCTTGGTCCAGGCGTCGGGTTCTTTGTTCCAGGCAGTCGCGGTCAGGAGGAGCCTTTGGATCCTCGCTGTGGGGTTGCAGGGGGGTCGTCTTAGGTTACTCACAAGGTCGCAGTCACCTGGGAGTCCTCTCTGCAGTGTTGGTTCTCTGGAGCTCGAGCCGGGGGCGTCGGTGCAGAGGGTGAAGTCTCACGCTTCCGGCGGGAAGAGTGAGTTCTTTAAGAGTTGCTTCTTTGTTCCAAAAATGTTGCTGTATGTGAACATTGCCGCTGTTCTCGGGAGTTTCTTGGTCCTTCAGTTCAGGTCAGTCCTCTGAGGCTTCAGAGGTCGCTGGTCCCTGTCAGATGCGTCACTGTGCAGTTTCTTTGAGTCTGGAGACAAGCCGGTAGGGCTGGGGCCAAGTCAGTTGTCGTCTCTACAGGGCTTTCAGGTTAGCATTCCTTTGAGTAGGTTGAAGGAATCTGATTTCCTGGGTTCAGGGTCACCCCTAGATAGTGAATTTAGGGGTGTGTTTAGGTCTGGGGGCAGTAGCCAATGGCTACTGTCCAGGAGGGTGGCTACACCCTCTTTGTGCTTCCTCCCTGAGGGGACGGGGGCACATCCCTAATCCTATTGGGGGAATCCTCCAATCTCAAGAAAATATCCTTTCTTAATTTATTTCAGAACCACAAGATTCAAGATTTGAAGTAAACACATAAAATGCAAGGTACTCCACACAGCACAGGCAAGTAAGGAGCTTTGAATTAAAGCAGTACTACACACAGTATAGGTTAAAATGGCAATAAGCTATTTTAAAAGTGGACACAGTGCAAAAATCAACAGTTCCTGGTAGAAGGTAAGGTTAAGTTTCTGAGGTAAGTAAAGTCTCCTGGGCACAGGCAGCCAACCGTTGGGGGTTCAAGGCAACCCCAGAGTAACTGCACCAGCAACACAGGGCCGGTCAGGTGCAGAGGTCAAAGGAGGGCCCAAAAGACATAGGCGCCTAAGGAGAACAGGGGTGCTCCGGTTCCAGTCTGCCAGCAGGTAAGTACCTCCGTCTACGGAGGGAGAGGGTGTTTTGTAGAGCACTGGGGGAGGGGGACACAAACAGGCACACAAAACACACCCTCAGCGGCACAGGGGCAGCCAGGTGCAGTGTGCTTAGTAGGCATCAGGTTTTCTGTAGAAATCAATGGAGGGAGTCACTCTAGCAATGCAGGCAGGGCACAGGGGGGCTTCTCTGGCCAGCCACCGACTGGGCTAGGCAGAGGGTGGCCTGATGGTCACTCCTGCACTGGAGTTTGGATCCTTTTGGTCCTGGGGGCTGCAGGTGCAGTGCTTGGCTCTCAAAGGCTCTCACCCCAGGGGGGCAGAAACTCGTTTCAGTAGCAAGCTGGCACAGACCAGTCAGTCCTGCGCTGAAAGATTGGGTAAAATACAGGGGGCATCTTCTAAGGTGCCCTCTGTGTGCATTTTGTAATAAATCCAGCACTGGCATCAGTGTGAGTTTATTATTCTGATAAGTTTGATACCAAACTTCCCAGTATTTAGTGTAACCATTATGGAACTGTGGAGTTCGTTTTTGACAAACTCCCAGACCATATACTTAATATGGCCACACTGTACTTACAATGTTTAAGAATGGACTTAGACACTGTAGGGGCATATTGCTCATGCAGCTATGCCCTCACCTGTGGTATAGTTACCCTGCCTTAGGGCTGTAAGGCCTGCTAGAGGGGTGACTTACCTATGCCACAGGCAGTATTTTGTGTGCATGGCATCCTGAGGGGGATGCCATGTCAACTCTGCCTTTTTCTCCCCATGAACACACACAATCTGCAATGGCAGTGTGCAACACATGCTGCAGAGCCCTTAGGGGCCTTGCCTGGTCACAGGGCCCTTGGTACCACTGGTACCTTTTACAAGGGACTTATCTGTGTGCCAATTGTGGAAACAATGGTACATTTTTAGTGAAAGAACACTGGTGCTGGGGCATGGTTAGCAGGGTCCCAGTACCCTTCAGTCAAGTCTGCATCAATATCAGGCAACAAGTGTGGGGTAACTGCAACAGTGAGACATTTTCCTACACAGATGTAGTGAAATGCCAAGAAGGACAAGTTACTTACCTTCAGTAACGTTTTTTCTGGTGGATACAGTAGCTACCTGTGGATTCTTCACCTTATGAATTCTCCCAATGCTCCAGCATTTGACGGAAACTTTCTTCACAGCTCTTCACGTCGACGAGGACGTCCCAATTGCACGGCTCCGCACGTGACTACGTCTGACCTCATTGTGGCAATAAGAGGTCCTAGCCGGCTTGCTGACGTCAGTTTCATTATTTTTTACGTGCCTTTGAGGCGAACAGGGGACACCCGACCTTACAAAAACAACATGTATATATACCAATCCAAATACTATAAACACATTTTTTATTTATATAGAAACGTGTATACATATCTAGCAAAAGAAGTCTTGGTATGACCAGACAGGCAATGAGGAGGCGGGTGTAACTGTGAAGAATCCACAGGTAGCTACTGTATCCACCAGAAAAAGCGTTACCGAAGGTAAGTAACGATCTTCTGATGGATACAACTTCCTGTGAAATCCTCTTCTTATGAATAGAGTCCCAAAGCAGTACCGCACTCGGAAGTGGGTGCCTGACCGGTCACACCAAGAAATCCTGCAACACAGAACGTGCAAAATGGCCGTCCCTCCTAACTTCCGAATACAAGCAATAATGCTTCGCAAAAGTGTGGAGGGAAGCCCAAGTTGCTGCCTTACAAATATCCACCACTGGACCACCTCTAGCCAAGGCCAAAGTGGCAGACTTAGCCTTGGTGGAATGGGCTCCAATACCCTCAAGAGGAACATTCTTTGCCAGTGAATAATAGATCTTTATGCAAAGAATGACCCACCTGGGTATGGTTCTCTTGTGGACAGCTTTGCCCTTCATCTGGCCCACATATCCAGCAAAGAGTTGGTTCCTGAACCAACACAGGTGAAAAGTGAGTCTGAGGCCTCACCGGGGACTCGACCACCTCAATCAGTGATGGGGCGGAGAAGCCAGAGAACTGTGAGGTTGGGGAGTAACAGTTGGACTGACCTCCCACGCCGGATGACGTTGTCTCGAAGGATACTGAGATCGAGACCGATCTGTAGAAGAACAGCGTCGAGATCCATGCCGGCGCCGCTTCTTGTGAGATCTCGACGACTTACGAGATGAAGAGTCCCTTGTGTTGGACCTCCGATGATGCGTGTCCTCGCTTCGCTTTTTCTAAGAAAAGCTTAGCCTCTCTTTCTTTTAACGCCTTTGTATTCATCCTCTGTTAAGACACGAATCCTTCCACGTCGTGGTCGGAACTCAGACACCACAAACAGTCTTCATGAGGGTCCGTGACTGACATACGATCACAACGCAGGCACCAAACTTCTGCATCACTGGTCCTCTGGGTCCCATCTCATCCTGACGAGCGTGGTCCCTGGAACACAGGAGCTGGGTCCAAGTGTCTTCGACAGTCCAGTGGCCCTTCTGTCCAAATTTGGTGGAGGTAAGTCCTTGCCTCCCCACGCCAGACAGTAATCCTGTGTACTGCGTGAACTGCAGCTGCTCGGGCTACTGTGCACTTTTGCAAGACTTCCTTTGTGCACAGCCTAGCCCAGGTCCCCAGCACTCCGTCCTGCATTGCCCAACTCGCTGAGTTGGACTCCGACGTCATGGGACCCTACTTTGCGACTCTGAGTTGACCGTTGTCCTCAGATCTTCTAAGTGCTTGTTCAGGTGCTTCTGCGGGTGCTGCCTGCTGCTGCGTGGGCTCTCAGTGTTGCTGGGGACCCCCCTCTGTCTCCTCCTCCAAGGGGCGACCTCCTGGTCCTTCCTGGGCCCTAGCACCACCCAAAATCCTCAACCGTGACTCTTGCAGCTAGGAAGTCGTTTGCGGTCTTTCTGCATGGAAACAACTCTGCATCCTCAAGCACGCCGTGGGACATCTTCTGACCAAAGGAGAAGTTCCTGGCACCTTCCGTTGTTGCAGAATCTTTGGCTTCTTCCACCTGGCGGCAGCCCTTTTGCACCTTCATCTGGGGTTTAGTGGGCTCCTGCCCCTCCGGACACTTGCGTGACTCTTGGACTTGGTCCCCTTCCTTTACAGGTCCTCAGGTCCAAGAATCCGTCTTCAGTGTTTTGCAGTCAGTTGTTGTCTTTGCAGAATCCCCTATCTCGACTTTACTGTCTTTCTGGGGTAGTAGGGTAACTTTACTCCTACTTTTCAGGGTCTTGGGGTGGGGTATCTTGGACACCCTTAGTATTTTCTTACACTCCCAGCGACCCTCTACACACTACACTAGGCCTGGGGTCCATTTGTAGTTCGCATTCCACTTTTTGAGTATATGGTTTGTGTTGACCCTAGGCCTATTTCTCCCTATTGCATTCTATTGTGATTCTACATTGCTTGCACTACTTTTCTTACTGTTACTTACCTGATTTTGGTTTGTGTCTATATATTTTGTGTATACTACTTACCTCCTAAGGGAGTATATCCTCTGAGATACTTTTGGCATATTGTCACTAAAATAAAGTACCTTTATTTTTAGTAACTCTGGTATTGTGTTTTCTTATGATATAGTACTAAGTGAGATAAGTGGTAAAGTAGGAGCTTTCCATGTCTCCTAGTTCAGCCTAAGCTGCTCTGCTATAGCTACCTCTATCAGCCTAAGACGCTGTAACACCTCTAATCTACTAATAAGGGATAACTGGACCTGGCACAAGGTGTAAGTACCACAAGGTACCCACTATAAGCCAGGCCAGCCTCCTACAATAACTATCTCTTCTAAGGGGCTGTCTAGTGATTTATACCCTCTTGGTATGTAACACAACATCCTCCCCTCTCATGTCAATAATGACCACAGAAATAACATGTGCACACTGGAATAGTCTGCTAGCCTCAAGATGTTAATATCCTGTAGAATACCAGCAACCCTTTGCATCCACCTTGTCCTTAGTCACACCAGATCGCTGCTATTCAAACAAGTGCCTATGTCTGTTGAGTAACGAGAGACAGCCGATTATGTCAGGACATGGGGAAACAGCATGGATTACTAAGACAGCGTATTTAGCTTTAGTGGGAGGTAGGTCTACAATAGTTTCAGCACAGTGGAACGACTCCAAAAAGTTCCTAACAGGCTCAATCTCTAGTTTGCAGTAGTGCACTTGCCTGCATCATCTTGATTGGTCGTGGACCTCTTTTATAACCTCCTTTTTTTTTTTTTTTTTTTTACAGACAGACATTCAGCTAGGGAGCTATTTTAAGAGGAAAGAAAGAATATTTTTCATGATGATAGGCCATGTACCTAGCCTTAATATTATCTATTTTTTTTTAACCAGACCATGCAGCTGTATCAAATGGAAATGAGTTGAACATTGATCTTGTAATTAAAGTTTTACTGTGCACACATCAAGAGCGTCCTAATGGTACAAAATGAAAATGTCACTTACCCAGTGTACATCTGTTCGTGGCATCAGTCGCTGAGATTCACATGGTCTGCATAGCTCGCCATCTGGTGTTGGGTCGGAGTGTTACAAGTTGTTTTTCTTCGAAGAAGTGTTTTCGAGTCACTGGACCGAGTGACTCCTCCTTCTGTGCTCATTGCGCATGGGCGTCGACTCCATCTTTGATTGTTTTCCCCGCAGAGGGTGAGGTAGGAGTTGTACTATAGTAATAGTGCCCGCGCAATGAAATGTGTAAGTATGTACCTATTAAAGGTTTAAATAATATATATACAAATGTACAAAATTGAAGGTAACTTCTGAACTGCTACAGGCTTCCGGGAAGGTGGGTGGGCCCATGTGAATCTCAGCGACTGATGCCACGAACAGATGTACACTGGGTAAGTGACATTTTCAGTTCGATGGCATCTGTCGCTGTAGATACACATGGTCTGCATAGACTAGTAAGCAGTTATTTCCCCATAAGCGGTGGTTTAGCCTGTAGGAGTAGAAGTTGTCTGAAATAGAGTTCTTAATACAGCTTGTTGTGCGGATAGCACATCTATACAGTAGTGTTTGGTGAATGTGTGAGGCGTAGACCATGTGGCTGCCTTACATATTTCATGCATTGGGATGTTTCCTAAAAAGGCCATTGAAGCACCTTTTTTCCTTGTTGAATGTGCCCTGGGAGTAATGGGCAGTTGTCTTTTTGCTTTAAGGTAGCAGATTTGGATGCATTTAATAATCCATCTGGCTATACCTTGTTTTGATATTGGGTTACCTGCATGAGGTTTTTGGAATGCAATAAATAGCTGTTTAGTCTTTCTGATGTTCTTCGTTCTGTCAATGTAGTACATTAATGCTCTTTTGACATCTAATGTATGTAGTGCTCTTTCAGCCACAGAATCTGGCTGTGGGAAAAAAACTGGTAGTTCTACCGTTTGATTTAGAAGGAACGGTGAAATAACTTTTGGTAAAAATTTTGGATTAGGTCGTAGGACGACCTTATTTTTATGTATTTGTATAAAAGGTTCCTGTGTTGTGAACGCCTGAATTTCACTTACTCTTCTCAGAGATGTAATGGCGATGAGAAAGGCAACTTTCCAGGTTAGGAATTGTATTCCGCAAGAGTGCATGGGTTCGAAAGGTGGGCCCATGAGTCTTGTTAGGACCACGTTTAGGTTCCATGAAGGAACAGGTGGTGTTCTTGGTGGTATAATTCTTTTAAGCCCTTCTATGAATGCTTTGATGACTGGTATCCTATACAAGGAAGTTGAATAGGTAGTCTGCAGGTATGCAGATATTGCTGCAAGGTGTATTTTAATAGAAGAGAAGGCTAGCTTTGCTTTTTGTAAATGGAGCAAGTAATTTACTATATGTTTTGGAGTTGCGTCTAGTGGTTGTATCTGATTATGATGGCAGTAACAAACAAATCTTTTCCACTTACTTGCGTAGCAGTGTCTAGTGGATGGCCTTCTGGCCTGCTTTAAGACTTCCATACACTCTTGGTTAAGTTGTAAGTGTCCGAATTCTATGATTTCAGGAGCCAGATTGCTAGATTCAGCGATGCTGGATCTGGGTGTCTGATCTGTTGGTTGTGTTGCGTTAACAGATCTGGTTTGTTGGGCAGTTTGATGTGGGGTACTACAGATAGATCTAGCAGTGTTGTGTACCAGGGTTGTCTTGCCCACGTTGGTGCTATTAAAATGAGTTTGAGTTTGTTTTGACTCAATTTGTTTACTAGATAAGGGAGGAGAGGGAAAGGAGGAAAAGCGTAAGCAAATATTCCTGACCAGTTCATCCATAGGGCATGGCCTTGGGATTGCTTGTGTGGGTATCTGGACGCGAAGTTTTGGCATTTTGCGTTCTCTTTTGTTGCAAATAAGTCTATTTGAGGTGTTCCCCAGAGTGTGAAGTAGGTGTTCAGAATTTGTGGGTGGATTTCCCATTCGTGGACTTGCTGGTGATCTCGAGAGAGATTGTCTGCCAGTTGATTCTGGATCCCTGGAATAAACTGTGCTACTAGGCGAATTTGATGGTGGATTGCCCACTTCCATATGTTTTGAGCTAATAAGCTTAACTGTGTTGAATGCGTTCCTCCTTGTTTGTTTAGATAATACATCGTTGTCATGTTGTCTGTTTTGACAAGGATGTATTTGTGGGTTATGATTGGTTGGAAAGCTTTTAGTGCTTGAAAAACTGCTAATAATTCTAGATGATTTATATGCAGTTTTGTTTGATGTATGTTCCATTGTCCTCTTATGTTGTGTTGATTGAGATGTGCTCCCCACCCTGTCATGGAAGCATCTGTTGTTATTATGTACTGTGGCACTGGGTCTTGGAAAGGCCGCCCTTTGTTTAAATTTATACTGTTCCACCATAGAAGCGAGAGGTAAGTTTGGCGGTCTATTAACACCAGATCTAGAAGGTGACCCTGTGCTTGAGACCACTGTGAGGCTAGGCACTGTTGTAAGGGCCTCATGTGCAGTCTTGCGTTTGGGACAATGGCTATGCATGAGGACATCATGCCTAGGAGCTGTAGTATTGTTCTTGCTTGTATTGTTTGATTTGGAGACGTGTTGAATGACTCTGTTGAAATTGTGAATTCTTTGTGGAGTTGGCGTTGCTACTCCTTTTGTCGTGTCTATTATGGCTCCTAGATATTGCTGTACTTTGCTTGGCTGAATGTTGGATTTTGCAAAGTTGACGGTGAACCCTAGTTTGTAGAGGGTTTGTATGACTTGATTTGTGTGGTTTGAGCATTGTATGAGCGAACTGGTTTTGATTAGCCAGTCGTCTAGATACGGGAATACATGTATTTGCTGCCTTCTGATGTGTGCAGCGACTACTGCTAGGCATTTTGTGAATACCCTTGGAGCGGTTGTTAAACCGAAAGGCAATACTTTGAATTGGTAATGTATTCCTTTGAATACAAACCTTAGATATTTTCTGTGTGATTGATGTATTGGTATATGGAAATATGCGTCTTTGAGGTCTAGGGTTGTCATGTAGTTGTGTTTTTTGAGCAATGGTAACACTTCTTGTAGTGTGACCATGTGAAAGTGGTCTGATTTGATGAATGTGTTTACTACTCTGAGGTCTAGAATTGGTCTCAGTGTTTTGTCCTTTTTTGGTATCAAGAAGTACAGTGAATAAACTCCTGTGTTTATTTGTGTGCTTGGTACTAATTCTATTGCATCTTTTTGCAGTAGTGCTTGAACTTCTATCTCTAGAAGCTGTGAATGGTGTTTTGATAAATTTTGTGATTTTGGTGGTATGTCTGGAGGGAATTGCAGGAATTCTATGCAATAACCATGTTGGATAATTGCTAGGACCCATGTGTCTGTAGTTATTTCCTCCCATGCTTCGTAATATTGACCTATCCTTCCCCCCACTGGTGTTGTGTGGGGGGGGTGAGTGACGTGTGAGTCACTGCTTGTTGGTAGTGGTTTTGGGGCTTTGAAATCTTCCTCTATTCCTAGGGAATTGCCCTCCTCTATACTGGCCCCGAAAGCCTCCCCTGTACTGTCCCTGGTAGGTGGACGGTGCGGACTGTGAGGTACTGGCTTGTGTGGCCTGACCCCGAAACCCTCCTCTAAAAGGTGTTTTGCGGAAGGTGGTATAAGATCCTCTGCTCTGCGGGGAGTAGAGTGCGCCCATGGCCTTGGCAGTGTCAGTGTCCTTTTTGAGCTTTTCTATGGCTGTGTCGACCTCCGGACCGAACAGAAGTTTTTCGTTTACTGGCATGTTAAGTACTGCCTGCTGAATTTCTGGCTTGAATCCAGACGTTCTGAGCCATGCGTGCCTACGGATGGTAACCGACGTATTAATGGTCCTTGCGGCTGTGTCTGCTGCATCCATAGAGGAGCGTATTTGATTGTTGGAGATGTTTTGACCCTCCTCAACAACCTGTTTTGCTCTTTTTTGTAGATCTTTTGGGAGATGTTCAATGAGATGCTGCATCTCATCCCAGTGGGCTCTGTCGTATCGCGCTAGCAGCGCTTGTGAGTTTGCGATGCGCCACTGGTTTGCTGCCTGGACAGCGACCCTCTTCCCGGCTGCATCAAACTTTCTGCTTTCTTTATCTGGGGGAGGTGCATCCCCAGAAGTGTGTGAATTTGCCCGTTTTCTGGCAGCCCCTACCACCACAGAATCTGGTGGCAGCTGAGAGGTGATGAATACAGGGTCCGTAGGAGGCGCCTTATACTTTTTGTCCACTCTAGGCGTTACTGCCCTACTTTTAACTGGCTCCTTGAAGATCTCCTTTGCATGGCGTAGCATGCCTGGGAGCATAGGCAGGCTTTGGTAGGAGCTGTGGGTGGAGGAGAGGGTGTTAAATAAAAAGTCATCCTCTACTTGTTCAGAGTGTAGTTCCACATTATGGAACTGAGCTGCTCTAGCCACCACTTGTGAATAGGCTGTGCTGTCCTCAGGTGGTGATGGCCTAGTTGGGTATGTGTCTGGGCTGTTATCAGACACTGGTGCATCGTACAAGTCCCACGCGTCTTGATCTTGGTCGTCGTGGCTCATGGCGGTGTGAGCTGGCGAATGTGACGGGGTGTAAGTTGGCGAAGCCGGAGTTACAGGTGGAGGCGAGGGAGGAGGTGTTACCGTCTTTGCTGTTTGTTGCTGAGGAGCCTCTCGTGCTCCAAACTGAAGTGTTCTCTTTCTTTTTACAGGTGGAAGGGTACTGATCTTCCCTGTCCCCTGCTGAATAAAGATATGCTTTTGCGTGTGATCCACTTCAGTGGATTGCAGTTCTTGTTCGAATCTATGTCTTTTCATTTGTGAAGACATAGAATGTTCTTCAGTATAGGAGCCTGAAACTGGGTCTGTTGGTGCTTTTTTCGGCTCCGAAAACCCTGTTGTTTGTTTTTTCGGCTCCGAGGTAACCTTCCTCTTCTTCTGTGCCGAAAAATCTTGGCCTCTATGGTCTTCGGCGCCACTGTCTCGGCGTTGATCCGTGTCGACACCGAACTCTCGGTGTCGATGCTTCTCTTTATCACTCTCTCGGTCCCGAGGAGGCTGCGTGCCGGTGTCTCGACCGGAGTCGGACGATCTCGACACTGAACGGGCCTTTTTCGGTGCCGATTGTTGGTCACCGTGAATTTGGGTTGAGCCATGGCCGGTTGGCAGTGGCGTCCCCTGGGCCTTTTTGCCTTTTTTAATTTCTGATCTCGACGTCTTACTCACAGTTTTTGTATTGTCGAGTTCGTCGGAGTCTGAATCCTGGATGGAAAAGGATTCCTCCTGTTCCTCTTCTGTCTCAAACTGCCGATGCTCTTTTGGCGTGGACGCCATCTGCAGTCTTCTCGCTCGACGGTCGCGCAGAGTTTTTCGGGACCGGAACGCCCGACAGGCCTCACAGGATTCTTCGCTGTGCTCGGGTGACAGGCACAGGTTACAGACCGAGTGTTGGTCCGTATAGGGATATTTGTTGTGGCATTCAGGGCAGAATCGAAACGGGGTCCGTTCCATCGGCGTTGTTCTCCACGCGGTCGGGCCGACTAGGCCCCGACGGTGTGCCGAAATCTACCCCGAAGGGCACCGAAGCGCTTCGATGTTCAATGCGTCGTCGTATGTGTTTATCTCGAACCGGATCGCAACAATACCGTCGAAAATCTTCCGTTTTCAGCTATCTTTCCGTTCCGAAACTCGGAGCGACAGGAACACGTCCGAACCCGATGGCGGAAAGAAAACAATCAAAGATGGAGTTGACGCCCATGCGCAATGAGAACAGAAGGAGGAGTCACTCGGTCCAGTGACTCGAAAACACTTCTTCGAAGAAAAACAACTTGTAACACTCCGACCCAACACCAGATGGCGAGCTATGCAGACCATGTGTATCTACAGCGACAGATGCCATCGAACATATGTTATTTATGATTTTGAACAATGCCTCCTTTTCAGTTTTGATAGCATCTAAATATGTGAACTGATCTCAGGATACATTCTGGATTGATTAACCCATTTTAACAACCAATATTCATAGCAGCCAACCAGTATGCAAGTCAAAGCACAGGAATTGCAAAGCGATCAATAAGCACTTGACATAATTCTATGCATATGTTTACGAATGGCTCAATGTCAACAGTTCAAGGGTCTGCCAATGATCCACTATTTAGCACTTTCCATATCTGTGGAGGGCCTACACTGCTTATCTGGGTGGCCTGCTTGCATTATTTAAGTAGGGCTTCATACCCCTGGGAAGCTCATAAAGCACTCATGTTTGCCTTGGGTTCCTGTGAGCCGTTTGGAGTGTAGGGTGGAAAGGGTGCTGTATGGGCTTTGGCCTATTTGGGAAATGCTGAGAAATCTAAAGGTTTGCAAACATAATGCACGCACAACATGCTGAGTGTCGCAGCACATTAATTGTGGGTGTTTCAGACACAAGACGCACTAGGGCTCGAGAATAGATGCAGTGTGCTTGCAGGTACTTATAAATGGGCAGGCAGTATCAAAAAGAAACTGATGCTTATGTGCACAAATGGGACAAAGCTCATAGTAGCATCGGCAGGCCCTACTGTTTGAGGGCACAGCCAATAGAGGCACAGTAAAACCATCACTGGACTATATGGTATTTACCCTAAGCAACATCATATTGGAGGCACTGTTTAACTATTTAAGAAACTGTTAACCCCAGGTAAGAGATGTATCACTTCACCCAGAAACAAAAGAGGAGCAGCATTTAAAGGCTGGTTTAAACAACCAATACATATTCTAGGGAGCCTATTCATGATAGACCTGAGATACAAGACTGTATGCCGCTGACTCAAAATCAGCAAAGTGTAAAATGTTAACTCACTGGACAAGAGGCAGGGATTGTGGATGTAGGATCTACCTGGCATTAACAGGCCCGGCCTAGGAAATCAACATAATAAGTCACAATTAATTTGCCACACTTGAATGCCCAGACTGGATGACCTTGGGGAGGAGGTTAAAATGTCAAGGAATCCCAAACAAGAGGTCAGTGTTGTGATAACAGCCACCATGTGATCAACCACACACTCCCAGCATGTAATCTCTATTTGTGCATTAAGGAAACAGAAAGAAGGTACCCCATACTTTGATAGTCCTTCAGCAAACAAACGAATTCTGTAGAAAACGACTTCTTTTAAGAATTCCCCAAGGCCATCTTTTCCTAACAAATTACAAGTAACGGTATCAGGCTGGTGTATTTTACTTATTTAAAGACTAGCTTAAACCTACTATCTGAACAAGCTTAGTACCAGGAACAAGAGCCCGCTTAAAGCACCAAAGTCCCTGAAAGAAATTATGCCTCCTCCTGTCTTCTAAATAGTGCTACTGTTGGTATGCGACTGTTGTTACAACAGATTCAACTGCTCTTTGCTACCTGCTCCTCCAGAGTCCCCTTGCCGATTACTTGGCAGACCCTAATGCTGCTGAGAGGAAATCGACGAGTGGCCTGCTTGAATTGTGCGTACTCTATTGCAGCAACATTTTTTTCACCAAGTCATTACAGTTTAGATCAGGTCTGGGGGGAACAAAGGAGGACCCAGTGTAAAGAAGGCTACCATGGGGCACTTTAAAAAAAAAAAAAAAAAAAAGTGCACATTTAGATCCAACTAAATACACACAGAACGTTATACATCTTAGAACAATTTGCCTGTCATTTCAATAAAAAAAGTGTCTAAATCCTTCAACCACTCGGGGTCAACGGATTTAGTACAATAAATAGGCAGAGACTTATGGTGCAAAACCTGAAGAAATGCAAAGTAAAGTTTTGGACGTAAATAATTCCAAAAAGCACCTGCAGACCATTGCATAATGGCATTTTGAGATGTTTAAAGTTGTAAAGGCTTGCAAGGCCCCACTAAAGGCCATTGAAATATTATGTAAGCACTAGCAAAGCCAAAAGAGGTAGGCACCCATTCTGGACTGCCATCCTGCAGGCCACTGATATGCTCCTAGCACTAGCACAGCTGGTAGGGGGCCTTCCTGGACAGACACCCTGCAGCCTATTTGTAAGGAAATGCCTCCTTGGCATGGTTACCCCGACTTTTTGCCTTTTGTTGATGCCAGTTATGACTGAAAGTGTGCCGGGGCCCTGCTAACCAGGCCCCAGCACCAGTGTTCTTTCCCTAAAACTGTACCTTTGCTTCCACAATTGGCACAGCCCTGGCACACAGATAATTCCTTGTAAATGGTACCCCTGGTACCAAGGGCCCTGTTGCCAGGGAAGGTCTCTAAGGGCTGCAGCAGGTCTTATGACACCCTGGGGACCCCTCACTCAACATATGCACACTGCCTCACAGCTTGTGTGTGCTTGTGGGGAGAAAATGACTAAGTCGACATGGCACTCCCCTCAGAGTGCCATGCCCACCTCTCACTGCCTGTGGCATAGTTAAGTCACCCCTCTAGCAGGCCTTCCAGCCCTAAGGCAAGGTGCACTATAGCACAGGTGAGGGCATATGTGCATCAGCACTATGCCCCTACAGTGTCTAAGCAAACCCTTAGACATTGTAAGTGCATGGTAGCCATAAAGAGTATATGGTCTGGGAGTTTGTCCAATATAAATTCCACAGTTCCATAATGGCTACACTGAAATCTGGGAAGTTTGGTATCAAACTTCTCAGCACAATAAATGCACACTGATGCCAGTGTGGGATTTATTGTAAAATACACCCAGAGGGCATCTTAGAAATGCCCCCTGAAAACCAGTCTGACACCTAGTGCTAGGCTGACCAGTTTCTGCCAACCAGATTAGTTTCTGCCCACATGGGTGAGTGCCTTTGTCACTGTGGCCAGGAACAAAGCCTGTACTCGGTGGAGGTGCTTCTCACCCCCCCCTGCAGGAACTGTAACACCTGGTGGTTAGCCTCAAAGGCTCAGGCCTTTTGTTACAGCACCCCAGGGCCTCCCAGCTAGTGGAGATGCCCGCCCCTTCGGCCACTGCCCCCACTTTTGGCGACAAGGCTGGAGCAGATAATGAGGAAAACAAGGAGGAGCCACCCACCAGTCAGGACAGCCCCTAAGGTGCCCTGAGCTGAGGTGACTCCTGCCTTTAGAAATCCTCCATCTTGAGATTGGAGGATTCCCCCAATAGGAATAGGGATGTGCCCCCCTCCCCTCTGGGAGGAGGCACAAAGAGGGTGTAGCTACCCTCCAGGACAGTAGCCATTGGCTACTGCCCCCCCAGACCTAAACACACCACAAAATCGAGAAATTTAGGGGCAACGCTGAACCCAGGAAATCAGATTCCTGCAACCTGAGAAAGAAGAAAGACTGCTGACCTGAAAGGCGACTACGACGACCTGAGTATCCTGAGTCGACCCCACTGCACCCTCACAGCTACGCCTGCAGAGAGGATCCAGAGGCTCCCCCTGACCGCGACTGCCTGGTAACAAGGAACCCGACGCCTGGACCAAGCACTGCACCCGCAGCCCACAGGACCACCCACCAGGGTAGGAGTGACCAGCAGGAGGTCCTCATCCTATCCCAGTCTGTGGCTGGCCCGAGAAGCCTCCCTGTGCCCTGGCTGCATTGCCTAAGTGACCCCCGGGTTCCTCCATTGCTTCCTATAGCAAATCCGACTCCTACACTTTGCACACTGCACCCGGTCGCCCTTGTGCCGCTGAGGGTGTGTTCTGTGTGCCTGTTTGTGTCCCCCCGTGCTCTACAAAACCCCCCTGGTCTGCTCCCCGAGGACGCAGGTACTTACCTGCTAGCAGACTGGAACCGGAGCACCCCTGTTCTCCATAGGCGCCTATGTGTTTTGGGCCCTCCTTTGACCTCTGCACCTGACCGGCCCTGTGTTGCTGGTGCGGTGACTTTGGGGTTGCCTTGAACCCCCCAACGGTGGGCTGCCTATGCCCAGGAGACTGACTTTGTAAGTGCTTTACTTACCTGCAACACCTAACCAAACTTACCTCCCCCAGGAACTGTTGATTTTTGCACTGTGTCCACTTTTAAAATAGCTTCTTCCCATTTTAACCTATACTGTGTGTACTACTGCCTTAATTCAAAGTTCCTTACTTACCTGTGTGGAGTACCTCGCATTTTATGTATTTACTTCAAACCTTGAATCTTGTGGTTCTGAAATAAATTAAGAAAGGATATTTTTCTATATAAAAACTATTGGCCTGGAGTAAGTCTTTGTGTGTGTGTTCATCATTTATTGTCTGTGTGTGTACAACAAATGCTTAACACTACCCTCTGATAAGCCTACTGCTCGACCACACTACGACAAAATAGAGCATCAGAATTATCTAATTTTGCTACTATCTTAACTCTAAGGGGAACCCTTGGACTCTTGTGTACACTATCTCTCCCTTTCAGATAGTATATGCAGACCCACCTTCCTACACTATTGCAATGCTCTGTGCCGTGTCTTCTAAATATACCAGGCACCGGATAAGATTTGTGAGGCACATGGAACCATGCATCTCAAGAAGTGGCTCCCCTTGATCACAAAGTAATGACACATAAATTCTCTAAGAGAATTGCCTGGCATGCTGGCGTCATTCCCTTACTTTGTTCATTGCATAATGTTGAGTGTGCAGCTTGATGAGCAAGTTACTTACGTTTGGGAAAGCTCTTTCTAGAGGATACTCTAACTGCAGCACCATCACCTTCAGAATATTCTACAGGCACTGGGCTGGATATGGATGTTTTTCATATCAGTGCTTCTGCGCATCATCAGGTGGCGACATGCAGCTCTGCATTGGCTTAATTTGCCCGGAAGTGATGGAGTGGTGCTGCATATACACACTGCCCCTTAGCGATGATGTCAGTTTCTTGGATTCATACATTCTGTGCCCTCAGGTACCGAGCACAAAACAACTGCAGATACCAGTGAGCAGATCTGAATTTTTTTTTTTTTTTTTTTAGAATGAGAACACTACACAAAATAGGAATGCGGGAGAAAAGTGAGGAATCTGTGGTTAAATAAGAGTACCTACCAGAAATAGCATTATCCAATATGTCATTGTTCCTCTGATGGCTACTGCTAACCACAGATCCTTCACCCTTTAGTATAGATACCAAAGCTGTATCTTCCAAGGCAGAGGGCTCAGACCAAAAAGTCTTGCAGAACCAATAAGGGTGAATGCCATTTCTAACAGACCTGGCTGTCGAGGCAATAGTTCTTTGTAAATGTGTGCACGGACACCCACATTGAAGTCTGACAGATGAATGAGCCCTCAAGAGGGGGCGTGGCCAACCGTTATGGCCGTAATCCACCATGACTCCGTATTAGACCGCAACAAACCTCAATCACCAGCACCCTACTGCCCACCAATCAATCCCAACTGAATGGATCCTGGGATTGGAGGACCATGGGCACCCACAGAAAACACCGCTGTGCTTTGAATAGCAAGACAACATGGCGGGCACAGGGCAGTTTCGGAGACTTTGGGCCAGAAGGAAATATGGCGATGATCACTAACGGAGACAATGCATCCCGACGACCCCGGTGAGAGCTTTGGGCCAGACCTGCAGCAGCTGGGACCGGCACACTGTGGCAGATATGGGTCTGGTTGCACCTGCCCGACCCTGATATGGTGACCGACTTCTCCTGCTCGACCCATGAAGGCAGTCACTACCTGTACCACTGACCTTGAGTACATACGGCCAGTGGACCCCACGAAAACACCCTGACCCGCTGAACACCCAGTGGGAGTGATCTTCTCCTGCCCCCACTCATGGAGATAGCCTGGCACCCCAGCGGTATAACAGCCCGCTGAGACCTCTAATTACATGCTCCCCTGCACCCCAAAGCTTTTGCGAGCCACAAAAGAGGTAGAAGAAAGTGGAGAAGATTACCAACAGAGGTGAGTCCTCTGGCTGGTGGTGACCAGGGTACCTGCACCCACCCGTCAGGCTATCAGCAGTGCACCGCACAAGAAAAGGCCCACCCTAACCAAGGAACCCGTCTTTCCTTACAGTAAACCAGTGGGGAGCCGTGGCTCACTTTGATACTCAGTGAACTAGGCTGGTCACTTGGAGGCCGTTCACAGTCAATAGTCTCCATGCCACCCGAGAAGGGCCAGTCTAAGAGTCACCAGCTTGTTTTACTCAGGCAGCGTAGCCCAGCTGGGAAAACGCAGGGGGAGAGATGGCTTTGAAAAAGGACAATCTACTGGCCTCACTAAGAAACTTTTAAAAATGAGCTCAGGGAGGAACTATGGACAGACTTGAATTCATCACTGGACACCCTGTGAAAGGACATCAACACCCATCTATCCTCGCTCCAAGCTAATGTGAACTCTCTAGGAGCTAGAGCTTTAGACCTCAATGCGAAATGGCTAGAGCTGGATCAGCGGCTGTCCCCACTAGGAAGAGAGACAGAACATACGAGCTCCTAACTACAGAAGGCACTTCTCAAGCGCGAAGACTTGGAAAATCGCTCCAGACACAATAACATCCACATAAGGGTGCTGGAGGAAGGAGTGAAGGGCCCCGATTTAGAGCCATTTGTAGTGGGCCTATTTTCGAGCCTCCTGAGCGACAACCATCTTGAGGTGAGAAGAGCGGATCCACAGAAAACAGAAGAGGGGACTTGTGCCAGAGACTTCTTAGCCAACCTACACTACTTCAAGACAAAGGAGAAGATCCTCATGGAGGCCCGCAAGCAGGATCCAGTTTCATTTCAGGAAGAGAATGGGGCATGGAGGGATCACCCTTCGGGCTGTCCCCGGGCCAAAGCAAGAGGACAATGGCAACAGAAGCGCAGAGGAAGGCGCTCGGGCAAATGAAAAAACACTGACAATCTCCCTTGTTGCCTCGCTGCCAACTCACCTGATGGGAGTTTAGGGGTGCCAATCTCACTAACCTTGATTCGAATGGGGAGGCCTCTGCCCTGCAAAGACACACAATCCAGGTCAAGGAAAGGGTGGGGAAGGAGGCAGCGGGGAGAGGTGAAGATATGCTTATCCATTTCTATTCACATATTAGACAAACCGGACCACATAGTAGCCTTTGTAAATCCATGGCGGTCACCGCAGGAACCTGGAAACTTTAAGACCTTAACTCCCCACACAAACAATGTAAATTCTGGAAATAGATCTTAGATCGCAGATTTGAGATAGTGGCCCTGAAGGAAACCCACTTAAAATGCACCAAGCAGCACAAGTTAAAACACAAGTTCAATCCTATGATCTACAGGTCATCATCCAGTCCTATACACAATGGGGTGGTCCTATTATTTTACACCTTTCTTAAATCTCACACGACCACCGTTAAAACCAGCAGGGGAGGGAGGATGTTGATGATTAAAGTTCTCCTCCATGCTTTTAAATGTACAATAGCCACGATCCACGCCCCAAACTCAAACCACTTTTTTCAGCCAGCTCAGGGGATTTACAGAGGGAGAGATAATGGTATTGGGAGATTTGAATGTCTATTGGGAGATTTTAATGTCATTTGGGACCCAGACCCAGACCGTACTCACCCCCTCAGAGGTAACACACAGGCACCTTCTCCATCCTCACAAAGCAAGCATCAACACAATTTGGGCTCTTAGATGCATGGCGTTCATTCCACCCACTACTCAAGATTACACTTTTTTCTCACATTCAGATAGAACCTACTCACGACTCCACCATGTCTTTGTAGGCCAAACATTACAACAGGCCATTAGGTCTGCTAATATCCAACCCTAAACTATTTTCTGATCATGCTGTGGTGGATGCTACTTCGGACTGGCCTGAAACCCTCCTTCTGCAGATGGCTCTTACCGAACTCCCTGACACGGGGGACCGCCTCCTCCGAGACGAGCTTAGGACCATTAGGGAGTACTTCCAAACAAACAACCCCCCAAGACACTACTCATGCCACAACCGGGGATGCTTTCAAAGCTGTGATATGGGGGAAAAGCATATTACTTATGACGTCCCTCATGAGACAAAAAAACAAGGAACGCTTGGCAATGGAAGAGGAACTTCTCAAAGTCGAAAGAGCTCAAAAGGACTCCACCACCCTGATTCTTCAGCAGAAAATGACTACACTGAGGGGTAAAATCACAGCTATATACACCAACCCAGCAGAACTCACCCTCTTGCGACTCAGACAGACTACATATGAAAGGGGGAAATAAAGTAGGCACCCAACTAGCTTGGCAGTAAAGGGTGAAACAGGAAAAAGACTGCAGGATGCTGGTCTGGTTTGTAGTGGGTACCTAAGGTACTTACACCTTATATCAGGTCCAGTTATACCTTATTAGTGAAATGTAATCAGTGTCTAGAAGCCCGACTGTCAAGAGGTAGCTGTAGGCAGAGCAGCCAAGGTTTAACTGGGAGGCATGCAAAGCTCTTGCAATACCACTGTAGTCACACAGTACTTCCACACAAGAAAGACAATACTCAGTGTTACCAAAAATAAAGGTACTTAGTTCAGTGACACAAGGCCAAAAATATCTTAGAGGCTATACTCCCTTAGGAGGTAAGTATTATACATAAAATATACACTAGTAAACAAAATCAGGTAAGTAAACAGTCATAAAATAGTGCAAACAGTGAAAAACACCATAGGTTGCAATGGGCCTAGGGGGAACACAAACCATATACTAAAATAGTGGAATGCGAATATCGGTTTCCCACCTAGGCAAGATTAGTGTGTAGGGGGGCACGGGGAGTGTAAGAAAACACCAAAGTTAAGTAAAGTACCCCACCCAAGAGCCCAGGAAAACAGGAGTCAGGTACAGCAAGTTTCCTCAGAACTAGAAGTCATAATAAAGAATAATGCTAAAACCAAGTAAGACTGAAAGACACCAACAATGGATTCCTGGACCTGAAGACCTGTGGAGAGAGGAGACCAAGTCCAAGAGTCGCTGAAGAGTCCAGGAGTGACAGGAGTAACAGGAGCCCCTGCTAATCCAGATGAAGGTGCAAAAGTGGATTTTCCGGTTAGAAGAAAAAGTCAGAAATTCACCAAAGAAGACAGCTGCGGGTTCCTGCTTGGTGCAAGAGATGTCCCACGTCGAGTAGATGGATGCACGCTGGTTTTCGTCATTGGATTCCGCCAAAAGATGAGTTTGGCGGCAACCCAGGAGGGACCTGGGAGTCTCAACTCGGACTGAGGAGACAGAGAGGGCTCTCAGCACTTCAAAGAGCCCTCAGAAGACCAGGCAGCACCCACAGGAGTCCCAGAACACGGGGACAAGGGAGTTGCAAATGGCGGTCGTCGCAGCACTACACAATGGGATCCCATGCCGCCGGAGAAGAACTCAGGGAGCTGAGCGTCGCAGGATAGAGTGCTGGGGAACTGGGCTAGGCTGTGCACAAAGGATATCTTGGAGAAGCGCACAGAAGCCCTAGGTGCTGCAAAACACGCAGTGCACATGTGTACTGTCTGGTTTGGGGAGGCAAGCTCTTACCTCCACCAAATTTGGACAGCTGGACATTTGGACAGTCAGGGTCACTTCGGTCCACCACCTGTGTTCCAGGATCAACGCTCATCGTCAGGACAGGGGACCCAGAGTACCGGTCGTCGCTGCAGTGGGGTGCCTGCTGAAGCAGGGAAGGTCCACACTCCACAGGAGATTCCTTAGATTCTTCTGATGCAGGATGAAGACAGGCAGTCCTCAGTGTGTGCACGACCTCGAAACTTTTGCAGTTGCTGGCAGGAGCTGAAGTTACAGAGTTGCAGAAGCCTTCTGGGATACTTTGTTGCAGTTGTAGAGTTCCTGGAGCAGTTGTGCAGTTGATCAGACGGTAGAAGATGAAGCAAAGGATGCAGAGGAGTCCTGCTGGAGTCTTGCAATCCGAATCTGACGAAACACCCACAGGAGAGACTCTAAATAGCCCTAAGAGGGGGATAAGTCACCTAACGAGGCAAGCAGCTATCAGGCGAGGTCTCTGACGTCACCTGCTGGCACTAGTTACTCAGATGCTCCCAGAGTTCCCGGACCATCCTGAAAACAAGATGGCAGAACCAAGGGAACTCTGGGCACCACCCCTGGGTGGTCACTCACCTTTCTCCTTTGTCCAGTTTCACGCCTGAGCAGGGACTTTAGGTCCCTGAACCAGTGTAGACTGGATTATGCAAGGAGGGCACCATCTGTGCCCTTCAAAGCATTTCCAGAGGCTATGGGAGGATACCCTCCCATGCCTTTAACACCTATTTCCAAAGGGAGATGGTGTAAGGCCACTCTCCTAAAGGAAATGCTTTGTTCTGCCTTCATGGGATTGGGCTGCCCAAGCCCCAGGAGGGCAGAAGCCTGTCTGTGAGGTGGCAGCAGCTGGGGCTGTAGTGGAAACCTCAAAGAGCTGGTTTGTCAGTACTGGGGGTCCATGGTGGAGCCCCCAGTGTGCATGGAATTGCCCCCTCAATACCAGAATCAGATTGGGGGTACAATTTTCTAGATACCTCACATGGCCATATTCGGAGTTACCATTGTGAAGCTACATGTATGTATTGACCTACATGTAGTGCACACTTATAATGGCGTCCCTGCACTCACAAAGTCCAGGAAAATTGACCTGTACGAAGTGGGGGCACCTCTGCTAGTGCAGGGGTGCCCTCACACACAGGTACTATGCACCTAGCCTCCAGGGTCTGAAGGTTAGACCAATAGGTGACTTATAAGTGACATGGTGCAGTGAAAATGGCTGTGAAATAGTGCTTACAATATTTCAATCAGGCTGCAATGGCAGTCCTGAAGAAGTGATTGTATGAGCTCTTTATGGGTGGCAAAAGAAATGCTGCAGCCCATAAGGATCTCCTGGAACACCAATGCCCTGGTAACTAGGTACCATATACTAGGGACTTATAAGGAGGTCCAGTATGCCAATTTGGAATGGAATACCGGGTTACTAGTATTTAAGTACAAATCTGGAACCAGAGAGAGCATTAGCACTGGAGTTCTGGTTAGCAGGACTCCAGTGACACAGTCAAGCTATAATGAAAAAAACAGTAAAACATACTGACATATCGGCCACAAACTATGAGCACTGGGTCCTGACTAGCAGGATCCCAGTGAGACAATAAAAACACACTGACAAACAGGCCAAAAATGGGGGTAACATTGCTAGAAGAAAGGGAAGGCGGGGACTTTCCAAACTTTTTATAAGACCTCAAACCAATGAACATCCACATGAAACTTTATTATTTGGCTGACACCATGCTCCCTAAAATCTCGTCAGCCCAAAGGGAACTCCTGGACGAGCCCATTCGGGTGGATGAAGTCCAGCAAGTGATTGACTCCCTGAAACTGCACAAATCCCCAAGACAGGATGGGCTTACAGGCCAGTTCTCTAAATCTTTCATCTGCGAGATGTCTCCCCACCTGAACAACATCTTTAACTCCTTTGCAGAGACGCAAGCTGTAGCCAGATCTACAGGGAAGACCTCATAACGCTCATTCCAAACAGGGGAAATACCTAAATAAATATCCGTAATACAGGCCAATCGCACTGTTAAATCTTGTGCAAAGCTGTACACTAAAATACTAGCTAATCCGCTGGAAGACACCTTGCCAGATCTGATCCAACCAGATCAGTCAGGTTTTATTAAAGAGAGACGCAAGGTACTCTCTGATGAGTAGTTCATTTAATAGAAAAGGCAAACAAGAAAAGGATACCTGTTGTACTGTTGACCTTGGACGCCGAGAAGGCATTCGGTCAGGTGGGCTGGTCCCCTTCAACTTTCACACTGCAACAATTCAATTATGAGGATAAATTCATTAAACAGGTTCAAGCCAATTACTCAAGACTCCTCATTAATGCAACAGTCTCGGACTAATTCTTGCTGGAACGGGGCATTTGTCAGGGGTGTTCCCTTTCCTCCCTTTTATTTGGCTTATGCATCAAACCCTTGGAAGTTAGAATACAGACTTCTCCCTTCATCCAAGACATCCTCTTTGGGTAAATCAACCATAAACTCTATTTACTCAGAGATGTCCTCCTTACTTTAACCTCCCCTCAAACTTCGATGGCGGCCCTCCAGACACAGGTACAGGAGTTTGAACCAGTGGCAGGACTACGCCACCTGCAACAATATGTTAAAAAATAGGCACCACTCTACCTAACATGGCTAGGTCGTATCAATGCTACAAAAATTACGTTTTAACTTTTATATCTCTTTCAGGGACTTACAGCAGAGGTCGAGGGACAGTTCTTCACCTCCCAACACTCCAGGCTCACCACCTTTATCTGGCAGCAGCGCAGAGCTCATCTTCCTAAGAAAATCCTGACTCTCTCTAAAATGGAAGGATACTTGACAGTTCCTAATTTTCCATACTATTATAAGATGTGTAAGAAGTTGGCCTGGTGGATGGTGAGCACCTCTGGTGTGATCACCTGATACCAGGTCCAGGTATCCCCTGTTACTGAAGTGTAGGCAGTGTCTAGGAAGCCAGGGCTCTCTAGAGGTAGCTGTGGATGAGCAGTCAAGACTTATCTAGAAGACATGCAAAGCTTATGCAATACCACTTTAGTCACACACCACTATCACACATGAAAGAACCACAGTTACAAAAATAAAGGTACTTTATTATGGTAACACAAATACTAGATTACTAATAGGCAGTCCCCCAACTGGAGGTAAGTAAACACACTGAATATATACACAATAGCAATCAGGGAGGAGCATAAAAACAACAAGTATTGGCAAAAGTATTAGAAAATAGGGGAGGCCTTAGGGAAGGGCCAAACCATATAAGTAAGTGGAATTGTAGATAAAGTCCCCCACCCTAGTACCCCAAGATCTGACGAGTACCAGAGTGACCCCCATCGACCAAGAGAGCAGAGGTAAGTTGGTTTTCCTCAAAACCAACAGGAGGACTTAGGAAAAGGATTGTACAAGACTCTGACCAGACTGGAAGAACCCAAAGCTGGATTCTGGCAGAAGAGGACCTGCAAGAAAAGGGACCAAGTTCAGTTTGTGATGGAATGCCCGGTTATGGCAGGAGCCACTACAGACCCTTCTGTGGATGCAGGACCAGGTTGACGGGGATGAAGACCACCTGCTGTGCAGCACAGGAGCTGGAGAGAAGTCCCTGGAGTGATTCAGATGGTGTCCCACGTCGGCTGCCGGGTTGCAGTGCGTCAGTGGTGCAGGAAGACCACCAAAAAGCCTTGGCAAGTGCAGAAGAAGAAAAAGAAGTGTTGCAAGGCAGAAGAGGACCACAAAGGCCCAGAGGACTCGACCCAAGGAGGGGAGTCCGGGGTGACCCTAAGCAGTCGGGAGAGTCACCAGAAGAGGATGCAGCCCCCACAGGCGACCCACAGGCAGCAGGCACAGCAAGTTGCAGTGAGGCTCACTCAGCACACCTGAAGAGGAGTCCCACATCCCTGGAGCAGCAGAGAGGAGACTCTGCTTGACAGGAAAAAGTGCTGGGGGTTGGGGCTACACAAATCATTAAGATCCAATCAAAGCAGGGGCAAAAAAGCCTTGGTAGCTGCAAGAGTCGCTGTGCACAGAGGTACTGTCCTGCAAGGAGAAGCAAAGGCTTGCCATCTCCCAAGTTGGACAGCTGGCTGAGAGGACCAAGGGGACCACTACCTGTGATGTAGGATCCATGCAGTTCCGGAGGAGAGCAGATCTACGCAGCTGGCCGTCATTGCAGTTGTTGCATGCAGATGCAGGGGAGTGACTCCTTCACTCCAAGGGCTATGCCTTCTTACTTCTTGGAGTCTGGCCGACCTCAGAGAGTGCACAGGTGGGGGGAAATGATGCAGTTGCAGGAAGGATCTGGAGAAACAATGTTGCAAAGCAGTCTAGTCCCTGGAGTTGCAGATTGTAGGTTCCTGAAGAGTTCAGTTGCGGTTCTAGTGTCCAGAAGATTTGGTAAGCGGAGTCCTGGTGGAATCTTGCACGTCTAATCTGAGGACTCACCCAAGAGGGAGACCCTAAATAACCATGGAATGGGGATGGGTCACCTAGCAAGGAGACCACCTATCAGGAGGGGGCTGTGAGGTCACCTGCCTGACCTGGCCACTCAGATACTCCCAGGGGCTTCTGTCTATCTTGGATTCAAGATGGCACAATCAAGTGGCCACCTGGAAAGCTCTAGGCACCACCCCTGGGGTGGTGATGGACAAGAGAGGCGTCACTCCCCTTTTCTTTGTCCAAATTCACACCAGAGCAGGGGCAGGGAGTCCCTGGACTGGTGCAAACCGGTTTATGCTAGGAAGGTACCAAATGTGCCCTTCAACGCATACCGGTGGCATGGGGAGGCTAGCCCCTCCCAAGCCATGTAACACCTATTTCCAAGGGGAGAGGGTGTTGCCTCCCTCTCCCACGAGAAATCCTTTGTTCTGCCTTCCCCTGCTTGAGCTGGGCAAGCAGCAGAAGGGCAGAAACCTCTCTGAGGGGTGGCAGCAGCGCTGGTTGCCTGGAAAATCCCAGAAGACTGGTAGGGGTGCAATACTGGGAGTCCTCTAAGAAACCCCCCAAAGTGCATGGGATTATACAACCAATACTGGCAACAGTATTGGGGTATGATTGTGACATGTTTGTCACCAAACATGCCCAGGTTGGGAGTTATCGTTCTGTAGCTGGACACCGGGAGTGACCTGTTTTCAGTACACGGGTAAAATGGCTTCCCCACACTTACAAAGTTTGGTGCCATGGTACTGGAGTAAGTAGGGGCACCTCTGCTCATGCACGGGTGCCCTCACACACAGGGACCTGCACCCCGCCGTCTGGGCTAGGGGATGACTGACAGTGACCTGGTGCAGTGACCTGTGGTGAAAGAGTGCATGCACATTTCCACGCAGGCTGCAATGACAGGCCTGCAGGCACATTTTGCATGGGCTCCCATAGGTGGCACAATACATGCTGCAGCCCAATGGGAACCTCTGGTGCCCCCAATGCCCTGGGTACCCAAGTATCATATATTAGGGACCTATAAGGTGCCACAATTATGTCAATTGTGGTGTGTGCAAAGTCCTAACCAACCACATTTAGAGGGTGGGAGCACAATCACTGGGGTCCTGGTGAAAACAGTCCAAGCATACTGATAGGAGGTAAAGAGTGGGGGTAACTATTCCAAAAAGAGTGACTTTCCTACAATATGCTTACAAAGAAACATGGTAGCCCAATATTCCCCAATAAAGTGTAAAGCACACAATGTTCATGGAGGAACCATTTGCGTACAAATATTTCTGTGATTTTAAGTACTATTAATGTTGTAATTAACCATAAATCAAATTCTATAGCCAGGGTTTTAGTTTATACCAATTTCATCATTTCAATGTATTGCACTGAAGTTAATTTCCCAAAGGATTGTAAAGAGGTGGTGCAATGCGGCAGTGTTCAATATTTTTTCTTTGTCTAGTGACACTAAATCCATGTAAGTCCTGTCATCCGCTGCCTCACTTGTGATGCTAAGTAGGCATCTAATGCTCAGGGCTGTGCGTCTGACTGGAATAAGGCCATTTTGGACTTTGAGGCCAAGATTTCTTATTACTCCATTCAATCCCATAGCCACTATCTTTCCCAGCATTTTATTGTCTGTATTGAGAGTGGTCTGTAGAAGCTGCAGTTATAAGGGTCTTTCCAAGGCTTCAGAAGTACTATTACGGAAGCCTCTATCATAGATCAAAAAATGTTTTAAAAATGTCCTTTTCAGGAGTCGCTAGATAAACTGCCAGCAGTGTTTGTGCCAGTACGTCCGCATATGACTAGTACCATTCTGCCAGCAGACCATCAGTTCTAAGGATCTTCACTTTATTTAATTCCTTAATGGCTCCCTTAAACTCTTGGAAGCTTTATACGCGCCTCTAGTTGTTCTTTTTGTTCTTATGTGAGCCAGGAAAGGAGTGTCTGATATAATATTGAGTTAGTTGCCTATCCCGTTCCATGCATGTTTGCGCATATAAATATTTATATATTGTCCAAAAGACACTATTACTATATAGTGTGCCTGCGCTGTCCCAGACTGCTTTGATGGCTGCAGGTGTTATGTCTTGCTTTAATGCCATGCAAGCAACCTGCCTGCTTTGTCCCTTCTCAAGGAAACACTTTCCAGAATTAAGTATGGAGTAGCTTATCTCTTTCTGCTATCTTTTCAAGTATAACAATTTTCAAATCAAACACCACCTTTAGGGTCACTACATTTAAATGCTGTGTTGACTACTGCCAGTCTAGTTGTTTCTCAGCGGCAGATATCTCTATATCCAGACTTTTCTTTCTGGAGGATATGTTTACCATGATCCCTTCACACAGCAGTACCATCAGTGTGTGTCCCACTCCATGCCTCTAGTTCTTTCAGTATTTTCCTTTTTCCCAAGATAGGATATTATGCTTTCCCTTATTTCCCACCTAAAGACTACATTCTATAAAGACAGCAACAGGAGTCTCCATGAGGGTTATCGCTGGCCTGTGTATCTGGTAGTGGTACTGGAACCTAAATGATGAGTGATCTGATAGCCACTACCAGCGCATGTGGATTCCTGCGTATGTTGAGCTTTGGGGTGGTCAATTAGCACCTACCCCATTCTGGTATAAGTAATTGTTGCTTGTTCATGATGGGAGAATTCCTGTGCACGCAAGTGCTCTATGTGCCACATATCGATCATAACAAGAACACTTCTGACTCTTTCTAAGGACATTTTCATTCTCTGCTTATATGATGTATTCAGTAGCACCCTATGTAGTGAGCAGTGGAATACACACCTGGAGTCACCCAACCAAATTATGGGCAAAGTCACATATGTAGGAGGCTGGCCTGGCTTGTAGTGGGTACCAAGGGGTACTTACACTCTGAACCAGGTCCAGGTATCCCTTATTAGTGTAGAAGAGGTGTTTCTAGCAGCTTAGGCTGATCGCAGGTAGCTATAGCTGACGAGCTTAGGCTGAACTAGGAGACGAGTGAAGCTCCTACAGTACCATTAGTGTCATATGCACAATATCATAAGAAAACACAATACACAGATATACTAAAAATAAAGGTACTTTATTTTTATGACAATATGCCAAAAGTATCTCCGTGAGTACCCTCAGTATGAGGATAGCAAATATACACAAGATATATGTACACAATACCAAAAAAATGCAGTAATAGCAAAAGGAAGTAATGCAAGCAATGTATAGTCACAATAGATTGCAATGAGAGCACATAGGTATAGGGGCAAAACAAACCATATACTCCAAAAGTGGAATGCGAACCACAAATGGACCCCAAACCTATGTGAGCTTGTAGAGGGTCGCTGGGACTGTAAGAAAACAGTGAGGGTTAGAAAAATAGTCCACCCCAAGACCCTGAAAAGTAGGTGTAAAGGGCACCTATATTCCCCAGAGAGCACAGAAGTCGTGATAGGGGAATTCTGCAGGGAAGACCAACACCAGCAATGCAACAAAGGTGGATTTCTGGACGAGAGTACCTGTGGAACAAGGGGACCAAGTCCAAGAGTCGCGACAAAGTCGAGATTGGACAGATGCCCAGGAAATGCCAGCTGAGGGTGCAAAGAAGCTGCCACCGGATGGTAGAAGCTGTGGATTCTGCAAGAACGAAGAGGACTAGGAACTTCCCCTTTGGAGGATGGATGTCCCACGTTGTGAAGAAGCTTGCAGAGGTGTTCCCATGCAGAAAGACCGCAAACAAGCCTTGCTAGCTGCAAGGGTCGCGGTTAGGGTTTTTGGAAGCTGCTGTGGCCCAGGAGGGACCAGGATGTCGCCAATTGCATGAGGAGACAGAGGGGGCGCCCAGCAAGACAGGGAGCCCTCACAGAAGCAGGCAGCATCCGCAGAAGAACAGGCACTACGAAGAGGAGTGAACCGGAGCTCACCCGAAGTCACAAAAGGAGATCCCACGATGCCGGAGGACAACTCAGGAGGTTGTGCACTGCAGGTTAGAGTGTTGGGGACCCAGGCTTGAATGTGCACAAAGGAAATCCTGGAGGAGTGCACAGGAGCCGGAGCAGCTGCAAATCACGCAGTACCCAGCAATGCAGTCTAGCGTGGGAAGGCAAGGACTTACCTCCACCAAACTTGGAATGAAGAGTCACTGGACTGTGGGAGTCACTTGGACAGAGTTGATGAGTTCCAGGGACCACGCTCGTCGTGCTGAGAGGGGACCCAGAGGACCGGTGATGCAGTTCTTATGGTGCCTGTGGTTGCAGGGGGAGGATTCCGTCATCCCACAGGAGATTTCTTCGGAGCTTCTAGTGCAGAGAGGAGGCAGACTACCCCCACAGCATGCACCACCAGGAAAACAGTCGAGAAGGCCGGCAGGATCAGCGATACAAGGTTGCAGTAGTCGTCTTTGCTACTTTGTTGCAGTTTTGCAGGCGTCCTGAGCAGTCAGCGGTCGATTCCTTGGCAGAAGGTGAAGAGAGAGATGCAGAGGAACTCTGATGAGCTCTTGCATTCGTTATCTAAAGAATTCCCCAAAGCAGAGACCCTAAATAGCCAGAAAAGGAGGTTTGGCTACCTAGGAAGGAGGATAGGCTAGCAACACAGGTAAGAGCCTATCAGAAGGAGTCTCTGACGTCACCTGCTGGCACTGGCCACTCAGAGCAGTCCAGTGTGCCAGCAGCACCTCTGTTTCCCAGATGGCAGAGGTCTGGAGCCCACTGGAGGAGCTCTGGGCACCTCCCCTGGGAGGTGCAGGTTAGGGGAGTGGTCACTCCCTTTTCCTTTGTCCAGTTTCGCGCCAGAGCAGGGCGGGGGGATCCCTGAACCGGTGTAGACTGGCTTATGCAGAGATGGGCACCATCTGTGCCCATCAAAGCATTTCCAGAGGCTGGGGGAGGCTACTCCTCCCCAGCCCTGACACCTTTTTCCAAAGGGAGAGGGTGTAACACCCTCTCTCTCACAAAGTCCTTTGTTCTGCCTTCCTGGGCCAGGCCTGGCTGGACCCCAGGAGGGCAAAAACCTGTCTGAGGGGTTGGCGGCAGCAGCAGCTGCAGCGAAACCCCGGGAAAGGCAGTTTGGCAGTACCCGGGTCTGTGCTGGAGACTCGGGGGATTATGGAATTGTCTCCCCAATGCCAGAATGGCATTGAGGTGACAATTCCATGATCTTAGACATGTTACATGGCCATGTTCGGAGTTACCATTGTGACGCTGTACATAGGTAGTGACCTATGTCCAGTGCACGCGTGTAATGGTGTCCCCGCACTCACAAAGTCCGGGGAATTTGCCCTGAACGATGTGGGGGCACCTTGGCTAGTGCCAGGGTGCCCACACACTAAGTAACTTAGCACCCAACCTTTACCAGGTAAAGGTTAGACATATAGGTGACTTATAAGTTACTTAAGTGCAGTGGCAAATGGCTGTGAAATAACGTGGATGTTATTTCCCTCAGGCTGCGGTGGCAGGCCTGTGTAAGAATTGTCAGAGCTCCCTATGGGTGGCAAAAGAAATGCTGCAGCCCATAGGGATCTCCTGGAACCCCAATACCCTGGGTACCTCAGTACCAAATACTAGGGAATTATAAGGGTGTTCCAGTATGCCAATGTGAATTGGTGAAATTGGTCACTAGCCTGTTAGTGACAATTTGTAAAGAGAGAGCATAACCACTGAGGTTCTGGTTAGCAGAGCCTCAGTGAGACAGTTAGGCATCACACAGGGAACACATACATATAGGCCACAAACTTATGAGCACTGGGGTCCAAGCTAGCAGGGTCCCAGTGACACACAACAAACATACTGAAAACATAGGGTCTTCACTATGAGCACTGGGCCCTGTCTAGCAGGATCCCAGTGAGACAGTGAAAACACCCTGACATGACACAAACAGGCCAAAAGTGGGGTAACAAGGATAGAAAGAGGCTACTTTCTCACAACATAGGGCATGGCCAGTTTTGCCAGCTCTCCATTTAAGAATTGATCATCAGCGTTAAGGGCATTTAGACCACAAATTACTAGGGCTTGCCCTTTTAACTGGTCATTCATTATTGCATACCACTTCTGTGTCTAAGTGTACTGTAGTCACCTATATGGAACCTTTAAAGGAACTCAGATGCCCACTTCTCTAGTGTGTGTGTTGTATCCTGTGTGGTATAGTCTGTCTCTCCATTTTCTATGCAAGTCTCCTGTAAGCAAACTATATGTACTTCCCATCTGCACAGACAGAACCCCACCCTCACTCTTTCGGTGTAGTTGTTGAGCCCCTATACATTCAAGGCCACCAACGTTAAAGTATCAGCAGCCATACAAATTTGAAAGGGTGACTGGCTCCCGACCTCCCACTACACATCCACATCTCTGATGAAACAAATACCAACAATACAGAAGGACTGTGTGGTACCACTGCGCTCAAACTGAAGACCAAACAATTATGACCAGGGCTCACCTATATTTGGTTCCATGTCTGATCAGTACTATGCGATCCATTACAGCCTTAGCTGCGAATTCTCCTGTTTCGGTGTGTACATTCACTGATACAGTGTTTTTTTCTATTGCAATGGTCTTACCACCCCCCAATCCACCCTTGGCACTTTTCCATACATCCCCCTCTCATCACACAGTTGAGCCTGTCTGTCTCGAGTCCATCACAGTATCTTCAGTATTTTTGTCAAGTGGTTCTTAGAGTCCTCTCATGCGACCATGGCACACCCCTTCCAGTCTTCTCAATGTCTCTAGACAGTCTTATGCATGCTGTGTTGAGGCAAATAAGTGTGACTTATTCCTGTAAAATAGTTTTAGTTTTGTGGGGGAAAACACTATGCATTTTTGGGATAGTTCTCTGCATCTTCTTTGACCGTTTCCAATCAGTGGGATTGTTTCTGTACCTGTAGGGTGTAATTCAGGAGCAATATGATACTTGTGTCTTCAATGCATACCACCTTCCTCCATAACACCTCTTCTGAGATTACATCTTTATGTGTGCAGTTTAGGAGGTGGAATAAAACTATATTGGGAAGCATACCTGTAGGGGATGGTACAGCCAGCATTTCGTGGGCTCTGTTAAGTGATTAAAACCTGGAGAGTCCTCTCAGACACAGCACTATTGTTATCCATTCCTCTAGAAAGAGTTCTAGACACTCCTCTTCAACTCTTTCTGGTAAACCCAGCATGTGGATGTTGTTCCTATGGCAGCGTCCCTCTGCTCAGGCAGCTAACGCCCCAGTTTTCCGTAGCAGCCCATCCACCAACTTGTTGAGTGTATCCGCATTCTTGCTGAGTGTCCCTCACCAGCTTTTCGAATTGTGTCACTGTCACCTTTTGCAGTTCTGCATGCACTAGCCCTAGATAAATGACCACTCGGTCCACCTTCACTTCCAGCTAATGATCATATGTCCTGGATCAGCTTCATGGCATCCTGTAGGGTCAGAGCAGGGGGCTGTGTGATTCTATTTCAGGCTTATCAGTGCCTAGCAGAAGCAGCACTTCAATATATTTGCCCATATATGGCACTGCATGTCTTTGTGGGCTTATCTTTCACCATCTTAAATTTTTACCAGCTGTGCTAATCAGCATCGGCAAGGGAAGCAGTGACTTGTGCACGCTGTTAATCGGGTCGTGAGCACATACGCGCTCACCCACTCTTTTACAAAGGATGTTGACTGCTTCCTCAGTGTGCTATTCAACCACCCTCAAAATTGCCTCCCCAAGCGCAGTTTCCACTCTTCTGGGCAGCCTCACCACTCACACTGTTCCCAAGTACATAAGGCTTATTACTGCTACACCAGTCAGTCCGGGCCAGCCATAATGCCACTTTATCAGGAATCCGAAGTCGCTGCATACAAGTCCAGGCACTTATTGTCTAGTCTCTCCAGAGAAGTGTGCCATCAGAGGTGGTGGTGGTGCCTCCAGCTGTTAGCAAGAATCGTAGACAATGAACTGGGGTTCCATTACTGATGAAAACCTCAATCACTAACTTTCTGGTGAAAGATACTGTGTCAAGAACTAGTGATCGCCTGGTGAAGGCCTGTGGTGCCTGACAATCTGCCTGTTCACTGGTGGACAGAAACAAGGCTTAGACCACGCACCCATAAGGCTGTCAGTTGAACAAGTTACTTTTCGGTAACAATTTCACAACGGTTGTGGCAGTTGCTCTGTTGGAATGAGCATGCAAGTCCACAGGGGGTTGCTTCTTCGCTAAAGCGCAGCACATTTTTATGCATAGCAACACCCAACGCGAGATAGTGCACTTCTGCACCGCCCGCCCTTTCTTCGCACACACATATCCTATAAAGAGTTGATCATCCGCCTGGAAATCTTTAGTACAATTGAGGTAGAACACCAACGCTCTTTTTAGATCCAGAAGTTGGAGTCTCTCCTCCTTATGAGAGAGATGTGGAGGTGCTTAAAAAGTAGGCAAGGTGATGGACTGACCTACATGAAAATGCGCAACAACTTTGGGAAAAAAAAAAGAGGCCCTGGTACAAAGCACCACTTTGTCAGGATGGACAGATAAAAATGATGGCTTTGAAGAACGTGCTTGAAGCTCACTGTGAGAGCAGAAATGGTGGCAATCAGGAAAGCAGCTTTTAATGTAAGGAGCTGCAGCAGACAATAATGAAGTGGCTCAAAAGGGGCACACATAAGGTAGGTAATGATCAGGTTTAAGTCCCATTGGGGCATAATGAACGAGGTTGGAGGAAACAAATGGGTAAGTCCTTTACGGAACCTCCCAATAGGCCTGAATAAGGAAGGTTGGTCTGGCAATCTGCGAAAGGTCAAGATGGCAGATAAATAGTCTTTAAGGGTGCCTGAAGCAGAGCCCTGCTGAGCAAGAGAAAGGATAAACAGGAGAACCTCAGACAGAGGTGCGGAAAGGAGATCAGCAGACTTTCTGGGACACCATGCCACAAATGTATGCCATAAACAGATGTATACCGATTAGCCGGCCCTGTGTTGCTGGTGGTGCACTTTTGGGGTCAGCCTAAACTTTAACCTGTGGACACCCTAACCCCTGAAGACTGGAATCGTAAGTTGTGTACTTACCTGTTTTCTATACTAACACTCCCCTAATCCCCTCCACCACCTCCCACCTTCCCTCTTCTCCCACCTCCAGAACTCTATTGACTCCTATTGAAAATTGCACTAAGTGTCAACTTTTGAAATAGAAAATTGCTACTTACATGTATACTGATTTATCTGCTAAAATCAAACAAAGTACATTTGATACATATGCTTGATACCTACTCACAACCGTACTTACCTGCAACGAAGTTCCTCTGGTTCTAGTGATAAAGTAACAAAATATATTTTTGCATATAAAAAACAATTAGCCTGGAGTTAGTCATTGAGTGTGTGCCTCATTTATTGACTGTGTGTGTGTACAATAAATACTTTGCACTACCCTCTGGTAAGCCTAAATGCTCGAACATACTACCACAAAATAGAGCATTAGTATTATCTACTTTAGCCTCTGTTTAGCCTCTAAGGAACCCCTGGACTCTGTGCACACTATACCTCATTTTGGTATAGTATGCAAACAGAGCCAACTTCCTACATTGGTAGAACAGCGGTGGGGTCTACGACTTTGCATTTGCCGGACTACTAAGCCAATATCTAATCACAAGACTAAGTTCCAAAATTGCCTTTAGATTCAACTGATTTTCGAATTGACAATTTTTCTAAATTTGTAAAGGTCCTGCTAGGGCCTTGGGTAAGTTACCTTAGCATTTCTTCTTTGATTTAAACGTTACCATGAGGAGGAGTAAGTAGCTAGAAGGAGTTTAGCTCCTAAAAAAAATCCAACCTTGGTAACAAAATGAGCAGCTCAGAGGACATGGTTGTGGAGCTCAGCCTCACCCCTTACCTCCATCTTGGGACGAGAGGGTTAAGGTCCCTCTGCAGACAAACAAATTAAAACTGGTTCCAACCCTACCAAGTTTAAGCTCCAGGAGCTCTTGACAGAGTATGCAAAGGAACACCCTACTGGGATGGAAGACATCCCCTCAGATGGGGAAGAAATTAGGGATCAGGAGGATGAACTCCCCACTTCTAACTTAACTAAGGAGGTCAGGGTTGAAATGCCCCTGACTCCAAAAATAGTACTCACAGGTTCTGGATCTCCCACAGGGGACTCCAGTTCCTCTGGGCACATTGAGGGCAGCCTCAATGAAGATGACCTCCTTTTAGAAAGCATGCCCAACAGATTAGCTCTGGAGAAACAACTCCTGGCTATAGAAAGGGAGAGATCAGAAATGGGCTTAGCACCCATTAATGGTGGCAGCAATGTAATTCTTAGGGACAAAGAGCACTCTGACACTCCTAAAATCCCCAAAAGGAATGTCCCCAAGTATGAGGAAGGTGATGACATTACCAAGTGGTTTACAGCCTTTGAGAGGGCCCGTGGAACCAGAAGATTGAAAAAGTCTCACTGGGTAGCTCTCTTTTGGGAACTATTCACTGGTAAGTGTAGGGATACGCTCCTCACACTCACTGCTGCAGATACTGAATCCTATGACCACATGAAGACTACCCTGATTGAGGGCTGTGGATTTACCACTGAGTAGTATAGAATTAGGTTCAGGGGGCTCACAAAACCTCAAGCCAGTCCTGAGCTGATTTTGTAGACTACTCAATGAAAACACTAGATGGCTGGATAACTGGCAGTGGAGTGCATGACTATGATGGGCTTTATAATTTGTTTATTAAAGAACATATTTTAAGTAACTGCTTCAATGACAAGTTGCAGCAGTATCTGGTAGACCTAGGACCAATTTCTCCCCAAGAATTGGGAAAGAAGACAGACCATTGGGTCAATACTAGGGTAGCCAAGATTGTGACAGGGGTGACCGAAAGAAGGGGGTTACAAAGCCTCCCCATGGGACGGATGGTGAGACACCCAAAGATAAAAGTAAAGAGTCTTCTAAAGAGCCCCAAAAACCTGAGCAGAAGGGTGGGCAATGAGCCTCTTCACAAGGCTCACATGGGTACAAGGGTAAAAACGTTGATCACAAAAAAAAGCCTAGTATTTCAACTGTAAACAGAATGGATACCAAACTGGAGATTTGGCCTGTCCCAAAAACAATCCCCCTAGTACTGCACCAGCTAGCACTGGTACAGTCAGTTTCCAGGTGAGATTAACAGTATGCCAAGAGCAAATCAGGGTTCACACTGAAGCTACTTTTGCTTCTGAGGGTAGGGTATATATTGGCAACTCTTACTGTCTGCCCCCACCTAATATGAACAAATAAAGACAGCATCTCTTGATTAATAGGACTAAAGTAGAAGCCATGAGGGATACAGGTGCCAGTGTCACCATGGTGACAAAAAAACCGGTTTCCCCAGTACAGTATTTGGCTGGACTAACTTATGCAGACATCAATGTTGACAATGTGACTAAGGTCCATCCCAAGGCCATGGTGCCCTTAGAACGGGGAGGGGTTACTGGCCTGAAACAGGTAGGTCTGCAATCCCAGTTGAATGTCTGCTAGGGAATGACCTTCAAGTCCTCAGCCTGGGCGGAGATAGAACATAAAACCCATGCAGCCATGCTGGGAAGCCCTGAGATTGAGTGTGTAAAGACCAGAGCAAGGACCAAAGCACAGGTTGGAAAAGGAGTGTTGGAGTCTGAAATAATGTCTTAACCTTCCAAGAGATGGGGCAAGAAGATTGGGGGACCAGCTCCTGCACAGCAACCAGCACAAGACTCCTCTTCTCAGGAAGCAATCTTAACATCCTCTGAGAGAACTGAGTCCATGGAGCTTGGTCCCGATCAAGTAGAGTGATTGGGCCCGGGGACCCTCTAGGGACCAGCTGTGCCAGGGAGAGAGAACCAGTCTCACTCTTGAAGGCCTGAGGCAGCAAGCAGCTGCACAGGAAAAGGGAGATGTCAGTGGCTCTCACAGGGTCTACTGGAAGGAGGGACTCCTTTACACGGAGGCCAGAGACCCCAAACCTGGTGCAACCAGGGGAGTGGTAGTGCCTCAGCAGTTTAGGCCACAAGATCCTCCTAGATGGGCATCTGGGCCAAACTAAAACTTGGAATAGGCTTGCCAGCCACTTCTACTGGCCCAACATATCTCAAAAGGTGAAGGAGTTTTGCAGCTCCTGTATCACCTGCCAAGCCAGTGGTAAGGCTGGTGGCCACACAAAGCCTCCCTAATTTCACTACCAGTGGTTGGAGTTCCCTTTGAAAGGGTTGGTGTGGACATACTGGGTCCACTTGAACCACCCACAGCCTCAGGAAAATATATACTGGTAGTAGTGGATCATGCTACCAGGTATCTGGAAGCAATTCCCCTTAGGTCTACTACAACCCCTACAGTAACCAAAACCCATATTGGTATCTTTACTAGGGTAGGGTTTCCTAAGGAGGTGGTTTCTGACAGAGGTATCAACTTACCTGAAACACATGTGGAATGAGTGTGGGGTGACCTACAAGTTCACCACACCATACCATACACAACCAATGGAGTTGTTCAACAAGACACTGAAGGGCATGATAATGGGTCTCCTTGAAAATGTCCAAAGGAGATAAAATGTCCTCCTGCAATGCTTGCTTTTTCGCCTACAGAGGGGTGCCTCAAAAGGGAGTAGGGTTTCCCCCTTTGAACGACTGTCTTTCCAATCTGTTAGGGGACCACATGCACAAGTGGGTTACGAGAGACCTCTCCACAAGCCTAAGCGAGATGTGCTTGGGTTCCGCTCAAGGATGGCAGAGTACATGGAAAAAGCCCCTAAAAACCTTGAGGCTGGTCAACAGCTCCAGAAGCAGTGGTATGACCAAAAGGCTGCATTGGTGGAGTTACAAAAAAGGCCATAATGAAAAACCAGGGCAGAAAGTATTTGTTATGGAGCCTGTAACTTCCAGGGAACTTCAGAAAAAGTGGAGTGGCCCTTACCCTATCCTAGAGAAGAAAAGTGAGGTCACCTACTTGGCAGACCTGGTCACTAGCAGGACACCCAAAAGGGTGATCCATGTGAACCGCGTCAAGCTTTTGTGTGACAGGACTGATATGACCATGCTGATGGTTACTGATGAGGAACAAGAAGCAGAGAGTGAACCTCTCCTTGACCTCCTCTCACACAACCCTAAAGATGGGTCAGTTGATGGAGTTGTCTAATCAGACACCCTCGGTGCCCAACCGCAGGCTGACTGCAGGCAGGTCTTGCAGCAGGATGCAGAGCTCTTCTCCTCAACCCCTGGACAGACACAACTGTGAAGCCACGATGTGGACACAGGAGACAGCTTGCCTGTCAAATCCAACATCTATTGGGAGTCTGATCACGTTAGGGACAGCATCAAAGTTGAAGTTAACAAGATGATGGGTTATTTAACCCACTAATAGTGCCTGGGCTAGGCCAGTGGTCTTAGCCCTCAAACCTCATCCACAGAGTGGTAAGACAGAAATTAGATTCTGTTCTGGAGCAAAACTGGACAATGGAAAAGGGAGTGACCACTCCCCTGTCCATCTCCATCCCAGGAGCAGTCCCCAAAGCGCCTCCAGAGGGTCCCTTGATTCTTGTATCTTGAATCCAAGGTGGGCAGAAGCCTCTGGGAGCATCTGAGTGGCCAGGTTATGCAGGTGACGTCAAAGCCCCCTCCTGATAGGTGGTCACCTGGCTAGGTAACCAATCCCCACTTTCATTGCTGTTTAGGGTGTCCTCAGATTCGGCTTGCAAGATTCCAGCAGGACACCTTTGCAGCCTCTACTTTGACTTCTGGCCAGTGAAACTGTGACTATGACTGGACCCTCCAGGAACTGAGAAACTGCAACCACGACGAAGACTCTGCTTGCAACATTGTGTCCAAGGCTCCTTCCAGCTTCTGAAACATTTCCCCAGTTGTGCATCCTCTGAGGGTGGCAAGTCTTCCGTCTGCACGAGAAGGAAGAAGGAATCTCCCTTGGAATAAAGGAGTCACTCCCCTCATCCGCAGGTACCAACTGCAATGACGACCGGCTGCGTGGATCTCCTCTCATCCTGAGTTGCGTGGAACTTGCATCACGGGTGGTGGTCTGGAGAGGTCCCCTTCATCCTCTCTGCCAGCTGTCCATCTTTGGTGAACGTAAACCCTTGCCATCCTGCGCAGCACAGTACCCCCGTGCACCATGGCTCTTGCAGCTACCAAGATTTGTTGGCCTCTCCTCCAAGGATCTTCAGGGTCAGTAGCCCCAGCCCCCAGCACTCTTCCCTGCAACGCACAGCCCTCTGCATATTTCTCCTGTGGTGTGGTACCCTTCTACAGTTGTGCTGCGTGGGCTCCTCTGCGACTCCTGGGTCCTCTTCCAGTGGGCCTGCTGTGGGGGGTGCCTTTCCATCTGTGCACAACCCCCCCCCCCCCAACTCCCCCATCCCAGGCGGGTGGAGTCCTTCTGAACTTTGCTGGTCCCCGCCACCTCTGCTTTTCTTCTAATGTGACTCTTGTGTTTGCAAAGGCTCGTTGGTGGCTTTTCCACACCACAGACAGACTGCAATTTTCCATCTGGCATGGGACATCGACTGCATCCTCCAGGAATTCTTCACAGACTCCAGGGCTGGTTTACTTAATGTCCTACAGTCGACCAACTCCTGCAATCACAGACAGGTGGGTAGTGGCTTCTGCCACCACCAGACACTCCTGCGACTCCTTGACTTGGTCCCCTTCTTTTTCAGGTTTTTCTCTTTGGGAATCCACTGCTGTTTTTTTGCAGTTTTGTCTGGGTGTTGCATTATTCTTCTCTCTAGTGCTTTTAGTGGTTTGGGGAAAATCCAGTAACTAACTCCTATTTTCCTGGTTGCTGGGGGGGGGGGGGGGGGGAGGGGGGGGCACTGTGGTACTTACCTTTTGGGGTTCCTATGTCCTCCAGCTCCTCTCTACAGAGTCCAATTACCTGAGTTTTTTGGGGGGTGTGTTAGTCCTGCATTTGCATTCCATTTTTTTCCTCCTAATGGAGGGTTGGCTATCTTGTACTTTTTGGTAATTGTGTCACTAAAATAAAGTACCTTTATTTTTGTAACACTGAAATCTTTCACATGTGTCCAAGTGCTGTATGACAACAGTGGTATTGCATGAGCTTGGCATGTCTCCTGGATAAGCCTTGACTGCTCATCCACAGCTACCTCTAGAGAGCATGCCTTTTAGACACTGCCTACACTATACTAATAGGGGATACCTGGACCTGGTATAAGGTGCAAGTACTTTAAGTACCCACCACACACCACGCCATCTTCCTACACCTGACACCACCAGACAAGTTTCTGATCCCCATGAGGTGAGAGCCTTTGTGCTCCCTGGGGTCAGAAACAAAGCCTGCTTTGGGTGGAGGTGCTTCACACCTCCCCTCTGCAGAAACTGTAACACTTGGCAGTAAGACTCAAAGGCTCAGGCCTCCTGTTACAGTGCCCCAGGGCACTTAAGCTAGTGCAGATGCCCGCCCCTGGACCAACCACCACTTTTGGTGGCATTTCCGACGAGAAAATTAGGTAAAACCCGGAGGAGTGACCACTCCAGCTAAAACCACCCCATAAGTGTCCAGAGCCTACGTGACCCCTTCCCTGCAGAATCCTCCATCTTGTTTTGGAGGGTAGGGACCAGTAGGGTTAGGAATGTGCCTCCCTCCCAAAGGAAGTGGGCACAGGAAGGGGATAGCCACCCTCAGGGACAGTAGCTATTGGCTACTGCCCTATGACCCCTGTAACACTCATAAATCTAGTATTTAGGGGCTACCCTGAATCTCACTCAGATTCCTGGGGACCTCAAGAAGAGGAAAGAAGCAAGGAGAAGGACTGCTAAGTCGACCCCAGCAGTGAAGACTCCAGACGACAACTGACTTGGCCCCAGCCCTACCAGCCTGTCTGCAGCTTTAAAGACCCCTGCTTCAAGAAGGCAACTCATCGTGCAGGACCAGCAACCTCTACAAACCCTAAGAGGACTGCTTGCCCAGCAGAGGATCACCCTGAATCCGCTACTCCTGCCCACTCTGCACCCAACACCCAAGGCCCGAGTCCAGTTGACCCACTGATGGTCCCCAAGTGATTTTGAACTCTAGTCCACCCTGGGTTGACCCCTACTGCCCAACACAGCAACGTCTGCAGCCTGAATCCAGAGGTCCCCCCCACACCGTCACAGGATCCGACAGATACCAGACGCCCAATGAGGCCCTCCGGCCTTGGATAAGTCGACCGACAGTCCAGCAACAACCAGCAGGCACCTCTACTCTCTGTCCAGGGTTTGGTTCCCAGAACCGACCCCCTTGTCCAAGTCTGCAGCATCTTTTGTGACCCCCAGGGTCTCCCCATTAAAAAGCAATGGGTGCCAGGCTGTGTTCGCACCCTGCACCCATCGCCCCTGTACCGCTGAGGATGTATTTTTGGTGTGATCCTGTGGCCTCCCCAGAGCTGACTTAAATTCCCCCCCAAAGACCTGTGTCCTGGAAACACAGGTTTTTACCTCCAATCTGCTTTCAACTGAGCCACTTAGCCCTCATTGGATTCCATTGTAAACCTGACGCCAACTTTGACCTCAGCACCCAGCCGGCCCAGTGTTGCTAGTGGTGCATGTAGGAAGCTGGCTCTGTATATACTTTATCAAAGTGAGATATAGTGTGCACAGAGTTCAGGGGTTCCCCTGAGGATTAACAGAGGCTAAAGTAGATTATATTTAAGCTGTCTTTGTGGTAGTGTGGTCGAGGAGTTAGGCTTATCAGAGGGTAGTGCAATGCATTTGTTGTACACACAAAATAGATAAAGCACACACTCAATGACTTAGCTCCACACCAATGGTTTTTATACAGCAAAAATATATTTTCTTAATTTATTTTTAGAGCCACAAGATTGCAGGTAAGCACCTTAAAGGTTTCGTATTTCACAAAGGTATCAACAGTACTTTGTTTGAAATGGGTAAGTAATAAAGTTTTTGAATTATTGGCAATAATCTGAATATTTCCTGGGGGGAAGAAATGTTAGGTAGGTTTACAGGTAAGTACAACACTTACAGTTTCAGTCTCTGGGTTTTAGGAAGTCCACCGGTTTGGGTTCAAGTTAACCCCAAACAACCACCACCAGCAACACAGGGCCCGCCGGGTTACTGAGGTCAAAGTTTAGCAGATTTAATGTTGGCTCCTATGGAGACAGGGAGTACCTGGAATCAGGTCGGCCAACAGGTAAGTACCCGCAACTCGGAGGGCAGGACAGGGGGATTAGAAAAGCATTGGAGGGGCCACAAGTAGGCGCCAAACACACACCCTCAGTGGCACAGGGGCGGCCGTGTGCAGGGTGCAAACAGGACGTCCGGTTTCCAATGCTGGTCTATGAGGAAACCCTGGGGGTCACTCAGAGGCTGCAGGCGAGGTCCAGGGGGGTGTCTCGCGCACACCAACGGTCAGACAGGGAGGAGGGCTGCCTGCTGAACATTGAGGTACCGGGGGTCGATTTCTACAGGGCCTGGGGGCTGCGGGTGCACTGTGTTCTTAGGCGTCGGATAGCTTTGTCTGGAGCTTCGCGGTCAGGGGGGTCCTCAGGATTCCCTCTGCACGCATCATCGTGGAGGGGTGGACATACAATGAATGTATACAGTCAATATTGTTATATGATAACAGGGAAACTAATGGTCATGAGTGACAATAAAAACCATGCCAAACACACCCTTAATGGTGTATCGTGTGTTTCCAACGTGGTATGTATTCCATGCAAAAAGCCACATGTGCACATGAACCTCTGTAGGTAAAATACTGACTTGCTTGGCCCAAAAGGCCAAAATCATGCTTGATGACCCCCATCAGGTGAAGTGAGAAAGAAATGTGTGTAAGCATGCATTATGTATGAAAATCTCAAGTGAGGACCCTATGTAGGAGTAAGGGAAAATAATAAGAGGCAATTAAGGAAAAATCTGAGAGCAACAAACCACAAATCTAAGTCAATTGAGATGTCCAAAAAATGTTGGGAGGTGTATAGGTTGGTGAATCAGCCTGAATCTTAGGTTGTTATAACAAATCCTAAGAGATATGTGCACTCAGTCGGTGTCCACAGCCTTGATAAGCCTAGACTATAAATACAATGGGCATAAAATAAATCATTCACGCTCAGCGGTGTCGCTGCGTGCTGTTGATATGTTCTTAAGCATCCAAGAGCAGATTGGATACGCCAAGGGGTGCGAGTAAAGAAGTGTATTGTAAAGTACTGCAACAGTCCTCAAGAAACTGCATACCATGCAAAATCCACGATAACAGGGGCATGTACGATGACACCACCTGACCGCGCGAAAGGGTACTGCATGAAGAAAAATCTCCAGATCCAGTGTTTCTAACATAAGGAATCTGCAACAAGAAGTCTCTATAAGATAGAACTTTATTATGCAGAAGGGGGCACATGAAGTTTGTCCAGGTTGCAAAACTTCCATAGTATGTTAGTTTTGATTCCCATAGTTTGCAGCTGTAAATCCAGTACCTCAGTTGCTCGTCTCATTATCACAGAAAAGGATTATCCAAGCTAATGGCGTCCTCCAAGGCCATATGAAACAATTATTCACTCTCAATAGCAGACTTTCTGGTATATCCTCCCTCTATCTGAAGGTTCCTCACCTGTTGAATAATCCGAGTTGTTCAGACTGGATCCGGGACAGTTTAAAGCTCTATAATGCAGGTAGGGCACCGGCTTTATAAAAATGCTGGAAGTGACATTGGAAGAGGTCACCAAAGCCATATGTCGTCCACTCTGGTGCAACAATTCAAGTTTACATTCTTTTTTTCCCCCAAGCCTTTGAGGCAAGCAATTCCTGAGACATCGAATAGACAAAGTGCAGTACCAAACTTAACTAGAACTTATTAAGCCATCCCCGTACTTCCGTCCATCAGACGAGAAAGGTGGGGTATGAAATCTGCAGGTAGATACAATATTGCTACTGAATTAAGTACTTTTTTCTTCCGATGGATACTTTTACCTGCAGATTCTTCATCTATTGAATAGGGTACCAAGCAGTACCTTTTCTGGGGAGGGCAGATGGATGGTTAAACCACAAAATCTTGCAAAACAGACCTGTCAAAATGACCATCCTTACACATCTCTGAGACCAAACAGTAAATTTAGCGAAGGTGGTAAAGACACAGATGCCTTGTAGACTTCTGCAATAGGAATGCCTTTTGCAAGTGCAGAAGAGGAGGATTTGGCTCTGATAGAGTGAGCTCAGATTTCTTCAGGCATCATTTTTTTGGCAAGATTGTAGCACATTTTAGTGCAAACTCCTACAGAATAATTTAATTAATTTGTAAAGTACATAGCTCCAGCAGACCTTCCCAGTGCTGCAACAGCAGGAGCCACGCAATCATTCAAAACTGCCTTTAAAAAGCACACACACTTTTCATAATGTCCGTTTCTGTGCCACCTTTCCATTTCTAGTTGGTCATCCAATCTGATGTCTCTAGTGTGGTGGAGATAAAAACTGACCTCCCACCTAAAGTCCTGGTGATGACGTTGTTCTTCCTCCTTTGTAGGATAGGATGGGGGGGGGGATACAAAGGTGGAAGGGAGTAACCACTTTTGAGAGGGAAGCAGACCTAGTTCGTAACACCAGCTTGCCAGGAAAAAAGGTTGTAAATGGTGGGTGGATAGTCAAGGCCTGCAGCTCACTAACCCACTTCATCGAAGTGACAGCCACCACAAAGACAGTCTTTATGCTTAACACACCTGCATCTAGCAACTGTGAAGAGTCTCAAATCGATGGAGAGCTTATCAAAAACATTATAACAAGATTTACGTCCCGCTGGGGCATAATGAAATGAGTTAGAGGGTACGATTGGTCAGCCCCTTAGAGAACTTCATTACAATAGACAACTTGAACAGGAAAGGGTGGTCTGCGAGACAAAGGAACACTGGCAACACAGTCAAACACCATTTTACACTCACCACTGCAGACTGTATCTGAGATAGAGTGCAAACTGGAGGACCTCTGATAGTCAGGCTCGCAAAGGGTCGTTGTTTGCCCACAATGAAATGTAACATCTCACAAAATAAACAGATTTTGTCGAGGGGCTACGAGCTAGAAACATGAAGACAACCACTTCAAGTGGCAGCTGTAAGGAGTTAAGATGTCCCAGCTCAATCTCCAGGCATGAAGGTAGAGGCCTTGGAGATTAAGTTGAAACACCTTTTCCCTGACTGGGAGAGAAGGTCTGCCCTGCACTGCAGTCAAAGCAAGGAACATAGGGAAAAGTGCAGAACTTCTGCATACTACACCTTTCCCAGCCAACCTGGGGCAATTGGAATGACCTGGGTCCCATCTAAGCAAATTTTCTTCAGAACTCGTGCAATTAAGGGTATGGGAAAACAAGCAGTTGAAAGATCCTCTTCAACTGAAAAGCATCTCCAAAGGCTCCCATCAATGGGTAGTGCAGAGCACAGAACTGCTGGCACTCAGGATTTTCAAAAGCAATTAACAAATTCACCCAATTAAGTGACCCTCTTGGCGAACATGCCCATAAGTACCTCCGGCAGAAGACGCCACTTATGGCCTGGAAGATGTTGCCAGCTAAAGCTGTCAGTTCTGACATTCTGAGACCTTGCCATCGGTTTGCCTGTTATCAAAACCCACTGAAAGTGTGCCCAAGACCACAAGTTCAACACAAAACGACACAGGATTTGACACCCTACTTCCCCTTACCACATCCAGTGGTATTAGCCATCAAGATTTGAACAGACCAACTTTGAATGGATGGGAAGAATTCTTTGAGCCCCAGCCAAAATGCCCACAGTTCTAGCAGGAGATATGAAGCAACTTATTCTCCAGAGACCAGATACCCGGTACCCTTGATCTCCAGATTCTCCAGATGTGCTCCTGTAAGTGGAGGAATCTGGTTTGAGGGGCCTGAAGGGCCTCCCTTGGTGAAGGTCCCCTTGTTCCTCCCACCAAACAACATCCACAGCAGCACCCTGAGACCATAATAGTGTTCAACACAGCTGCCCTATATTGGAACCAATATCTGAAAAAGCGCTACTGCAGAGCTCGCATATGACTACCCGCATACACGACCAGGAGGATGCAGCAAGTTAGCAGAGCTAGCAGGAGTAAGACCATTAGGATTGGAACTTTGACATTTTAGAGGAAGAACGGAAGCATCTTCTTGACGTCAGGGTTCCTCTGAGAAGGAGAAATGCCATGAAGGGTAGTGCCCAAATCTGACCACATAAACAGGAGAATTTGGGAGGGTTCCAGGTGAGATTTTGGTTAGTTAACTGAAAAGCCCAGGTCAACTACAGAGATTCCATTGATAGCAGATGGTCTGTCAACTTCAGTGAATTGGCTTTGAGCAGCCAATCGTCCAGGCACAGGAAGACCGAACACCAGACCATTGAAGATGAGATGCAACCATTGCCATCACCTTAGTTAAGACTGAAGGCACAGATGTCAAACCAATTGGGAGTATTGCAAATTGATAATTGGTGGAACACACCACAAAATGCAGGTATAGAAAGGGTGGGTTAGCAGCAGGTGCAGGCTCAGAGCGCCTTGTCACCAGTCTATTTACTGCTGTCCCTGAAGCAGTCTTCTCCCAAACCACAAGGACTAGTTCCAAAAAGGCTTCATTGAAAGGAAGCAAGGCCTTCCAGCTCTGGGTTGATGGCAGGACGACCTGTGTCAGGACATTAGTCTTAGCCTCGGAAGGAAGTGGCAAGCCTAGGGCCTCCGCAGCCTTCTTCACTACTATATGGAAGGACATGCCTTCTAGGGGCAGAGGCCCCAAAGAAAACTCCATTTCTACTTCAGGGGAGGCAAACTCAGCCAGCTGACAGGAGGCTTTCCCAATCCCATAAAATTAAGAGGGATAAAAACTGGGGTCAAATAACTCATGAATCGTTTGGTCAGCGAACATGGGATCATGGCAGTGCATCTCTCTGCAATAAGCTTTGGTTATTTCTGAGTTAGTGCTGTGGCACTGATTTGACTATGGTGGGATCCTGAAGTGGCGACAGCTACAATGAGTCCAGTACCAGTGGAGCTGATAATGGTATGGGAGTCGGAGCTGTCCACAGCACAGGTGGCAGAGGCTGGGTCGGGTATTTCTGCACTGATGTCAAGAGGAGTACTAGATCGACAGTGGGCATCAGACATGTGGCTCGGAATGGCCCTGGAATGAGAGGCATTAACATAGGCAAGCCATATAGCCTTGTTAATCCCAAAGTTAGCCAAAGTGGGCAGTCACCTGAGCAAAAATATTTAACATTGTGTGAGAAATGCTGATTCATCAGACACTGGTGCCGGGAATCCTGGGTGGATCAGTATCAGCAAAGGGGGAGGAGGTGGCTGGAGGGCTGGCTCTGGTTCTAGCTCCAGTGTGGAGCTAGATAGCAGATCCAATGGCTCTAACACTAATGACCATGAGGGTGAAGATCATGTGGGATATTCAGGGGGCACCTAAGACACCTATGTTATATGTTGATCTATTTGTAGAGTTACCCCAAAGAGTGTCCTGGCCCCAACAGAAAAAAGAATCAACACATCAAATAAGGTAGCCACAATAAAAGGAGTCAGGGCGCACTAGATAGCAGATACAATGGCTCTAACACTAATGACCGTGAGGATGAAGGTCATGTGGGAGAGCCAGGGGGCACCTAGGACACCTATGATATATGTTGATCTATTTGTAGAGTTACCCCAAAGAGTGTCCTGGCCCCAACAGAAAAAAGAATCAACACATCAAATAAGGTAGACACAATAAAAGGAGTCAGGGCGCACTAAGGTTAAGCCTAAGAGTACTTGTTCCTGAGGAGCCAAGTCTTAAGTGAGTTTCCAAAGTGCCATAGGGTAACGTGAAGCTTGTTTACTTGCTTTTAATTAAAAGTCTCTACTTCCTGAGCGATGGCACCTGGTTCCTGGAAGAAACAGTAGTTGAGCCTCCACAGAGCATAAGCACTGGGCTGGAATATAACGATGAAATTGCTGGGATAAGGAAGCGGAACCCATGACATGGAATGCTTTAAAAAGATGGCAGAGGGATTTGAAAGCAAGTCTTTATACCGCCGGGAGTGTGAGCAAGGTTAACACTTCTGGAAAAAAAGGAGAAACAAGGAAGCCCTAGAGTCATTTTGCCAACTTGTTTGGTATTCTCTGCAGCTGCTCCAACTGTCACCTATCCATCTCAAGATAAAGGGAATTGCAGTAATCCAGGTGGCTATGTGTTGGATCAGTACTCCGTGTGCATTCTAAGAAAGAAAAGGTAGGATATTCTTAAGCACCTTAGCAAACAAAAGCAGGCTGAGTCCACATCTGTCACTTGTTTAACTAAGGAAAGGAATGTTTCATGTGCTTCCTAAGTTTCTTCTGTTTAATGGATGGGTGAGAAGAAGGTGTGATGATGGAAGAGAAACTAACACGTAGCTGTGACTTCAATTTCTGCTTTATGTGTTTCCCAAAAATAAATGAGCACAGGAAGTGCCACACCTCCAAAGGACGCTCTGGTCCATACTCAACTGATGCGTTTGAACATCCCCTAACTCAAGAGATGAAACTGCATATTAACATTTTACTATTTAAAGGAGCAGGAAACAATATTACTAAAAGAAACATCCCATAACAAATGCATCTCCTTACAATTAATATAAAGAAAACACAACAGAACTAGAACTATCACAAACTATACCCACAAAACTATCCTGACAACACAAAGCAAACAAAACTGAATGCCTATACACCCCTCACAAAACTAACAACCACACTCAACGAAATAGAAATCCTCCACATACATAGCCTCAATCTAAAATATATCCTGAGAACAGGAACTCAAACTCTGTAAGCTATCTCCCAATTCAAGGCAATTCATGCAAAAATGTCCAGCACTGCTCACCTCAACAGGGATACTCACAGATGCATAATTATCTACTTGATTGCACACCTCACTGTCAAACCAAGGACCATCCTCACCACCTCCACTCATGCCATTTGTTTCCGAGACCCCTTCATCAACCTACTGGTCAACACATGGGTTGGCCATATTTCTCTTGCTTCAGCACGTTCCATTATCAACTTAACAGCATGTTTGGAAACCTGAATTACAGAGCATTTCGGATCAAATTCGGAATTTCGCAACTTGTTACCCTAAGGATGCCTCACCAACACAGAAATCAACATCCTTGACTTTCATATTGGAGCTTACACCTGAACTCCGCTTTTCCAACCTGCTGACTAACCTTCCTCACATCAGGAAGGTCACCCAGTTTACCTGAGCTCTTCAACACCGAAGCAGGAGATCGCTCATTCAATAAGCGTTGATACCTTAATAATACAAAAAGTGCAACTCCTATAGTATAATGTGGTGTGTTGTGATGTCTCCACAATCTTTTTTCAACACCTCTCAAAATCTTGCCCTCAAGATTTAGCTAATTGTACAGTCTTCTTTAGGAGTCTGTTTCATCACCTGAGATTTGAATTGCACCCAGTTATCAATAAGTAAAAATGTAGGAATCCCTTTGAAACGGAACAGAGCCTGCAAGACTGCAATCACAGTTGCTGTGTTAGGCTTTCTCATAAACTTGTGAAACATCCATTTGGAGTGATAATCTACTAAGACTGAGCAATACCTCAGGCTCTCAACGAGAGACTACATTGCCCCGATTAGCGTATTACTAGGCTTGACACTGGAGTATTATTTGTGTGTAAAGCTGGTCAGCATTGTGAAAACTCCTACTAACCAAAACAAACAACTCCACCTCTGCATCCATTCCTGGCCAACAGTAACAAGATCTCAGTCTCTTCATTGAATAAATCAAACCTTTGTAACCCTGATCAGGAAACATGACTAATCTACTCCTTAACTCTATTGGTGGAATCAATTAACTATAACATAAGCTCAAATTATCCTCAATAGTCAACTCATCCTCAACTTTGGAAAATGTTTCACCTCATCTCTAACATCCTCGTCCTTCATCCACCCTAAAGCAATATAGTTCTTTAACAACATCTGAAAACTATCTTGAATTCTTCAACACTCCCATTCTTTCTGAACATATGCTACAACACATTAAACAGCACCATGCAAATACCTCAGAATCTCACTAGTATCTGGGTAGTGACAAAAATAAATAAATAAATAAATCAGCCCTACAACTCTTTCCACCAGGGTTGTGCTTAAACCTGAAATTTAACTTTGCATTTTAGACAACCTCAGAAGCCTGTAACTGGATGTGTTAAAATTCACTTAATTCGAAAGATACGCCAAAGGTTTATGGTACGTAACCAGTGAAAACTCTCTGCCCAATAAATAAGTAGAAAAATGGCTAGCTGCCCACACATGCATGCTAATTCCTCCCTTTCAGAGGTGCTATAATTCTATTCTGCCCAAGACAGACACCTTGAGGCAAACAATGTTGTATTTTCCTTCCCATCAACCATATGACTAAGCACAGCACACACTCCCTCAGCACTCACATCAGCTGTGACAACAGATTTGGTGGTATCATTGAAGAGTTTTAGTGCCATCGCAAAAGTCAAAGTTCCCTCCTCTTCCCAACATTACTTTACACCACCCCTCAAAAGTTTCCTTAAAGGTTCAGTTTGATAAGCAAAATGCTCCAGAAAACATGAATAGTATCAACGTAATCCCATAAACGATCTTAATTGATGTTTATCAAAAGGTGTAGGCATGTTCTATAAAGTTATCCCAAACTCCATCAAATTTTTAAGACAATGCCAAAATCCTTAACTCTCCCAGAAGTCGACCAATTGAATCAATGGGTTGTTGTAATTGTTTGTGAAAAACTTGTCCTTCTACAATGATTTTTAAATCATCCTTTAAATAAGCTCCACATCTATTGCCTGCCTCAGTAAATTCATCCAAAACAAACAGTACAGCAGGTATTAGTGGTAGAAGATGGTCAAATATTCTTTGCCCCCCTGCACCTAGGCAATTATAAAGAATTGCCCTTTTCTGTAAGGGATCAAATTTTGTGCTATCTACTGCAATCAAGGAACTATCAAAGGATCTGTACCATTGCCTACATTCAACTCTGGGTGTACCGGCTTCAGGTAAAAATGCATTTGGGAGATTTGCATTTTGCATGTTAGTTCAGATAGAATAACTGTGCATACTCAAGTATTTGGCCACAATTAAAATCTGGATGTAGCATTGTTTTTTATCCCTTCAAAATATGAGTATTCTCTGCTCTACTGAATCAGCATGAGATGGTTGCACAATCCATTCAGAAAAAATAACCAATAGAGAAATATGCAAGATTGACCAATCTGGAGGACATGAGACCAGCCAATAAGAACTCTTAAGAAAGCCCAAGGAAATAAGTAGCAGACGCGGAAGATGCTACCAAAACAATTGAATTCACAGTTTGTTTCCACAATCAGCCAGTAAGTTGCTAAAATACAATGTGCCACAATAATTCATGAGATTTTGCTGGTTCTTCGAACACACACACTGTGAGCTGCACTTAAAAGTGCAAGCCTGAAACTCCCTGCTTCAGTCAAATGTAGGGTTTTGCGCAGCGTTAAACCTTTTACTTGCCTCGAGGAGCTCACAAGACAAACTCAACAGGTAATACTGAAACAGCACCTTGCACTGAAGAAGTAAAATAGTACCACACTGAGAGGACAAGTAATCCAAACCTTTAATGGACAAACTGTAATGACAAGGTATCTGAGTACTGCCCTCACTGCTTCCAGCTTGTTGCCAAAATATGTGATGATGAAAGGGAAACAAACACTTAGCTGTACCTTCATTTTCTGCTTTTTTTGTTCCTGACAGTAAAACAGCACACAATGTGCCACACCTCCAGAGGACGTTACGGCTCACACTAAACAGACTCAATCAAATGTCCAGTACCTCAAAAGAAAGCAACTGCATATTAACATTCTACTACTTGAAAGAGCAGTAAAAAATATTTATAAAATAAACAGCCCATAACATAAGTTGATCACAAATTATGTAGCTCGCACTGTTTGTTAGGGTCTGAGCCATGAAAAGTTTGATCACGCTCCTTAATTGACAAGTTACGTACCTTTGGTAATACCTTATTTGGTAGCTACTATCGATCCGCAGATACCTTACTTTTGAATGTTCCCAAGCATCAGATTGGATCTAGAAGATTTTCAAGCAGTACAACCACCAATTGGTAGATGGAGTCTTTCAGTTCCGTCTCGGTGGCATCATCTGCACTGGAAGTGATATGCGGGGTAACTTTAAAGGCGTCACCTAGGAGGGCTGATGTTACTTTTGTGACTTTCTACGCCAGTAGCACACAGCCACGAAGAGAAACGACCACTGGTGTGGAAAAGATTAAGGCCCTGAAAGTGGTGTCCTTATACCTGATCCAGTTGGCAGTGCTGGGAGGATCGGTAAACAATATGCGGCTAGGGGGAAGGAGCCAAGATGGCGCCGTAGTCGGACGCGTCTTGCGGAGCTCCGAGACGGCCTCCAGGAAAAGAGATCCTACACGCAGTAATCGCCCTCCGGAGACCGCTAACTGAGAAGAAAAGTCCCTGTACTCCCCAGTCACCACAGATCCTGAGAGAACGGCCACGAAACGTAAAAGAGCCCTCGAAAAGGATCAAAGGAAATGCGGACTGGGCCTGACAGGGCCTGAATAAAAGCGGTGCGTAGAGGGAAGAAATAGCGGAGCGGAGAAAGCAGTGAGAAGGGGTGACATGATTTCGAGGTCACCCTCAGAGACGCCATCACCCAGAAAGGGATCAGAAAGCGTCACGAAGACCGCTGAATGATCGGAGGCGGCCTGAAGGTGAGATCCGAAAGCAGCGGTTAGCGGACACCGGCACAGACAGGGGGGATGGGGGGGGGGGGGGGGGGAAGTGGGGGAAGAGAAGCAACACTGACAGGAGATCCAAGCCCCCTGAAATGCCTCAAAACGGGAAAGGGTCTGACAAGGGGCACTAAGGCCCTGAGTGCCCCACCACGGCCTGAAGGTGAGTTCACCAAGGCATGCCTGGGCAAGACGCAGATATCGGCATCGGTAATAGGGAGGTGCTCTAGAATCGAAGAGGAACCCGGGATGAGGGAATAAATGAGAAGCCCCTGGGGCGGTGAAGGCCCTCCCCCCCTCCCCTCCACTGCATGGATCGAAGATTAGCTGGCACGGGGACGGGCCCCGGTGATCGACTGAGGTGGCAGACCCCCAGACAGCGGACCAGATCCTACGACGCCCGGAGCGCAGGTGAAAAATTCAGACAGGAGATCTTGGAGGGGGGAAAGACCAGGAAAATATTTGATATGAGTTTAGGCGCCCCAGAAAAGAAGTAAGAAGCGACGATCGGAGCTGGGAATTGGCAGTTCCGGGGATGAATGTAAAAGGCCCCCCAGAGGAGTATACGATTGACTGATGTGGGATCGGGAGAGGACTCCCTCCCCCCTCCAATTCGGCCCGAAGTGACCAAAGGAACTGACTATAACGAAATAGAGAGAGAAAGAAAGGTGGTCGGGAGGGACGCAGCATCGGGAGAGGTAATCTCTTTATGACGAAGTAAGATCTGAACAAACCCACAGGAATAAAAGGGAGGAATGAGAACCGGGTTCTGCCAACGTTCTAGAGGCCTGGTATCCTCAGCTGGAACGGACCAAATTCGGCTTTAGATAGACAGTGCCTTAGGTAAGAGATAGTACAGGACTTAGGGCCTGTGGCCCGGAACTTCTTGGCCAAGGCGAAGGCGGACACTAGATGGCACGAGACAAAAACCCCAAAACCCCCCGCCAGGGCAAAATGGACAGATACACAAAAGTGGTAACCCCGCTAGTCCCGGTCGCCGATGCAGCTCCTGCACCGGACAACAATGCGCTTTTGCTGGCAATACAGGCCTCCAGGGGTGCCCTGGAGGAACGAATGGGTGAGGTGCACTCGGAGGTAACACTGCTCAGACAGGACTTGCGGAAAATAGCTGAGAGGGTCACAACAGCAGAGGCGCGCATATCAGAAGTAGAAGATACTATAAGGAGTCTAAGGAAGGATGTATCGGAGATCAAAGTAATTCACAAGGACGTAGTGTGGCGCCTTGAAGACTCGGAAAACAGAGCACGCCGTAATAACCTCCGTTTTGTGGGTTTTGCTGAAGGGATAGAAGTAACGGACATGAACGGTTTCCTTGTGAAATGGCTGAAGAAAATCCTGCCACCAGATAAGTTGTCGACATGTTTCATAATAGAGAGAGCCCACAGAGCATTGGGTGGTCCTCTCCCCCCGGAGCCCCCCCCCCCACCCCCCGACCAGTGATAGCCCGTTTTCTCAATTACCAGGACAGAGACACAATTTTAACGGAGGCCGGAAAGCTGGGAGAAATAAGGCACGAAAACTTGAAGATACTAGTTTTCCCGGACTATACTAGAGAAGTACAAAGACAAAGACGTGCCTTTGACGCGGTCAAGGCCAGGCTACGTGGCCTCCAGCTCAGATATATGCTCCTCTTCCCGGCGAAACTAAAGGTCATGTTCCAAGGGGAAACCTTCTTTTTTCAGTCCCCAGAAGAAGCCTGGGACTGGATTGAGGAACGACCCAGGCTCAGGAAAGAAGAAACTGCAGAATCTAACAGGACACCTAAAAGAACTGAGGGAGCGAGACCAAAAGATTGGTCCCTCTTGGTGTGCAAAGGCAGAAGAAGACAGAGGACAAGTAGAAACACGCCCTGGAGAAATCCAAGGAGAGCTGAGGGAAGAGCAGACACTACTGATTCAGAGGGAAATTATGAAAAGAGGAACTGGTCACAAAACAAGCAGCATGACGAAGATCAGCAAACCCCAAACGAAAGATCTGGACTGAGAGAGAGTTCCCTGCACCCATTACTGGAGGCCATAGACAGGATGGAAGTTGAAAAAGACCCACAGACGACCAGAGACCCGGAGGGGCAACTGCAAGATCCAAGAAGTTAAAGAAGGGAGCAGCCGTCTCTGCCCTCCTCCGAACCCACCAAAACACAACCCTGTGAATAGGGGTGGTTTGAACATTTTTCTTAGTCATACATAGTAAGTGATAACAAGGGGTGGAAGGGAGGGCCACAGACCTCCGGACTCGAGTGGTATTGAGACATGGGAAAACAAGCTCACAGGGACCAATGGGAGGTAGGGTGGGGGGAGGGAGGGGTATCTAGTTTTCAACGGTTGTTTAATATATTCATTAGGTTAAGTTTCTTAATTAGCTCAAACATGCAGGCAGTGATAGCACCATTTCAAAACAAAAGAGGGATTCCCTATAGAACACAGAAGGGGGACACCGGAGATCATACTGGGTTAAACAACCCAAATGGGAAAATCCATAACGCAGATGACCCCAAGACACAGAAATAGTGTGTCGCTCACAGAGAGTGAAAGAGGATTCACCGTCCTCACATGGAACGTTAATGGACTAGGGGATAAAGTCAAAAGAGGTTTGGTCTCCCAATATATAAAGCGACAAAAGCCAGATATAGTACTCCTACAGGAAACTCACCTGACAGGGACAAGATGTGGTTTTCTGGCAAGAGGCCCCTATGTGGTACTAGCGCATGCAGGTTACACATCCGGTTCTAGGGGGGTTGCAATATTGATCCGTAGGACACCTCCTTTCAGGATCACTCGTAAATGGGAAGATGCAGATGGACGCTTTGTAGGAGTGGAGGGGGTATGGGGACGACATGAAATTATGCTCATGAGCACATATGCTCCCCCGAGACTGCAAGCCCCTCTCCTGGAAAAGATTGCAAAGATACTACTGCAGTCTTGTGCCACCCTGCATGTCCTAGGAAGAGATTTTAATGATGTAATGGACCTCACACTAGACAGAACAGGGGGAAAACAGACAGTAGGTCAGGGCACCCCATTGCATGATTTTACAGTCGCCCTGGGACTAACGGATATATGGAGGTGGAGACACCCGAGGGAGAGGAAATACTCTTATTTCTCAGGAGCCCATAGGGTATTCTCTCGCCTGGACTATATCTTTGTGCCAGCAGGGGAAATAGGCAAGATACAAGGAGCGGAATACCTCGCTAGAGGCTTGTCAGATCACTCCCCCCAGCTGGTCTCTGTAGGAGGGAAATCGGAGAAATCGGAGAAAGGAAGGAGCTGGAGATTGAATCCATGGGACATGCGAGACGGGGAAGTGGCAAGAGGTTTAAGAGTAGACACTGACCTCTACTTTAAAGAAAATTAAGGGTTGGTTAAATCAGCAGTGATTTTGTGGGAGGCATATAAGACAGTGCTTAGAGACAGTGCGCAAAACCTGGTTGCCCAAAAGAAACGGAGAGATAATAAACAAATAGGCGAATTAGAGGCCAAACTGCTAAAGACTGAAAAGGCGACGACACATATGCCCTCAGGCTCATTGCTGAGACAACTAGAACTAGCACAATTTGAATACAGGGAACTAGCAGAAAAAGAGGCAGAGGTCCACCTGAGAGCAACGCAATGTAGACTGTATGAAACAGGGGACAAAGCTGGGAAGCTACTGGCATGGCTAGGGAAGAAGGAAAGGGAAGCGCGATGGGTCCAAAAAATAGAGACACAAAATGGAACCAGGGCTACTGAAGATAGTGACATAACGGAAACATTCGCAGGCTACTATAAAGAATTTTATAAAGCAGGAATGGACTCCATTACTACATACTTAAATGAGATAGCCATGCCGAGATTAGACGTGGCAGACCGAGAGTAGCTAGAGGAAGATATCACAGTAGAGGAGATTTCAGCCGCACTGGCGAAACTAAGACCGGGTAAGGCACCGGGCCCGAATGGATTCCCGGCCGAAATCTTTAAATGTTTCAGGGAAATACTGGCTCCACATTTATTAAATATGTACCTAGAGGCCCGAGAACAAGGGGTGCTCCCCCCAGACCTACGAAGGGCTGAAATAGCAGTAATACATAAAGAAGGTAGACCTAAAAATAAATGTTCCTCTTACAGGCCGATATCCCTGCTAAATGTGGAAGTAAAGGCCCTAGCGAGTGTGCTGGCAATCAGGATCATCAAAAACATCCCTTCACTAATACACATGGACCAGACCGGTTTTATACCGGGACGATCCACAAGACATAATTTAAGAAGGGCACACATGTGGCTCGCCACGGTGTTAAACCACTCAGAGCCCCACCTGTTCCTGGCATTAGATGCGGAAAAGGCTTTCGATGCAGTACACTGGCCATTTCTGATGGAGACCCTGAGAAGATTCGGCTTCGGCTCAAAATATATTCAATGGGTAAAGTTGCTATACACAGGTCCTGTAGCGGTGGTTAGGGTAAATGGAGTTATCTCCTCACAATTCCCTATTGAAAGAGGAACGAGACAGGGATGTCCCCTCCCCCCTACTATTTGCCCTCACACTGGAATCCCTAGCGTGCAAGATTAGACTCTCCAACGGCATAACTGGTTTTAGACTGAGACCTGAAAGGGAAGAGGAGGAACGCATCTCGCTATATGCGGATGATGTTCTCCTATATATCACGCGCCCAGAGGTAACAATCCTGAGGTTGTTCCTCCTGATAGAGGAATACGGCAGGCATTCAGGTTATTGTATCAATTGGCACAAATCGGTATTATATATACCACAGCAGGAGACATCCCTCCCACTTCTGCCGATGCAACTACAAAAAACGAAGGAAGGATTTAAATATCTAGGGATATATGTAACCCATGAAGCTAATAGAGGCCTCGAACGTAACAAAGGGAGGGTAGCAAAAGAATGTAGTAACGATTTTAATAGATGGAAAACGCTTCCCCTGACGCTAATGGGCCGAGTGGCAATGATAAAAATGATCGCACTACCAAAGTTTCTGTACATGCTGCAAAACACATACTACCAAATCCCCAACTGCCAATTCAAGAACATAGACAGGAATATTAGACTCTTCTTATGGGAGGGGAAACACCCGAGAGTTGCCTTAAACACGCTACAACGCAACCAATACGCAGGTGGTTTGTCATTGCCGGACATTGAGGCTTACTACTGGGCGACTCACCTAACCAATGTCAACGACTGGATTTTCGCTGTAGATGAACATCCCACCTTTCGATTGGAGAGGCTGCAATGGGAAGGGAGATCCTGTAAGCAATTCTTATATGAAGGAAATGGAACTAGTCACCTAGCTCCTGCCACAGAGGTGACCCTGCTGGCATGGAAAAGGGCTAATAAAAAGATAGGATGGTACAGACGCCTTACCATGGAGACCCCGTTATGGGAGGGAAACTGGCTAAAGGAAATCAAGAAGATTAGGGGCTTCAGGGGCTGGGACACGATTGGGATTTCCAAGATTGGAGACCTGATGTTAAACGGGGGACTCAAGCCCTTTGAGTCACTACAACAAGGATATGCACTAAACGAGACACAATATTTCCAATACATAAGACTCAAGCATGTGTGGGGGAGGGAGGGGCTAACAGGACAAGAAATTGTGGAATACTCCCCCTTGAGAGCTGCCTGTTAATAAATGAAATAATGGAGAAATCAGTATCACTGATATATAAAACCATTAACAACTACATGCCAAACACACTAATAAACCTTCGTAGCAAATGGGAGAAAGATGTAGGGCAATTGGAAGAAATAGACTGGGAGGCTGCATTGATGTTTCCAAGAGAGGTGGCAATAAGGGCAAGACTTCGCTTGATCCAATTCAAAATTCTGCACAGAGTGTATTATGACCCTAACAGACTATACAAAATGGGAAAGTTCAGACATCCAAAATGTGTTAGATGCCAAGGTGAAACTGGTACCTTTATACACGTCATATGGGAATGTCCGGTGATAAGAGAGTTCTGGGAGGGTGTACTGGGAGAACTCTCGGGGGTGTTGAGCGAGACGATCCCCCCAGATCCCAAATACATACTCTTGGGTATCCCCAACGACATAGATCTTCCCAGAAGGAAACTTATGCTGTGTGGACTTGGACTGATGGTCGCGAAAAGAGACATAGCTAGACAGTGGGGATCCCAGGCCCGGCCAAACCTGAATACTTGGAGAAGAGGGATGGATGGATTTATGATGGGAGAAAAAATGACATACATAAACAGGGGATGCCCGCAGAAATTTCAAAAGATATGGGGAGACTGGATAACATACTATTCTATAGAAGTATAGTCAGAAACGTCCAGAGTACAGGGGTCATGGGGGTTGGTCAGAGACACTTCAGGTGCACCCACACCGAAATAGACTAGGGAGACATGGGAAGACACTACAAGAAGGTGTACTTTTGGAAGGAATGTGTTTTGAAAATGTTGAGAGGAGGTGGGATTTGGGGAAGTTTCTTTCTGTGTTTCTAACAAAAATGTTAATCATGTATCTGATAGCTAGTAACTGCCTGAGTTATATTATTTTGCCGGACTCCTTGTATCCGGGTTTAAAAGCAAATAAAAAAATTATTTAAAAAAAAATATATATATGCGGCTAGAGTCTCTACCAGATAAGTCATTAACGAAGATAAGTTACTAGTTCATCTGACAGAGACTTCTAGGGGCAGATTTCTTACCTGTGAATACATACCCCACGCTGTCAAGGAGATGTGTCAAAGTTCCCCACATAGGGGTACCAATGTGTTGGAGCTGAGATGTGATAAGAGTTTGGTTACAGGACCCGGCTGCATCAGTATTGGGGTGATGCACTGATTCCGATGAGCGCATTGGATATGATGCGGATTTTGTCGTCCAGAAGGCTGTAGCTGATGACGAAGCAAGAGCCTCCAGTTGAAGGAAACAGTGCAGTACTGGTTCAGCAAGTGATGCGCAGGCTTTATCCATGCAATTGTGGAGATGTGCCGATTCTGTTCACGCAACCGCAGAAATGAAGGTGGTTCTGCTGGAGCAGCACCTGATGATCTACCTACAAGGTCCAGGGCTGGGGTGGCACTACTTGGCAGGTCAGGTTTACCACTGGCAGAGTCCAGCTGGGTTGGCTGGAAGTCTTATGTCACTGAGACGTCAAATTAGAAGGCCAGCTGGCTGGCCCCTGGAATCACTCCAGGTTCTGGGTGGGAGAGATGCAGGTCCAGTCCTTCTCACCCAGACAGGAAGGGTAGCAGGCCAGCACAACTAGGTAGCAGTTGTTAGGGAGCATCAGTACAGCAGAGTGACAGTCCTTCCTGTCAGGTTATTCACAGGTCCAGAAGTGTACTTAAATGGTAGGGTCTCTGGTCCACTTCTATTACCCAATGGTGCCTTTGAAGTGGGGGCGACTTAGAAGAAGTCTTTTAAGTACAAAGAGGTCATTCCAGTCTGCCCTTGCTCCTAGCTCACTACGGCGAGGGAGGGGGGGGGGGCAGTATTCACACCTTTGTGTGGGGATAGGAGACAGCCTATTCAAGTGTAAGTGTGAGTCTCTTGACAAAGGGTCCAAGACCCCTAACCGCCCTGGCTGTTACAGCACCACAAGACAGTGGGTTGTCGGTGAACGCCTGCCCCAGCCTTCTCTTGATCAAAGAAAGAAAGGCTTTTAATGTCTAGCGGAACACCCAAAGCCCCAACAGGTTTATGAGAAGCTTCGACCCCACTGGAGACCAGAGTCCTCTGATCACCTTTCCCTGAAAGCCACCACAGTCCAGAAAAGAGGAGTCTGTCACTAGAGTCAACTCTGTCTGGGAAACGAAGAGCGGTCAGCCACCAACATAATCACAGTCTTTAGCCACCACTGCTGTAATTCCCTCCGAAATCCAGACCATGTCAGAGAGATTCCATTGATGCTGTTCCCACTGGGCCTTCAGGTCCCACTGCCAAGCACACACATGCCAGCAGGCATGTGTCACCAACAGGATGCAGGAGGTGTTGAGGCCCAACAGCCTCTGAGTTAGTCTCACCGAAATCCAGGGTAGAGGCTGAAACATCAGTATCATAGCCTAAATATCCTGGACTCATCACTTGGAAGGATAAGCCCAAAACTGCACTGTGTCCAGAACAGCTCTGATGAAAAGGAGTGCCTGAGAGGGAGTCAGGTGTGACTTTGGCACATTCATAGTGAACCCCAGCGAACACAGGAGGTCTGGCATAGCCTGGAGTTGGGAGACAACAGTCTGGGGCGAATCCACCTTCAACAGCCAGTTGTCACAATAGGGGAAGATAAACACCCCTGATCTCCGCAGATGAGTGGCACTTGCTGCCATCACCTCGGTTAACACCGAAGGGGTGCTGGTCAGGCCAAAAGGGAGCAAGGCAAACTGAAAATGCTTGTGTCCTACCATGAACCGCAGGTAAGGTCTGTGAGCAGGCAGGACGGTAATGTGGTTTCTGCAAGTCCAGTGCTACCATCCAGTCTCCTAGAGCATTTTGAACTTCTTCTTGAGGAAATAGTGGAGTGGCTGCATGTCTAGGACAGAATGATGGCCTAAACCCTTTTTCAGCACCAGAAAATAGAGTAAATAATAATCACATCCTACTTCTGACGCTGGTGCCCTCTCTATGGCTCCCTTGGCCAAGAGAGCCATGACTTCCTGGAGGGGAAGGGAAAGATGATCCTCCATAAGCCTGTGAAAAGATAGTAGCATGGGAGGAGGAGTAGTCACGAAAAGGTGGGTGGAGGGGTGCAGGGAGTAGTCTCTTTGAACTAATTGCAAAACCCACCTGTCTGATGTTATGGCCTGCCAGTGGGGCAGCTAATGGCATACCCAGATGCCAGCTGGACACACATTCTGGGATGTGAAAAGATGGCAGCTGCTGGGGGGGATGGTGGATTGACTTAACCGGTGGCTGCCCAAACCACAAGCTCTGTGGGTAGCGTGCCCTCAGCCACACAGAGGCACAGTGGCTGGGAGGGTATTGGGCACAGTGGCAGGGAGGTTACTGACAGAGGTGGAAGCCCCTTCTGTAGCCACGAAAAGAGCAAAAGGTGGATTATGGTGACATGGGGCCATAGAAAGGCCCATGAACGTGGAACATAGAGGCCTGGACCACTAAGTTCTCTGTGGTAGGGTGTTGGGTGAGGAAATTGCATCTCCCAGTGCAGGGTGGTAGTCATAGGCAATTGTCCTATTCACAGGAGTCCCTGTGCTGGGTTTGGTCCAAGTTCCCAGAAGGACACCAGGGAAGGCTTCATTGAGTGGGAGTAGTGGTTTTGAGAGGGAAACTCTCGGTTGCAGCACCTCTGTCAAAACAGTATTCTTGACTACTACCTCAGCTGCCCTCCATATCACCATCGCAAAAGAATCTCTCTCCTCCTTAGCCATGGTAGAGGAAGAAATCTTACCAGTATCTGGAGAAGTAACCAGTCAACTGGTTTTACCAAGTTCCTCACACCAGTACATATCTGGGATCTTCATAGGGGTGGTAATCTTCAGGGCCCAGTGACCCCTCCATTCCTCCCCAAATCCTAACCCATAGAAATAGAGTTCAGGCTCTGACCTGGAAGGCATGGTTAGAGTCAGTGCTGGAAACCCTTCCAGCTCCGTATTGTGGTCAGGGATCAGAATAGGGGAGCGCCTGCAGCGTCTGCATCAGGACCGAGGAAGGTTGAGGTGGTAACACCGGTGCAGGTCCAGATCTAGGAAAGAATCCTTAGGGTCCAACTGGAGCCAGAGCCGCCAGCACAGAACCAGAATGGGCAACCGCCAACTCCTTGCATCCTAAGATGCACCAGAGGAGTCGGCCCGCCCAAATATGACTCGCATAGCCTCATAAAAATCTTTTAATTTGGCTGGATCCCTCCAGCTCCCACCAACTCAGGGAGATGTGGAGTCGGCCCAGACTCAGACTTAACCGCAGACCCAGGCCCTGGATGCTGAGGCTCTTTCGTATCATTGGCCAATGGATGAGAAGTCGAAGATCTCTTTGGCTTCTTCTGTGTGCTGCGACTTACCTGGATGGCCCTATGACTTGGAAGGGGATGACTACCTCTAACTCCGCAACCACTCCCGGGACTTTCCTCTTGACTGGGCCCTCCAACATTGTGGCGTCACACATCAGGCTGCCATGAGCTTGAGGGACTGCTCCCTCAAGGCCTTAGGATTCACGGCATGGCAGTCATAACACAACTTTGGATCGTGGATGCGCTCAAAGACAAGGTGTTAGTCTGTAGTCCGAGACGGGGGCCGCAGGGCTTGAAGACCGTCTTCTTGCCACACCAGGAGGAAAACCACACAAACAAATTAATAAAACGTTGAAAAAAAACTCACTCAAAAAGTGACTGAAGGGATAGTTCTCTCAAATTAGCGCTGGCTGGCACGGAAAGACAAGAACTGACATCAGCTCACCTGAGTCGCGTCTTTATAAGTGCCGCAGACGTCACTTCCAACGTGGATAACGCCAACAACGCACCCGGAGTCAATAAATGCCACCTATGGGTGCGCAGGGGTGCTGTTCACGAAAAATCTTCCAGATCCAGTCTGACACCTGGGAAATTCTAAGGCAAGAAAGTCTCTATCAGATAAGAGGAGCTGCAGTTCCAGCCAGGTACAGACTTTAGGCCCCCCTTGCAGACTTAGGTGGGGCACTGCCCCTTTATATGCCTGCTGCAAGTAGCCAAACTTTCAGGTTTTCCAGAACCATGCCCAAGTAGCAAATAAAGTTCATCTTTTTCGCTTTGCAGAGTAGATGAGCTAGTCACACATGGACCAAGGAGAGTGTAAAAGCTCTGTGCTTAGACGGCTAAAGAGAGGATGAGGACCAAGTTAAAACTTATAGGGGCAAATGACAGAGAATAGGAGTCAGAACACTGACCCTACCATGTGCAAGCCAGACTCGCTGAATGCCACTACTCCAATACAGTCTGCACACAAAGCACTCAAAGGGCTGATGAACAAACCTCCATACCAAATATGATGGAAATCAAACGCATTTCCTGAAAGTGTCTGGATCGTGTGAATGCTCATCGGCTCTTGCAGCATGGATAGTTCGTAAAGTGCAATTGCGGTCAGCTGTCACTGAATTTGGCCACGTCCAGCACAAAGAATGGGGGAAATTAATTTATTTTGGCAATGATTACAGCATTACTTTGCTGCACATGTGGCAACTGGACCTATGGAAACTGTTTCAGTGCATATTACGGTTTCATGAATCCAATAAACACAGCAGGCAGTAATGGAGTATGCCACATAACTCTGTGCATCCACTGGACTGCCCCATAATATTTTAATACTTAGGCTGGTGTTAAAGGCAAAAGGATATATTGCGTAAATTACTTACATTTTAACATTAAATCTTTTGTTAGTTATTGTCATCTGACATTTGTATAGCAAATAATTTGTCATTAGTAAGGCTTTGAAGTGCTCTGAACTCCATCTGTGGAAATGCAACACAGGGTCAGAATATTCCGGACAACTTCTTGCCAAAATAAGCACATTTTACTGTACAAAGGGGCTAGAGGGCTCGCAGAATGTTTCACTGCTGTTTATACATACATATTTTGTTACATTCTAATTTCATACATTCTTTCTTGACTACAACTATGAACTTGTAAAGCACCGAATTCTGGTTTATATGTTTTATGACAAGCCATTCGTTGCACAGGACACACTTCTTGTAAATATATTTCTGGGTATTCCTGCTTGGCCGAGCGCATTTTAGAGAGTCCACACCCCCAACCTTTTCATCCCTTTTACAGCTTAGAATAGACCTGCAAATCTAAAAACACTTATCAGACCGGATTATAAATGGAATGGATGTGCATGAAAGCTCTTCTGTTAAGTCATCAGTATTTCTTTTGGCAGCTCCTCTGGTTTTATAAAAAACAAAAATATCATACGTTAAACACTTATACCCAAGAGGGAGGGGTATATTTGTCTCCTAAATCTTAAAACATATCTTAAAAAATGACCCCCCTCCTCAATCCACCCCCGAAACGTGCCATGCATTTTATTTTATTTTTTTGCATGCACTCTCCACGCAATAGATGCAGGCAGTCTACTATTGAACATGGAGTTTTGTGAAACTCTTCTTGGTAGGAACTGTAGCACGATGGGTATGTTGCTTACCTTTCTGCAATTTAGAATGTAAAGTAAAACTAAATAATACTGTTTCATATCCAGAGAAGACTACCACATTATTTGTAGTAATGTTAACTTTCAAAAAGATTTTAAGAACATTTGCATTAGTGCTCAATAGTAGGAATACAAGGCATGTAAAAGTCACATCATCCAACCAAGTCACCAAGTTCTCCCCCATATCCTACCATATATGCAGAGCATTTCACAAGCCTTATACACTTCCCCCTCCATAAGGAAGAAAACAACCAGACCCTGCTGCCATTCCAGAGGGATGTAGCTTCTCTAGACCTCCACCAGCAGGCAATGTGCTTCTTGGCAATCATGCAGCCCAGGAACAAATAGGTGACTACAGCCCACCCCCAAAGCCCTCTTCCCTATTCTGAGGTAATGCATAGGGAACCTTCTTTTGTTTTCCAGTTGTAGCTGATGAAGTGACAAGAACGGAGGACAATCAACTAGATTTAAAATATGAATTACATTCAGGACAAGATTAGAAGAATCAAATGGCACTCAAAAGAAGGGTTCCCAGGATACTTTAATGGTGTACATGGCGACTACACCTTAATAGAAGCATGGAAATATGTGAAAGGGTACCTCCAGGAATACCCATTAATTGCAAAAGCTTAAGATGTCTACTACAATAGAACAAATGATCGAAAACAGGTCACTATTGAAGTTTCAACCAAAGGCACTAACAAGTATGCAGGAACAGCTACACCCTGGCTTTGACTGAGGAACTTCATTGGCACATCATATAAAGTCCAACCCAGGTCTCTCGTGCTCGAAGGAGGAGAAAACATTCATAGTGGGTACAGCTTCAAACAAAAGTCACTCTCTTTCTACAAATATGCATTTGAAGAACACATTACTTACTTTGGGTTATGTTTTTTCAGCTAGATAATCTAGAAGCACCTTTTGAATATTCCTCAGGCATCAGACTGGATACAGAAACTTTTCCATCCTGCACCTATGTGCCAGAAGGTGGCGCAGTGCAGCTCCGCCCCGACGCTGTTCTGCTCTGAAGTGACATGCGGGGACTATTTAGGTGTCACTCCTTCGCGCTGTTAGTTGCTTTCAAGACTGTCAGTGCCTATAGATGTGGAGCTCTGTAACCAAACTGATAGACCATTGTGCAGATTCCTAGACTTGGCATCTTAATAATGGGTAGAGACCACGGGAGAGTAGGTGAGGAATCTGTGGCTAGACAGAGTATCTACCAGAATTCTTTTTTTTTACCGAAGGTAAGTAACTTGCTCTTGTGATAGACACTTCTAGTCACAGATTCCTTACCCTCTGAATAGGGACAAAAGTTGAATCTAATATGAAGTGGGCTGTGAATGGACTAAAACCAGAAAGTCTTGCAGTACCAAGCAGGCCAGGCACCGTTCTCAGCAGACTTGTTTTGTGAACATATGAAGAGACACCCATATAGCTGCCTAGCAGATGTATATGACAGGGACTCCACGTCCCAACAAAATGGTAATAGCTTTGGCCCTGCTGAATGGGTACACAGTACTTCTGGAGGTGGCCTCTATGCTAACGTGTAGCTGATCTCAATGCAGAGCACGATCTAGCGTGAAATGGTAAGCTTCTGCACAGTCTTGCCTTCTTTTTGCTCTGGGAACCCCACAAAGTGGTGATCATCCACCTGGTGGGTTTTCGTACAATCGGTGTAAAAGCTGAGCGCTCTCTTGGTGTCCAAGCGATGGAGTGTTTCTACCTCCTTAGAAGGGTGTGGTGCAGCATAGGACGCCAGCAGGGTGATGGTTTGATCAATGTGGAACAAGGTCAATTTTCGGTAGAAAAGATGCTCTAGTTCGCAGAATCATCTCATCAGACAAAAAGGTGGTGTGTGGACACAGAGAGCCTGAATCTCACTCAAAGGCCGCGCGGACCCGATGGCAATTAGGAACACAGGCTTGAGAGTGAGGAGCTGTTGGGGACAGCTATGGAGCAGCATAATTGTTGTATACATTAAATAAATAAGGATGAGATTGAGGCTCCATTGGGGCATTGTACGAAAGTGCCCTCTCTTGGCATGATTATCCCCATTTACTGCCTGTTGTCAGTGTGACTGTGTTCACTGGGATCCTGCTAACCAAGAACCCAGTGAATATGCGCTCTCCTCTAAATGTGGTTGCTACCATCAGACATCAGACAATTGGACCTGCAGGGGATCAATCTGGTGTGTGCAGCATCAAACCACAAACTTGTGCCAGCGACAGGCGTATACAGTCTTTGTCGAGAATGATCGGCAGCCAGGAGGACATCCAGTACCTCTGGAGGGGGACCAAAGGCATTCAGCTGGCACCACTCAACCTCCAGGCATGAAGGTCGAGAGAGTGCAGACAGAATGGAGAACCCAACATTCCTGCTGCAGCAGCAGATACTTCTGTAGGAGCAGCCTGATTGGAGAACAAATACACAAGCCCAGGAGTTCTGAGTACTCTCCATACCCAATCCAGAACCACTAAGATAACTCAGGCCTGGTCCGCTCTGATCTGATCTTCTTGAGAACTTAAGACAGGAGAGGTATCAGCAGAAAAGCATACATGAGTCTCAAGCTCCACTCGAGGTGGAACGGGTCTCTGAATGGAAGAAGCCTTGGAAACTCCATAGCGCGTAAATGCTGACATTGCACGTTCTTGGCGGTAGCAAACAGATCAAACCAAGGCTCTCCCCATTTGCACAATAGACCTTGTGCAACCTTCGGGTGTTCCTACTGCTCGTGATCAACTAGGCGCAGATGTCCGAATTCCTCTGCCCTGGCGCTCAAAGATACGGCTAGGAAAAGCCCTTGGTGGTCCAGCCATTTTAAGAGGTGCAAAGCTTCCTCGCACAGTGTCCATGACCCCCAGTCTGCCCTGTTTGTTGCAGTACGGCATGGCAGTGGTGTTGTCTGTGAGCACCTGTACCTGACCCAACTGCGGTCTAGTAGCAATCACTGTAGATCTTTTTCAGTCTAATCCAAAATCTCAATGTCCCTTTGATGTTAGACAACTGGTACCTCAGACACCACTGCAGAGTCCGCATATGCTACCTGGCATATTCTACCAGGAGGATGCAGGAGGCCATCAGTCCCAGCAACCTTAGAGTCGACCACACAAACTCAGGAACGAGGCTAAAAGATCATAGCCTAAATGTCCTGGACTCTCTTTATAAAGGGAAAGAGACAAAACTGAACCATGCCCAGAATGGCTTCGATGAAGAGAAGCATTTGAGAAGGAGCCAGGTGTGACGTTCACATGTTGATAGTGAACCCCAGAAGTTGACAGGAGATTCCTCATAGTCTGGAGGTGGCTTGAAGACTGGCACCATTGACTTCTGAAGGTGTGCTATCACCACCCCCATCACTTTCTTAAAACACCCGAGGGGCATTGGTGGTTGGTGAGACCAAAGGGATGCACAGCGAATTAAAAATGCTTCTCTCCAACCACAAACCTCAGGTAGCGCCGAGGGGCTGGTTGAACAGGAATATGGAAATAGACCTCATGCAGGTTCAATGCTACTATCCAGTCTCCAGGGTCGAGAGCGGTCAAGACCTGGGTAAGGGTGGGCATATTTAACCTCTCCAAAGATAGGCACTGAGAGGGAAATGATGCACAATAGGTGGAAGATGTCTGTCCTTCCTTGGCATCAGAAGGTAGTGTGAATAACAATCTACCCTGTACTACTTCTGCCGCTGGCACCCTCTCAACAGCCCCTTTGGCCAAAAGGGCTTGCACATCATCCTCAAAACGGAGAGATGGTCCTCCGTCAGTCACTGGGTTATCAATGGAAAATGCAGCGGGGAAGAAAGGAAAGGTAAGATATAACCTTTGTGGAGAATCTGCAGGACCCACCTTGCCTGACATAACTGATTGGCAACCTGGATAGAATCTGCAGATTCTGCCTTCCTACAGGGTGGCCGTAACACTGTAAAAACTGACTAACGAAATGTGGTAGGTAGGGCTGTGGTGGTGCACAGACTGAGTGGCATGCTGACTTTGGACTCTTGATCAGTGGGCACCTTGGCCTCTCCTGCAAAACTGCTGGGTTTCCTGCTAGGGCAGAACAGACTAGTGGTAAGAGATACCTTGGTTAAAGCTAAGAAAGAAAACTGTGCGGCTGGCGAGGCTGGGCAGAGAGGCGCAGAGAGCAAGTGGTAACCTACTCTCCTTGAAAAGATCAAGGGCAGAGTCAGCCTTGTCTCCAAACAGGTGAGTCACATTGAAGGGCATGTCCATCAGAGATTCCTGGACACTGTCTGAAAACCCAGTCGACTATAGACACGCATGGCGTCAAATGGCATTGCTAGAGCCTACAGCTCACCCAACAGTCGCTGGTGTCCAAGAAGCAAATAATTGAAAACCTTGCCACATCACTACCATCTTGAATCACCTGCAAAAAGACAGGGTGAAGGTCTTCCGATAAACCAGGGAGGTCTTGTGCCACAGAGTCCCAAAGGTCATGTGTGTAACCACCTACCAAACAAGAGGCATTAATATCAGCCCAAACATCTCCACTCGCTTGGATTTCCTGTCAGGGTGGGGTGTAGTGCAATTTTTGGGGGGTTGATGTAGCTGGTTTAGGGCCTGCACCACGAGGCTCTCTGCAGAGGCGTGCGTCGACAAAAAGACTATTACCTGGAGCAGGGCAATGGCGTCTGCTGATCTGCCTGTTCACTGGAAGCTCAGTGCAAGGCTTGGCCCAAACTCCTAGGAGAGTAGCAGCAGGGCCTCACTGAAAGGGAGGGGAAGTTCAGAAGCAGTCTGGCCCGACTGCAGTGCCTCAGTCAATATATTTGTTTTTACCTTTATGGCATGGAACTCGAGTACAAGGACTTCAGATGCCCTATGCATATCCTTACCAGAGGAGGCCAATACTTTCATAGCTGGGCTGGAAGGGGAGAAAAAGAGCTGTATCTAGGGAGGTATCCAGCCCACTAGCTCCCTGCAAGTTCTTATACCCACTGTAGTCACAATGTGGCTGTGTGAACTCATCACTCTGGTGATAGACTTTGCTGGTGTCAGCCCTAAGAAGGGAAAGTATAGAATGTTGACTGATCTGAGGTAATACTTGTGTGGAAATGAGCACCTCAGTCAAATCTGGGCAGGATGTCCGTTGAAGTTGGACCGGTGTTAGAGAGGGCAATCGGGGCAACCTCTTCAGGCAGCGAGGCTGATGTACCTGGAACTATTGTAGGTATGGGAGCCGAAGGCAGAATCAGAACTGCAGACAAAGGGAGAAGTGGCTTGGACAGTCCAGGTGGTGGAGAGTGAACCGCTGGTGATAGTACGGTGGAAAGCCTCTCATCTCCCTAGGACCCGAAGGCCCGACAGAGGGAGTTGGTACAGCTCCAAGGAGTCACTGTATAGCTGCACAGAACTCTTTGATTTGGTGTGGCTGTACACCCCAGAAACTCTTGTTGTGCCAGAATCAGCTCCAGAATCTTCTCTGAAGATAGTCAACTTCGAGAGAGGGAGTGAGAAAGTTGATGTTGCCATGTGGTTTGTCAGGGGAGTGGGAACTCCACTTCAATATCCTATGTTTGTTGTGGTTGGATTTGGAGTGCAAATAAGACTGGCTTGTAGAGGAGCTCTGTCAACTACAGGAGCGGGACTGGGATTGATCCCTGGATTTGTAGCAGTCCCGAAGATGTGCCTTCTTGTGGGTGGGACAAAGTGTTGCCTTATGTTTCCTCACTGCCTTCGGGCTCATCGATGCACAGCCTCCACAGGTATTGGAGTTGTGGCCCGACCCTAGACACAACAGGCAAATATTGTGGGGTATCTGTTAATGACATGTTTGTGACAGTCCTTACAGGACTTTAAACCTGGTGTCCTAGGGGGGTGACACCTTGCACATTATGTAAAAATTTAAAAGAACAGTCTTTGACATACAAGAGACGCTCTGGATCAGCGTCTCCTGGCACAAAGAGAACGGAACTGATGCAAGCGCATGGGAGTGGAGTCAATATATGCACTGCACCTCACTTTTGGAGCCGAGTAGCATCAGTGCAAAGACACAAAGGTACCTTCCAGTGCACAGAAGCACTATGGAAAAGTTTCCTCATCCAGTATTACCCATGAAGGATATTCAAAAAGTGAAAAATCTGGGCTAGAATTCTCTATCAGAAGCCTTTATTTGTAAGGGGATGAAAAACACATTTTATTTCAAATTGCATTCATTACTAAAGAAAAAATATGGCCTCTAGTGACCCAATCATCATAAGGCATGGGGTGGCTGACAGTATGGTGTGACCTGAGGATTACTGACAGGGATATGGGCTGCACCCACTTGTCTTTGTTTAGCACGGGTACTACATGACTTTGAACTAAAGTCAGGCTGCAATCCACAAGCAGGAATCAAAAACAAGTATCAAAAGACCCTCTCCTTTCAGTTTCCTCTGGTACAACAGAAGCAGGCACAAACGCACATATCAGACTTTACCTCCCGAACAACCCTGGAAGTTCAGTCACTTACTGCTACTGTCAAGACAGTGTCTTCAGGAAACGTGGTCAAGAGTCTGAGGTCATGTACCCAAAAAGTTTCCAACACTTTGATGGAGTGGAAGAGGCATTTCTGGCAGGGGTACCAGAGATGCCTACAATTATGCAGTGTGCAATGCTGTCCCCCACAAAGCAGGAGAGAGTTCTCCAAAATGCGATTTAGTTTTGTCAGCACTCAGCTAGTTGAAGACCTTCAATATCCAATTAGCAGCAACTGGCTTGTTTTTTTACTACAACTACCTGAATCATGGCACAGGGCTGCAGGAGGACCATAGTATATACAATTTTTACTTATCCTGAAAGATGGAAAACCTTTTTCATTCAGACTAGCACAATCTGTTATCTTTGTCAACAGCTTTTTTCGAACGGTGTAGAAAACACATGAAGAAACAGTAGATAATCAGGGGGTTGCTGGCAACAAAACATGTTAAACAGAAGCAAAAAACTTACTGTACACTTTTCAGGAGAAGGTGGCACATCAAAAGCCTCATTTATATGATTATCCAAATCTTGCTGAAAGTGTATGAGATTTATTTGGTTGACACTGTTCTTTTTAGATTGTTTGGGAGGCAACGCAGGTGGTAGCACATCTGCAGCATTATCTTGAGATCTAGAAAAAAGAAAAGATTTGACTCTAAGCCTCATCTAAATGTGTTACTGAAGATAAAAATCAGTTTTTTTAAACTAGACTTTCAAGCAAGTACTTTAAATTGCAAAAATATTAAGGGCAATATTTGTACGTCGAACACAGCACCATTAATGTTAAAACGGACAGTTTATATGAAAAAATAAAAGTTCAAGTGCATTTCCTTTAATTTATTAATTTAAATAAAACCCACAGATGAAACCACCACAAATGTCCAATTTAAAGTCAATTTCTTCAAAAATTAAAAGCAACTTGAGTAGCAAATATTTCTCCCACCTCTGTGATTAAGACAAAACAAAACTATGAAACACAGATCATGCATCATAAATATGATTCTGACATTCAATAAACACAGTCTGCACATACTTGTTGAAGGTGGAAATCCGAGAAGCAAGACTACCTACAAGCACATATATCCAAGGTTAATCTTAGGATTCCAACACCCATACTCCTCTGCGAGGCAAAAAACAAAAAGGGAGTTAGGAACACCGAAAAGCTAGGGATTCACATGCTGGATGAACAGGTGAGCTATGTTCACCAGTCACAGACTTGTATGTGAGTCTCAGAAAACACCTGTAAAATAGGGATCTATACAATCGAGGTGTCTCTCCTCACCTCTTTATCACTGAAACTATGTCCTGGTAGTAAAGAGAGAAATCAAGACTTGGGAGAATCTATACCAGAGTCAAGCTTCCAAGCCGTAAAGACTATGCAGGAAGACATCTGTTGGAAAATGGCTCTCTCTGAAGGGTCACGCCTAAAGTCTTGCCTTCCTCCTCCTCTTTTTTTGACCACGTTTCTGTTGGTTTTAGGCCTCTGGGCACTTCACCACTGAAAAGTGCATGTGCTCTTTCCCTAAAAATGCTAACAGTGGCTCATACCCAACTGGCATATTTAATTTACCTATAAAACCCTAGTAAAGTGCACTAGATGTGCCCATGGACTGTCAATTAAATGCTACTTGTGGGCCTGCACCACTGATTGTGCCACCCACATAAAGAGCCCCTTAACCATGTCTCAGGGCTGGCATTGCTAGGCCTGTGTGTGCAGTTCCACTGCCACTTCGACTTGGCATTTAAAAGTACTTGCCAAGCCTTAAATTCCCCTTTTCTTACACATACATCACCCCTAGGTAACCCATAAGGGAGGATGCTAAAAGGCAGGACATGTATTTTCAAGTTTTACATGTCATGGTAGTGAAAAACTCCCAAAGGTCTTTTTCACTACTGTGAAGCCTGCTCCTCTCATAGGCTAGCATTAGAAATTCCCACTGTAGTAAAGTGCCCTCATTCTTGGCATGGTTAACCCCATTTTCAGCCTGTTGTCAGTGTGTTTGACTGTGTTCACAGGGATCCTGCTAACCAGGACCCCAGTGATTATGCGCTCTCCTCTAAATCTGGTTGTTACTAATCTTTTCTTCCAACAATTGGCATACCGGTGCCTCCATGTAAGTGCCTAGTACATGGTAACTAGGTACCCAGGGCATTGGGGTTCCAGGGTATCCCTATGGGCTGCAGCAGTTATTCTACCACCCATGGGGGGCCCATGCAAATGGTTCTGCAGGCCTGCCATTGCAGCTTTTGTGAAAATGGTGCATGCACCTGTTTTCACTACATGTCACTCCTGGTCATTAAAAGTCACCCCTATATTAGGCCCTCTCAACCAAGAGGGCAGGGTGCAGGTACCCCTGTGTGAGGGCCCCCCTGCACTAGCAGAGGTACCCCCACCATCTCCAGATCCATTTTCTTGGACTTTGTGAGTGCAGGGACGTCATTTTACTTGTGTACTGGACATAGGTCCCTGCCTATGTCCTGCTACATAATGATAACTCCGAACCTGGGCATGTTTGGTATCTAACATGTCGGAATCATACCCCAATACTGTTGCAAACATTGGAAGTATGATTCCACGCACTCTGGGGGCTCCTTCGAGGACCCCAGCATTGCTATCAGTAGACTTAGAGGTTTCCGGACAGCCCAGCTGCTGCCGCCCCTGAGACAGGTTTCTGACCTCCTGCTGCTTGATCTGATCAAGCCCAGGAAGGCAGAACAAAGGATTTCCTGTGGGAGAGGACGATAACAACCTCTCCCTTTGGAAATAGGTGTGACTGGCTTGGGAGGGGTAGCCAGGGGTTGCTTTGAAGGGCACATTTAGCGTCCTCCATGCATAAACCAGTCCACATTGGTTCAGGGACCCCCAGACCCTGGTGCCAAACTGGACAATGGAAAGGGGGGAGACTACTCCCCTATCCATCACTACCCCAGGGGTAGTGCCCAGAGCTCCTCCAGAAGGTCCCTGGGTTCTGCCATCTTGTTTCTAAGGTGGCAGGAAACTCTGGAAGCATCTGAGTGGCCAGACCAGGCAGGTGAGGTCAGAGCCCCCTTCTGATAGGTGCTTACCTGGTTAGGTGACCAATCTCCCTTTCAGGGCTATGTAGGGTCCCTCTCTAGGGTGGGTACTCAGATTCGGCTTGCAAGATTCCAGCAGGACTCCTCTGAAACCTTCACTTTGACTTCTGGCCACCGGAACTTGTAAGAAAAAAAGGACTCTTCAGCAACATTGCTTCCAGGGCTCCTGTCAGATTTGCAACACTTTCCTCGCCGTGCACCCTTAGAAGACTGCAACTCTTCAGCCTGCACAAGAAGGAGTAATCTCCCTTGGAGTGCAGGAGTCACTCCCCTGCAACCGCAGGCACCTACGTCAAGTGACACAAGTGCTCTCCAAAGGCTTGGATTAAGCTTACCTCCTGTTCTGCGGTCTCAGGGCTATCACAGACTTCACCAAAGAAAAGAAAATTCAGCATTTCGGAAAATTCCCCCCCTGCCGGATCGATGCAGCACCTGCCTCACAGCTGAAAAATGACTGCATCGCCTGCCTGATTGACACAGCGCCTGTTGCCTCATCTCAACGCATTCTGGATTTTCTACGCATCGTCCTGGGGCATCAAAATATTGCTGCATCGCAGTGAGGAGACAAGGCTGCACTCCTGGAAACTGACGCATCGCCTTGCAGCGTGGAAATAAACAATGCATCGCCTTTGCTGGGCGGATAAATCGACATACCACTTTACTTTTTGACGCATCCTCTGCTGCCTCTCTGCGTCGTTATTTTTGACAATCCCCAGGTACTCTGTGTTAAAAGGATACAATCACTAATTCTTAAGGATTGGACTCATTTAAACCGTTACAAAGTGATATCTTGATTTAGGCATATTGGATTTTTTGTCATTTTTCTTATTTCATTCAGATATATCTTATCTATTTTCTGAAACTGGTGTGAAGTACTTTTGTGGTGTTTTCACTGTGTTCCTGTATGAGTTATTGCACAAATACTTTACATGTTTTCTGCTATGTTAAGGCTGCCTGCTCTGTGCCAGGCTACCGGAGGGTGAGCACAAGATAATTTAGGTTGTGTTGCGACTTACCCTGACTAGAACTATAGTACCTATTTGGACAGGGTGCATACCTCTGCCAACTAGAGACGCAATTTCTAACAACATCCCATCTGGCCAGCTGGGTTTGGCACTGCAAAGCAGGGGCGCACCTTAAACACTAAGGGAAAAGAACAGGAGCAAGCTAGGGTTTGCCGGATTAATGTTATTGGTAATTCCTTAAGTGCCACATGTTGCACGTAGGCTGCTTCCTGTTGTCAGCATGAAGAAGTCCACTGAGATCATAATCAATTTCTTTAATCCAGGAGTTTGGGACATCTCCCAGGCCAGCAAAGTTAAAAGGAAAGTGAATGCTGAAAAAAACAATCTGCACAACACAACAAAAACTGACGGGCTTTGTCCTGACACAGTCACAAAAAAATTAAAAAAAATGAAACAATGTAGTAGTGGAATACTGAAGAAACACAGGGTATGTGGTAGAAGTCATGGAAATATTTTATTTAAAGCTTTTTAACACTCCCACTGTGTGGCACAATTTCAGCCAAGTACAAAAAAACACATTACCATAATAGATATTCCACCACAAGGCTGATTATTTTCGAGCACAAGAGAATTTAGCACCCTGCAGAAGAATATGGGGATCCAACAAAATATGCACAATTTACCACTGTCCTAAAACATACTAACTACTACACACTCAAAAGGAAAACGTAGTGCCCTGACCAAGGCACTGTAAAAGCTACATAGTATTTGGACAAAACTGAAGGGTCAAAAGTGAGCTTCACAATTTTGGTCTTACTGGGAATATTTATTGTAAGGCTCCAATAAATTCTCTAAGAATTACCCCAAACTGGATCAAGATTTATTTGCAGTGAAAAGGTTTTAAGATTCACATTTTGTTTGAGAGCAGGTGTGGATAGAAGTTGAAGCATGATGCAAGATTCTCAATCAACCAAATGGTTTCAACTCTAATCATAATACAAATATCAGATAAATCATGGAATACAAATTCATCATAGAATAAGAAGTGATATAGGCTGATAACAGCTGCACTATAAAGGGCCTTTATCTTTTTCCAAAAAGATTATTATAGCTTCATTCAAAGATGAAGGAGTGCAGCCGGTGTTGCGGATTTCCCTAAACCCCTCTAGCAGCAAATGGGTAACAATAGATGCCAAAATCTTGTATATCTCAGATGGAATATAATCCAGTCAAACCAATATCCGCAACCTCTTTCTACAAAAACTCTACGTAGGGCATACATTTATCACAAGTAGTTGATTTAGGCAAGTCTAGAGGTCTCAAGAAATACCCGATGTTTGCAACACTGTCCTTAGCCTCCACCTGATATAATGCAGAATATGTAGTGAAAACTGACAAAATCTTGGAGCACTGAGTGCAGCCCCCCCCCCCAAATTATCTTTTATCTGCACGATTATATTTCCGGGGGTCTCTAACCGACTAAGACATGCCAACAACTTGCCTGATATGTTGCCTATTTCACAGACACAAGCTTGGGTTTTAAAGCTTTTTTCTGTTAAGCCAGGAAGTTGATAATGCAGTGCTCTGACCTCATAATTCCATACGTTTAAGGTATGTTTCTTGCGCTGCCTCAGAACGAGAAACTATTTGTGTAATATGGAACTGAATTGAACTATTTGGTTGTCTTCTGGCCAAAATATCTATTTTCTATCTTCTTTTAGAATCTGGGAAATTAAAGATTGACGCGCCTCTGATGAAAGCTTTCATAGTATCCCAAACCATAAAGGGATGAGCTGACCCTTGATTAATTGATATGAATTCCTGCGATTATGTGTGTAGATACTGAATATAGTCAGATCGATCAGATATGTATTTAGGAAAAAAACTGCAGAGCGAGTTCATATTACTAAAGCAATTGTCTTCCCATTTGAGCATAACAGCTGAATTATCAGTCATAAAGATGTAGAATTTAAGTTTTACACAAAGATGCAATTAGAGTCCTAATCAAACAAATCTGAGAGCACTGTCTGTGGGGGTGTAGAAAAAAAAAAAGTATATCTCTGGATTTTGCTCCCTCCATATAACAACTATGTTCAAACCTTTCATCATATTAATTATGCTAGCCTTAGTTTTATTAATTCGTGCTGTATGAGAGGTGCTGGGATTTACAAGGAAAAGATTCAAAATTCAGTTAAAGCGGCCAATAATAATGATGGGAATTTTAACATATTTTTAATCTAATATCATATCAGTAAAAAAAAAAATGAGGATTATGATAATTAGGAGCATATAGATTAGCCAGGATAAAGTGACTATTACTTTCCTAGTCAGCTATTTATCCTATTACCCACCTACTTTCCCGTTCTACTTTAGAATGAATAAGCCTAAGGTGGTTATTACAACCCTGGCGTACGGTGTTAAAGCGGCGGTAAAAAATGTGCAATTACGACCGTGGCGGAAACCGCCAACAAAGACAGCCACTTTAACACTCAGACCGCCACGGTGGTACAAACAAACAGCGCGGCGGTCACCGCCAACAGACAGGCGGAGGACAATGTACCGCCCACACTTATGACAGGCCAATCCGCCACCTTTTCCGGGGCGGATTCACCGCGGAAACAGGCATTTCGAAGGGAAAACGCTCACCTCTACACACTCCATGAGGAACGACGACACCATGGAGCCGGAACTCCATATTCTTCCTGCACTAGTCTTCCTGCTCCTGTACCAGGAGCACCAACTCCGGCAGCGAAGACCACAGTGAGTACTGCACCTACGACATAGGGGAGGGGGAGGCAAAAAACAGGGACACACACACGCAACACCCCAACCCCCAACCTCACCAACGCATATCCAAACATTACAGTAACACCCCCCAACCACCCCGGAAGAATGCAAAGACAAAAGGAAATGAGTGGAACCATTATAATATATCAAAATTCAGTTAGCAAATATATACATATATACACTATTAACAAAATATACATCACTAATAGTAGTCCAGGTATTGCACCATTCATAGTCCGTGGACCACTGGGCCCAAAATGCATGGGCGAGGCCCACGCAAGATACCCGAACATGATGGAGAGAACAGTGCAGGGGCATCAGATAGAAATACAACAGGCCCCTCAGGGGGAAGGGGGGGAACCTCAGCCGGATGAGTGCACAACACCAGATCCACAAGGGGGCTCCATGCCCACTGCTGTATCCTGGGGAGTGCAAAGCCACAGTTTCTCAAGTCTCTCCAGTGGGTGGTTTGCCCACTGTACCATCCTGGGGAGTGCAAAGCCACAGTCTCAAGTCTCTACAGTGGGTGGTTTGCCCACTGTACTATCCTAGGGAGTGCAAAGCCACAGTCTCTCAAGTCTCTACAGTGGGTGGTTTGCCCACTGTACCATCCTGGGGAGTGCAAAGCCACAGTCTCTCAAGTCTCTACAGTGGGTGGGTTGCCCACTGCTGTATCCTGGGGAGTGCAAAGCCACAGTCTCTCAAGTGGATAACAGTCTCCACTGATTCTGGAGGGGGACTGGTGCCCAGAGTGCTTCATCCTGTGCAGGACAGACGGAGTGGATGCAGGTCTCCACTGGTTGTGGAGGGGGACTTGTGCCCAGAGTGCTTCATCCTGTGCAGGACAGATGGAGTGGATGCAGGTCTCCACTGGTTCTGGAGGGGGACTGGTGCCCAGAGTGCATCACGCACCCCGTGACGGTCCCTGTTGCGTCACTGCCCCTGCCGCTCATGGGCTAGCGGTGCTTGAGTTGGCGGTGCTTGCCTTGGCGGTCCTTGCCCTGTTCAGCGGTGCTTGAGTTGGCGGTCCTTGCCCTGCTCAGCGGTGCTTGACTTGGCAGTCCTTGCCCTGTCCAGCGGTGCTTGACTTGGCAGTCCTTGCCCTGTCCAGCGGTGCTTGACTTGGCAGTCCTTGCCCTGTCCAGCGGTGCTCGAGTTAGCGGTCCTTCATTGCCCAGCAGGGCTGTGACTGGCGGGGCCCTCCTGGGCAGCTGGGCTATGGATGGTGGGGCCCTCCTGGGCAGCTGGGCTGTGGCTGGCGGTCCTTCACTGCCCAGCTGGGCTGTGGCTGGAGGGGCCCTCCTGGGCAGCTGGGCTGTGGCTGGAGGGGCCCTCCTGGGCAGCTGGGCTGTGGCTGGCGGTCCTTCACGGGCAGCGACAATGGGGCTGGCGGGGTCCTCCTGGGCAGCGACAATGGGGCTGGCGGGGTCCTCCTGGGCAGCGACAATGGGGCTGGCGGGGCCCTCCTGGGCAGCGACAATGGGGCTGGCGGGGCCCTCCTGGGCAGCGACAATGGGGCTGGCGGGGCCCTCCTGGGCAGCGACAATGGGGCTGGCGGGGCCCTCCTGGGCAGCGACAATGGGGCTGGCGGGGGCCCTCCTGGGCAGCGACAATGGGGCTGGCGGTGGCGTCCTGGGCAGCGACAATGGGGCTGGCGGTGGCGTCCTGGGCAGCGACAATGGGGCTGGCGGTGGCGTCCTGGGCAGCGACAATGGGGCTGGCGGTGGCGTCCTGGGCAGCGACAATGGGGCTGGCGGTGGCGTCCTGGGCAGCGACAATGGGGCTGGCAGTGGCGTCCTGGGCAGCGACAATGGGGCTGGCAGTGCCCTCCTGCCCAGCGGGGATGATGGCGGTCTTCTCCGCCGTGCTGCTCCTCCCAGACTTTGCGGGTTTCTTCTGCCCCTTCCCCACCTTGGGAGGAGTCACAGCTGAGTCCACACTCCCCACGGGACCCCTGGGAGCGGCTTGGGTGGCTGGAGTCTTCCCCCTCCCTCCGCGGGCACTGGCCAACTTCTGGTGCTTCACGGGAGGGGATTGGCTGTGCTATGGCTCCGTGATACACTGGCTGGCCTGGTGGCTGGTGCACTCCACATACCTCTGACAACAGGCACCACTGGTCCCGGTGATTTTGTGGCTGAGGTGCTAGTACGGGACCTATGAGTTGGACGGGGGTGGTGGGAAATATGTTAAGGGTGGACAGGAAAAGTTGTTTGGAGACACTGGGACGGGTAGCTGGAGGGGGTTTGGGAGTGGAGGAAGGGGAGGTGGTTGTAGGAGGTGTAACTTTTGTGGCTTTGGGTGCAGGTGCATGCGCTGGAGGCTGTCGTGAGGTGGATGTATGTTGGGTGGGTGTGTGCCTGTGTTTGTGTATCTTGGGAGGGGGCATCACAGACACACTGGGAGAGGACACAGGGGACGTGTGGATGGTAGAGGGGTGGTGGCTGCAAGTGAGCAGGGTGTGCTGGTGCAGGATGTAGTGGCTGTAGTGGTAGTGCATGCCGGTGTGAGTGTAGACGAGACTGGGAGGGAGGAGGGCGAGGAGGAGGAGGAGGACACAGTGGAGGCAGTGGATGTTGGTGTGTCTGTATGTGTGTGATGCTTGAGTGAGTGCCTGTGGGATGTGTGGTGCTTATGTTTGCCTGAGCTTCCCTTGTGTGGTGAGGTGTGTGCAGGCTGGTCTGATGGTGTGCTTGAGATAGGCAGAGGTACAGGGGATTGGGTCTGGGTGGAGTAAGTTGGAGGGGGAGGCTAGACAGGGATAATGGCTGCCATCAGTGCGGAGGCCAGTGTTTGAACGGTTCGATGAAGGGCAGCCTGAACAGAATGAATGCCCTCCAGGAATGCATTTGTGTGTTGCAACTCCCTTTCTACACCCTGAATGGCATTCAAAATGGTAGACCGCCCAACAGTGAGGGACCTGAGGAGGTCAATGGCCTCCTCACTAAGGGCAGCAGAGGTGACAGGGGCAGGGGCTGAGGTGCCTGGGGCAAAGGTGATGCCCACCCTCCTGGGTGAGCGGGCAAGGGGCGAAGGCTGAGGGGCTGCTGGGAGGGCAGTGCTAGTAGGGGGGGTGGCAGCTGTACCTGTTGAAGTGGGGGGCACAGATGTTGCCGCCACCACAAGGGAGCTCCCATCGGAGGACGAGTCCGTGTCGCTGGTTGCAGATCCTGTGACCGCCGTGGTGCTCCCCTCGCCCTCCGTTCCACTGGTGTATTCAGAGTCCGTAGTGTGGGCCTCCATGCCCATGAGGGATGCAGCTCCGGTGCCACTGCACCTCCGCCTGATGATGCTAATGCACACAATAACAGGGAGACCGCAAAAAAAGGGGGGGGGGACGGACGGGGGGGACAGAAGAACGACATGTTGAGGTGCATGTATTACTGCTACAGTTGGCGGACAAGACAGACACAGCAGCCCCCTGAACTACGTCGCGCTGTTGGGCTCTACAGTGCAATTCCTGGGAAATGGCCTACAAGGCTATGGACGACATCTGCACACATAGATGACACAGGTGCATGAATAGCTGTACTTCGCACTCTACAGAGGTGGGGCTGGGGGTCACAGGGCCATGCCTTACGAAGGGGCCTAGCCTACGGAACTCACCCTGGCCTAGGGAAACCCACAGCCCTCCTCCCCCACCCAGACCCCTCCACTGCACACAAAGTCAGCTGAATGAGAGTGTACTCACCCCCTTGTGTCTGCTGTGATGCCCTCAAGCGCCCATCCAACTCAGGGTAGGCCACCACCAGGATCCGGAACATCAGGGGGGTCATGGTTCGACGGGCACCCCTCCCACGTTGGGAGGCCATCCCAAGCTGAGCCTCCACCGTCTTCTTGCTCCAGCGGCGAATGTCCTCCCATCTCTTCCGGCAGTGGGTGCTCAGTCTGTGGTGGACCCCCAGGGTCCGGACGTCCTTGGCAATGGAACGCCAAATATCCTTCTTCTGGTGGGCGCTGACCTACATGAAATGTACAGGGGAAGAAGAGAAGTCATTACCAACTGCGCCGTCAAAGTGAGTGGCCCCCATCCCTACCCTTGCCATGTGGCACATGCAACCACCGCCTTTCATGCACGCAGAACTCTGCCCCCTTCCTTCTTACAACCAGCCCTCTCCACACAGGCATAGCCCATTCAACATGCTTCCTGTGTACTTACTGTTGGTCTGGAGGACCGTAGAGTAGCGTGTACTGGGGGAGGACCCCGTCGACGAGCTTCTCCAACTCCTCCGCAGTGAAGGCAGGGGCCCTTTCCCCAGACGCACGAGCCATTGTCTCTTCCAGACCGAGGTCACAGCAGCACTTGCAGTGTAGGTCCTCTCCTGTTGAAGATCAGGTATTGAGTGATTCAACAGATAGAAAATGGCGGTCACGTCCGCGGTGGTGCGTACCATCACCGCCGGCGTACATCGTCATTGGTTCCTGGGACCCATAGGGTCCCATGTTAACCAATGCAGCATTGCGCCGCGGTCTTTGACCGCCTACCGCGACGGTGTACAATGCCAGCGCAGTTACCTCACATCCCATTGTCCCGCTTTAGAGGGCAGACAGCCGCCATTTCAGGGGCCCACATGGCCTAATTACCAACTGCGTCACACATACCTAGGCCTACTCTCAACACACATACAGGCCAGATTTTGTGTCTGAATCGTGTTCTGTCTAGACTGTGGGTGCATACATCTGAGTTGTTTGACTCTGTGGTCACTGTTGTCCTTCATAGGCACCGTCCGCTGGGACATGTGAGGAGATGGCGGAATCCTCTGGTGTACCGACCGCTGGTGGACCTGTTGACAATGGAGGAAAGAAATTTGATCATCACCTACAGCTTTGACCGTGCCACAATCCAGGAACTGTGTACCCAGTTGGAGCCAGACCTGATGTCAGCAATCCGCCATCCCACAGGAATCCCCTGTCAAGTGCAGGTGCTATCAGTGCTCCATTTCCTTGCAAGTGGGTCTTTTCAAACAACTGTGGCCATGGCATCAGGGATGTCCCAGCCTATGTTTCCCAACGTATTGTCCAGAGTGTTGTCTGCCCTGCTGAAACTCATGCGGAGCTACATCGTCTTCCCTCAGGTGGAGGACTTGCCTACAGTGAAAGGTGACTTCTATGCCCTTGGACATATCCCCAACATCATAGGTGCCATTGATGGGACCCATGTGGCTTTGGTTCCCTCCCCTCCCCCTCCCCCCCCCCCCCCCCCCAGGAGTGAACAGGTGTACAGGAACCGGAAGAGTTATCATTCCATGAATGTCCAGATGGTCTGTTTGGCAGACCAGTACATCTCGCAGGTAAATGCTATGTTCCCTGGCTCAGTGCATGACGCCTACATCCTGCGGAATAGCAGCATCCCTTATGTGATGGGTCAACTCCAGAGGCACCGTGTGTGGCTATTAGGTGACTCTGGTTACCCCAACCTGTCATGGCTACTGACCCCAGTGAGGAATCCCAGGACCCGGGCAGAGGAACGCTACAATGAGGCCCATGGACCCACTAGGAGGGTGATCAAACGCACCTTTGGCCTCCTGAAGGCCAGGTTTAGGTGCCTCCATATGACAGGTGGATCCCTATTCTACTCACCAAAGAAGGTGTGCCAGATCATCGTGGACTGCTGTATGCTTCAGACGACAGGTGCCTTTTCTGCAGGAGGATCGTCCAGATGGTGGTGTTGTGGCAGCTGTGGAGCCTGTGGACAGTGATGAGGAGGAAGCAGAGGAAGAAGACATTGACAACAGGGACTCAGTCATCCAGCAATATTTCCAGTGAAACACAGGTGAGAATACATTCCTGCCTACTACAAGTATTTTTACACTTCTACCTCTCTCCTGTCTGTCGATTTCACCCAGTGTATGGTCACTGAGTTGTCACTTTCCCTTACGGTTTCACAGGTGTGGGTCCCAACGTGTGTCATCTGCTTAGATTCCTCATGGACTAGAGCTGTGTGACATAGGTATGTTGACATTACTATTTCCTGGAAATGTTGTCACTGAAATTGCAAATACACTATTTCAAAATCAGACAGACTCCAGATCTTTTGGTGTTTTAGGTGTGTTTATTTACATACAAAATATTGGAGGGGGAAGTTAAATGGTGAGGGGTGATGGCAGAGGAGTGTCCATGGCAGAGTCCAGTCTATTTGTCTCATAGGTGCATTGCCCATATGGGCATAGGAAGTGGAGCTGGGGCAGTTCCAATATGGCAAGGGTGACAAAGTGGGACAGTGGGTTGACAATCAGGGTGGTCTCATTTCTTGGCGGGGGTCTTGGGATCGTGCTCTGTCTTGTTCCTGGATCTCAGGGACCGCTTGCGGGGTGGTTCTCCATCTGCAGGGGGTGGGGTGCTGGTGTGGTGGTCCTATGGCGGTGCCTCCTGTCCACTAGCGCCGGCGGAGGTGGTGGGCAGTTTATCATCTATGCTAGTGTCAGCGGCCCCTTGGAGTGCCACAGTGTCCCTCCTGGTGTTGAGTATTTCCTTCAGCACCCCTACAATGGTGCCCAGGGCGGAGCTGATGGTTCTGAGTTCCTCCCTGAACCCCAAATACTGTTCCTCCTGCATGCGCTGGGACTCCTGAAACTTGGCCAGGACCGTTGCCATCGTCTCCTGGGAGTGGTGGTATGCTCCCATGATGGAGGAGAGGGCCTCATGAAGAGTGGGTTCCCTTGGCCAGTTCCCCTGTGTTCCTGGGCCTCCGTCCCCTGGACCGTGTGCCCACTGCCACTGCCCCCAGGTCCCTGTTGTTGTTGGGGTGGTGGGTTATCCTGGGTTCCCTGTAGTGGTGGACAGACAGCTGATTGACGTGTCCTGGGGACGGAGGTATGGGCCAGCTGCGTGGGTACTGTGCTGGTGTTACCAGAGGGTGGAAGGTCTGTGGTGGCCTGTGCCTGTGTGAGGGGAACCAACTGTCCCGAGGCCCACGATGGTCCGGGCTGGTCATCTAGATCTAGTTGGACAGAGCTGCTGTCATCACTGTGGGCCTTTTCTGTGGGTGGGGTGGAGATGTCTGGACCCTCCTGTCTGGTGACGTTGGGTAGTGGTCCTGCAGGGGTGGAAAAGCTTAATTATTGCATCTGTGTGTGTCATGGTATGCAATTGGTGGGTGACCGTGTACCCCAGTGCTGGCATTCCTGTGTGGGGGCTTGTGTGATGATGGTTTAGGGGGGTGTATGGGTATTTGCAGTGGGCATGCTTTAGTGATGGGTGTCCATGCTTTGGTGTTGCATGCAGGGCTTGGTGTTGCATGCAGGGCTTGGTGTTGGGATGTGTGGTCTGTGATATTGGGACATTTGTGAGGAGTTGGAGTGATGGGGGACAGTATGTGATGGCATGCAGGTAGGGTGGGGGATGTAATAGTTAAGATTTGTCTTACCAGAGTCCATTCCTCCACTGACTCCTGCGAGGCCCTCAGGATGCACAATCGCCAAGACCTGCTCCTCCCATGTTGTTAGTTGTGGGTGAGGAGGTGGGGGTCCGCCACCAGTCCTCTGAACCGCCTGGTGGTGTCTTGAGACCACGGAACGCACCTTCCCCCGTAGGTCGTTCCACCTCTTCCTGATGTCGTCCATATTTCTTGGGTGTTGTCCCACTGCGTTGACCCTGTCGACTATTCTTCGCCATAGCTCCATCTTCCTTGCAATGGAGGTGTGCTGCACCTGTGCTCCAAATAGCTGTGGCTCTACCCGGACGATTTCCTCCACCATGACCCTGAGCTCCTCCCCCGAGAACCTGGGTGTCTTTGCCGTGCCATGGGGTGGTGTAGGTGATGTGTGGGGTGGTGTGTGTGGTGATAAGTGTGGTGATATGTAGCGGTGTGTGGTGTTTTGTGCGTGGAAGTTGTGTGGGTGATGGTGTGGAGTGCCTGTTGATGCTAGTTTGTGGATGGTGGTGTCTCTCTCTGGCCTTCTTTCGGAATTTTTGGTCGTAGGTGTTTGTGGGTGTGTGTTTTATATTGTATTGGGTGTGTGGGAGTGGTGTGTGTATGTGTATCAGGTGTATTTCGAATTGTCCAATGTGGCGGTGTTTTGTATGTTGAGCGCGGCGGTGTGTACCGCCAATGGAATACCGCGGTTGAAAGACCGCTGCGTTGATTCGTGTGTCGTGATAGTGTGGGCGTCTTTCTGTTGGCGTGACGGTGGAGGATTTGTTTTCGCCAGTTTAGCACTGACCTTTGGTGTGGCGGACTTGTGTGGGTGCCTGAACTTTGTCGGATTTCGAGATGTGGGTCATAATAGCTGTGGTGGAATTCCGCAGCGGTGTGTTGGCGGTCTTCTGCACGGCGGTAAGCGCCTTTTACCGCCAATATTGTAATGACCCCCTAAGTGCCTTATTAAAAATTCTAATAGAGAGACTACTCTGACCTGAACAATATGTGGCGCTTGCTATCTGAGAAATTCCAGATATAATGTGTCCTCTGCAGCATTTAGATAAATTATAAATTCCGGCCTCATTTTTTGTATGGTGGGTCTCCTGTAGGGCCAGGATATCAGGTTCTGTGTGCAAGGATTCAGAAAAAAACATTGGCCCTCTTCCTCCCATTTTTTAAGGCATTAATGATCCATGATAAAATAGTAACCATTTCCTTTCTCGTCTTTTACTACATATGTATTCTCTATAACATGTTGCCTTATTTTCAAACTTTAGGTGCTCGTTTACTCTTTAGTGTTGACATTGACCCAAACACTTTTGCCCTTACTCTCCTCCTCTCGCCTCTCTTCCTTCCTCACCCTGTCCCCTACCCCCACCACCGTTCCTCTAGTTCCCCGGGAACTGCTACGGAATGGAGATCACCACTCTGTATGGATGTCTCTCAGGACTTCAGGGCAATAATGGAGTAGCATCTCCCTCCTCTAATTTCCTTACACTACCAGCTATTGTGCAACAGTGTCAAGATAATCAATGTAATAAATGTAAAGAGCATTTTTCTTTCAAGAATTGCTTGGTTTTTGCTGGTTGAGAGAAAAGAATGAAGGACCCTTTCCAGTTAACTTTGAAGAAAGAGCCACTTGTGAAAGAAACAGGAATTAAAAAGGCCTAAAACCTAGGAATGATGGCCCTCATTTCCAGCATCCTAGTAGCAGTCTTCCAGGCCAAATCCTGAAAAATTGATAAATAATATCCCTCTGGTACACTAAATCACTTGCCTTCTCTAGCACTGGAAATTATTATTTTTTTATGCTAAAGCCTTAAAAATAGGTGATAATGGTGCACTGTCTGCTTCCTGCTTTGTATGGACCTGTTGGAACCCAATGTGCGTTTGCTATGGAAACTATTTGGGTAGTCCCCTGTTCATTGTCTCTAGAGTTGCCCAGGACATGAGCAGGAATAAGTTTAACAAGCCATTTAATTATAGTCATTTCTGTGCCATCAGCACCACCTGCCATCTCTGCCCCTCTGGAGCTCCAACAATACACAGATTAGATCTGCCAGAACAGTTCAAGATCTTCACATTTGCGTTTCAGAGTTCCCCTATTTCTTCTTGTTTCTTCTCCACCTGAGAATATGCCTCCCTCCAGAGTCTGTAACTTGGTTTCAATTGTTTTGCTGGTGTCCATGAATTTGATGATTTGTTGCTGAATAGACAGTATTTTAATGACAGATTCTCAAATCTAGCAGCCTGTGCAGAATAACTGCTTTTAACCAAGCAAACTTCTAATATAGTCATGAGTATGGATCTGGTAGATGTTCAAGTCAAAGAATGAGTAGAATTCTCAGATTCCTCAGCTTTGGATGTATAGGGGGTGCACGGTATGTCAAGAGGTGTAGCACAATAGGCTCCAAATCCGGATCCATGACTGCCCTTACCTCCTCCTCAGAAGCTGCAAAAGAGGAGTAAAATAATAATAATAATAATAAATTGAGTGACTATTTGGCTACCCTTTCTCAGGAAACATGGAGTTTAGTGTATAGGAAGCATAGTTTACCAAAAGATTTAAGCCCAGGTGAACCCCCCACCACCCTTTGACTGCATCTTAAAGCATTAATTTATTGAACTCCAGCCTTAGCCAAGATGTGTAGTGCTCCTTGAGTACCTAGATTGTCAATCTCTATCTCCAAAGCAAAGTGGCTTATAATGTTTGTTAGGCTGCGCCTTGTCAGTAATGGCTAAGCAGTTCTGTTTAATCTAGACAAGTAAAATTCTTAAGTGTATAACTGAGCTGGCCCAAATGAGGACAATTGATTCCCCCTGCCCCTTCACGTAATATTGGTGAGCTGGAGCGGTGGCTTATTCTGTATGGCTGATACTCCATCATGATTTAGATGTAAGTTAGCTAGTGGCTATAGATTCTAATTCAGAAAGTTCAGCTGAAGTTCCAGTAGCTTCGACCATATTAGAAACGTTAGAGCTCTTAGCTATATGATGGAGATGATTTCATCAGGGGTTATTATCCTTAGTTGAGGGAGCAGGTATGCCTAGAGGGAGGTCTTGCACACTTGGATCATGGTTGGTAATAAAGGCGGAGGCATCAGAGCTTACCAAAGAGTAATAAGGCAGACATGGGGTGTGCACACTGGCATCTCCAAACAATCTGAAACCTGATCTTAGATTTTCTAAGGAAGTCTTTTCTCTACATGCCTTAAGGCCATTCTCTCAACTGCTGGGACACCCCTCAGAAGGCATATTAGGACTAGTGGGACAAGTACAGGCACCTCATATACAGTAGCTGATGGTACCGCTAACCAACCTAGATTGATCTTGAAGCTTTTGTGACGCTCCCTGCCTCAGCAATTATTTGTTTTGAAAAGCTTTTGTCTTTCTGTTCTAAAGATCCTGAGATACCTTTAGTTCTTTACCCTGGATTTAACGCCAGCCACTAAGTGCACCGCTTTTGATGACACCAGTGATTTGTGCGTGGAAGTAAGATTGAATTTTTCAGCTAGACAACTTAGCAAAGAGTCAAACTCCAAACAATTGGCAGTACATGGTAGATCAACACCTTTTGAATGCAGATATAGTCACCATAGTTGCCCTAGACATTGAAAAAAAAGTCAATGAAGTCATCCAGCCTCTGGTCTCGGCAAGTCAGCATAATCTCAGCAAGCTCCTTCTGCCCTTCTATGCCCTCTAAAAGGTGTGAGCAGCACCCACAGTACTATCTGGCAAACATCGAATAGAAAGCTGGCTCGTAACTCAGCCCAAATCAAAAAATCTCCCCAGGCTCCACCGAGTGCACAGGTATGCAGCGACGGGATGAAAATAACAGCCAACCACTGCTCGGGGTTAGAAGCTGGATGTGGACAAACCGGTTGATAGCCACCACCTCTCTTCAGTGCGCTCCCAGTCAGCCTCAGTCGGCATCCACCTCCTTGCTCACCAGCAAAGGCTAGCCACCGCTGCAGCATTGCAACACAACAATCTCCATAAGTCAGACCACCTGTGTCAAACAAAGCAGCTCCGTCCGGCATCACCCACCGTGTTGCAGACCCCAAGCAACTGGGACGGTGTGTTAGAGGGCGGGGGGTGCCTTCTCACTGCCAGCCGCCGTATTGTCCCCAACAGAGTGGTTTCTACGTCAATTTTTTTGTCTGCATCCAAAACCCTGGAGCAACTGGAGGGATTTTGGAATCTTACAAATCAATTGCAACTGGCGTCATGGTTAGTGCTCATAGCTCTTGCGGAGATTTATTTTCTTTCTTGTATTACATTTTTTTTCCAATGTATGGATTAGTTTGTATGGAGCAGTCAACAGATTTTTTTTTGGTCAGTTTCTTATGCATATGCTCATTGCCTCTGCCAAGTGAGGATACATAAGTTCCGGGGGGCATAACTCACTCAGTGAATTTCGGCGGGGTGAGTCCCCAGTCTTCCAACTAAAATAATCAATGCACCACGGGTAGAATGGCTGTGATGACCCAAGTTCAGGATGGAGTTTTCCCATGAGGAGTAGAGTCAGTACTGATTTACAAATAGTGGACCTCTGGGGATTTACAGTTATTTTTGATTAAATAAAAAAAACTTTGGAAAAGTTTTATGGCCAGCCGTGACGTTTGATGAAGCAGTCTGTCAAACTTTTCCTTCATTGACAGAACTTCCTTGACTATGGTTCCTGACAATCTATGGAGATGTCAGCGGGGCCGGTGGACATTCCTAAATTTGATTAGCAGCATTAAGGCAGAATGGCGACATATTCTATCTGGAGATCATTCCCACATTTGTTTTATTAGCACTCTTTTAAATATCTTTTGATCTCAAATTCATACTCTAATTTAATAATTTTTTCAGATGAACATACTGAAAGATTTTTCATCCATAATTTTTGTCTCTTTCTATTCAACTATTCAAACTGAAGAGGAAACATTTCTATTAGATCTTATGCTCACTCATGTAAAATCATCCTCACTGACTGCAAGTATTACATTAAGGTTTACTCTTCAGTATGGCTGAAATCGCTTCTATTCCCTAAGAGGTGGAGATACTATTTCACTATCACACTCAATTTGGATAGCATCAAACAAATTAATTTGGCAATCACTTGGCTCCATCTTTGGCACTCTGAACAAAGATTAATCAGAGCATTAGCATGCCCTACTGTAACACTCATAAAACAATATACTTTACAAAACTACCTAGTGGTGTCTGCCGTCCATCACCTACATTGGTACGTAGTCTGGAACTCATTTCATTTGGAGTACGACTAAGAAAGAAACAGCACAGTTCATTCTGCGTTGGAAACAGTACTACTTGTTCTACGATATATATATATATATATGGAAAATGTCACTTACCAGTGTACATCTGTTCGTGGCATTAGTCGCTGCAGATTCACATGCTGTGCACAGTCCGCCATCTGGTGTTGGGCTCGGAGTGTTACAAGTTGTTTTTCTTCGAAGAAGTCTTTTCGAGTCACGAGACCGAGGGACTCCTCCCCTTTCGATTCCATTGCGCATGGGCGTCGACTCCATCTTAGATTGTTTGCCCCGCAGAGGGTGAGGTAGGAGTTGTGTATGTTAGTAATAGTGCCCATGCAATGGAATGAATACGTATACATAATAAAGGTTAAAGTAATATATTTACAAATGTACAAATGTTCAGGATCTACTTCTAAACGGCTACAGGCTCCCGGGGAGGCGGGTGGGCGCATGTGAATCTGCAGCGACTAATGCCACGAACAGATGTACACTGGGTAAGTGACATTTTCCGTTCGATGGCATGTGTAGCTGCAGATACACATGCTGTGCATAGACTAGTAAGCAGTTATCTCCCCAAAAGCGGTGGTTCAGCCTGTAGGAGTTGAAGTAGTTTGAAATAATGTTCTTAGTACAGCCTGACCTACTGTGGCTTGTTGTGCAGTTAACACATCTACACAGTAGTGCTTGGTAAATGTATGAGGCGTAGACCATGTTGCTGCCTTACATATTTCGTTCATTGGAATATTTCCTAGAAAAGCCATGGTAGCCCCTTTCTTTCTGGTTGAGTGTGCCTTTGGTGTAATAGGCAGCTCTCTCTTTGCTTTAAGATAGCAGGTTTGAATACACTTAACTATCCACCTAGCAATGCCTTGTTTTGAAATTGGATTTCCTGTATGAGATTTTTGAAAGGCAATAAATAGTTGTTTTGTTTTTCTAATTAGTTTTGTTCTGTCAATGTAGTACATTAGTGCTCTTTTGATGTCTAATGTATGTAGTGCTCTTTCAGCTACAGAGTCTGGTTGTGGGAAGAACACTAGTAATTCTACCGTTTGATTTAAGTGGAACGGTGAGATAACCTTTGGTAAAAATTTGGGATTTGTTCTTAGAACGACTTTATTTTTATGTATCTGAATAAATGGTTCTTGTATGGTAAATGCTTGAATCTCGCTCACCCTTCTGAGAGATGTGATGGCAATCAAAAATGCAACTTTCCACGTTAAGTATTGCATTTCACAAGAATGCATGGGCTCGAAAGGTGGACTCATGAGTCTTGTTAAGACAATGTTGAGGTTCCATGAAGGAACAGGTGGTGTTCTTGGTGGTATGATTCTCTTTAAGCCTTCCATAAACGCTTTAATGACTGGTATTCTAAATAGTGAAGTTGAATGAGTAATTTGTAGGTAAGCTGATATTGCGGTGAGATGTATCTTCATGGAAGAGAAAGCTAGATTTGATTTTTGCAAATGTAGTAAATATCCTACTATATCCTTCGGAGATGCGTGTAACGGCTGAATTTGATTATTCTGGCAGTAATACACGAATCTTTTCCACTTGTTTGCGTAGCAGTGTCTAGTGGTAGGTTTCCTAGCTTGTTTTATGACCTCCATACCTTCTTGTGTGAGGTGCAAGTGTCCGAATTCTAGGATTTCAGGAGCCAAATTGCTAGATTCAAAGATGCTGGATTTGGATGTCTGATTTGTGTTGTGTTAACAGATCTGGTTTGTTGGGTAGTTTGACATGAGGTACTACTGACAGGTCTAGTAGTGTCGTGTACCAAGGTTGCCTTGCCCATGTTGGTGCTATTAGTATGAGTTTGAGTTTGTTTTGACTCAACCTGTTTACTACATATGGAAGGAGAGGGAGAGGGGGAAAAGCGTATGCAAAGATCCCTGACCAGTTCATCCATAGAGCATTGCCTTGGGATTGATCTTGTGGGTACCTGGATGCGAAGTTTTGGCATTTTGAGTTTTCCTTCGTTGCAAATAGATCTATTTGAGGTGTCCCCCAAGTTTGAAAGTAATTGTTTAGTATTTGGGGGTGAATTTCCCATTCGTGGGTTTGTTGGTGATCTTGAGAGAGATTGTCTGCCAACTGGTTCTGAATCCCTGGAATAAATTGTGCTATTAGGCGAATGTGGTTGTGAATCGCCCAATGCCATATTTTTTGTGTGAGGAGGCACAACTGTGTCGAGTGTGTCCCTCCTTGTTTGTTTAGATAATACATTGTTGTCATGTTGTCTGTTTTGACAAGAATGTATTTTTTGGTTATTATGGGTTGAAATGCTTTTAGCGCTAGAAATACTGCTAACATTTCCAAGTGATTTATGTGAAACTGTCTCCGATATATGTCCCATTGTCCTTGGATGCTGTGTTGATTGAGGTGTGCTCCCCACCCTGTCATGGAAGCATCTGTTGTTATGACGTATTGTGGCACTGGGTCTTGGAAAGGCCGCCCTCGGTTTAAGTTTGTACTGTTCCACCATAGAAGCGAGATATATGTTTGGCGGTCTATCAACACCAGATCTAGAAGTTGACCCTGTGCTTGTGACCATTGTGATGCTAGGCACTGTTGTAAGGGCCGCATGTGCAATCTTGCGTTTGGGACAATGGCTATGCATGAAGACATCATGCTTAGTAGTTTCATTACCATGCTGACTTGTATCTTTTGTGTTGGATACATGGCCTGTATTACTTTGTGAAATGTTTGAACCTGTTGTGGACTTGGAGTGGCAATCCCTTTTGCTGTGTTGATTGTCGCTCCTAAGTATTGCTGCGTTTGACACGGCAAAAGGTGTGACTTCGCGTAGTTGATGGAGAAACCTAGCCTGTGAAGGGTTTGTATGACATACTTTGTGTGCTGTGAACACTGTTTTAGCGTGTTGGTTTTGATTAACCAGTCGTCTAAGTACGGGAACACATGTATTTGCTGCCTTCTGATATGTGCAGCTACTACTGCCAGGCATTTTGTAAAAACTCTTGGCGCAGTTGTTATTCCGAATGGCAACACTTTGAATTGGTAATGTATTCCTTGGAATACTAACCTTAGGTATTTCCTGTGTGAAGGATGTATTGGTATATGGAAGTACGCATCTTTTAGATCTAATGTTGTCATGTAGTCTTGCTGTTTGAGCAGTGGGATTACGTCTTGTAACGTGACCATGTGAAAGTGGTCTGATTTTATGTAGGTATTTAGTGTTCTGAGATCCAGTATTGGTCTCAGAGTTTTGTCCTTTTTGGGTATTAGAAAGTACAGTGAGTAAACTCCTGTGTTTTTTTGTTGAATTGGTACTAATTCTATTGCGTCCTTTTGTAACAATGCTTGAACTTCTAGTCCTAGAAGATCTATATGTTGTTTTGACATATTGTGTGTTTTCGGTGGGATGTTTGGAGGGAATTGGCGATTATCCAGCATGGCGACCATGCTGGATAATTGCTAAGACCCAAGTGTCTGTTGTTATTTCCTCCCAAAGTTTGTAAAATTGGCTTAGTCTTCCCCCCACAGGTGTTATGTGAAGGGGGTGTGTGACTTGTGAGTCACTGCTTATTTTGAGGGGTTTTGGGGCCTTGGAATTTCCCTCGATTTTTTGGGAATTGGCCCCCTCTAAATTGCCCCCGAAAACCTCCCCTCTGATATTGACCCTGGTAGGTAGGCCTTGTTTGTGAGGTTGTGGTTTCTGTGGGTTGACCTCGAAACCCTCCCCTAAAAGGTGTTTTCCGAAATGTGCCTCTGCTCTGTGGGGAGTAGAGTACGCCCATGGCTTTGGCTGTATCGGTGTCCTTCTTGAGTTTTTCGATGGCAGTGTCTACCTCCGGCCCAAACAATTGCTGTTCATTAAACGGCATATTGAGCACAGCCTGCTGGATTTCCGGTTTGAACCCCGAAGTGCGCAGCCATGTGTGTCTTCGTATTGTGACTGCAGTGTTTATTGTCCTTGCAGCTGTATCTGCTGCATCCATGGAAGACCGTATCTGATTATTTGAGATACTTTGTCCCTCTTCCACCACCTGTTGCGCTCTTTTTTGGAACTCCTTGGGTAAGTGTTCGATGAAATGTTGCATTTCATCCCAATGAGCCCTGTCGTATCTTGCCAAAAGTGCTTGTGAATTGGCAATACGCCACTGATTTGCTGCTTGTGCTGCAACCCTTTTTCCCGCAGCATCAAATTTGCGGCTCTCCTTGTCTGGAGGAGGTGCGTCGCCTGAGGTATGAGAGTTGGCTCTCTTACGAGCTGCCCCCACAACTACTGAGTCTGGTGTTAGTTGTGTTGTAATATATATTGGATCCGTGGGCGGTGGCTTATATTTTTTCTCCACCCTTGGAGTTATGGCTCTGCCTTTAACTGGATCCTGAAATATTTGCTTTGAATGTCTTAGCATTCCTGGGAGCATAGGAAGGCTTTGATACTGGCTATGGGTGGAGGATAGGGTGTTAAAGAGAAAGTCATCCTCAATTGGTTCCGAATGTAAGGAGACATTGTGAAACTCGGCTGCTCTTGCGACCACCTGTGTATAGGATGTACTGTCCTCAGGTGGTGACGGTTTTGTAGGATAAGAGTCTGGGCTATTGTCAGACACTGGAGCATCGTAGAGGTCCCATGCATCGGGATCATCCTGACTTATTGTGGTATGAGCTGGTGAGTGCATTAGTGGTGGAGTTGCCTCTGGTGATGCATGTGTTGATGGTGGTGGAGAATGTGGCGGGGTTGTTTTCTTTGCCACCTTTGCCTGTGATTGCTTGTCCCCTTGTTGAAAAGCAAGCTTCCTTTTAATCTTGATTGGGGGAAGAGTGGTTATCTTCCCTGTATCCTCATGAATATGAAGCCTTCTCTGCGTGTAGTCAGGCTCTCCAGCTTGAAGCTCTCCTCCAAATCTGTGTAATTGGGTGGTTAACCCTTGTTCCTCTGTTTAGGAACTGGTTTTCGGCTCCGAGGCTGGATGTTTCGGCACCGAAATCTTTTCGGAACTCTTTTTGGGCTCCGAAGAAATTTTCTTAGGTTTCGGCGCGGTGTCTCTGTGCCGAATCTCTTCGGTGCCGCTGCCTCTGAGCCGAATTTTCTCGGAGCCGCTCTCTCGGCTCCGAGGTTGCTGAGTGGCGGTATCACGACCGGAGTCGGATGTCTTCGACACCAGAATGCCCTTTTTTGGTGCCTTGGGTCGGTCACCTAGTCTTTGGGTTGAGCCATGGCCTGTTGGCGGTGGCGTCCCCTGGGCTTTCGCGGACTTTTCGTGAGTCCTTATTTTCGACGTCTTACTCACGGTTGTTGTTTCTTCGGCGTCGAGTTCTTCCGAATCAGACTCGTGGATGGAGAAAGTTTCTTCTTCCTCCTCGAACCGTTGTTGACCCGTCGGCGTGGATGCCATTTGTAATCTCCTGGCTCTTCGGTCTCTTCCTCGACCGAAACGCTCGACAGGCTTCACACGTATCCTCCTTGTGCTCGGGGGACAAGCACAAGTTACAGACCAGATGCTGATCCGTATACGGATATTTGTTATGGCATTTTGGACAGAAGCGGAACGGGGTCCGTTCCATCAGTCTTGAAGTCGCACGCGGTCGGGCCGACCAGGCCCCGACGGGGGATAGAAATTACCCCGAAGGGCCACCAGAGTTCTTCAAAATTCGGTGTCGATTTGTTCTAACTAACCCGATACCGAACGCAACAATACCGAAGTTTTTTCCCGAGATTCTAACTAACTTTCCAACCCGAAACACGGAGCGAAAAGGAACACGTCCGAACCCGATGGCGGAAAAAAAACAATCTAAGATGGAGTCGACGCCCATGCGCAATGGAATCGAAAGGGGAGGAGTCCCTCGGTCTCGTGACTCGAAAAGACTTCTTCGAAGAAAAACAACTTGTAACACTCCGAGCCCAACACCAGACGGCGGACTGTGCACAGCATGTGTATCTGCAGCTACACATGCCATCGAACATATATATATATATATATATGATTTGTGTTATCATATCTTTCAACTTGTTACATAGAGCAAACTCCCCTTTTGTAGTTGTCTTATTGTTTTGGTATACCATAAACAATATTGATATAACAAAACAAATTGATTGCTAATAAAAAGGGCCGGAACTAAAAAGCCCTGAAACTGACACAATCGCTCTGAAGTCAAGTAATCAAGGAATGAAATGACCAAGTGTGAAACCTGAACGGAGCCTTCTTAATGATCTAGTTACTTACCTTTGGTAACGCCTTATCTGGGATAGGCTCTATCTACCCACACATTCCTTACCTTAGAATAATCTCCAGGTTTCACACTGGACCTGGAAACTATTTTGTGAGCAGTAACACTGCACACTGGGAGGTGGTGTTGTTTAACTCTGTATGGCATCAGGGTTATCGTCTGCGACAGAAGTGAAATGCATGGTGCCTATACAGGCGCCACACCAGTGTGCCGACTTCAGTTTCTTTTTTCAACTTTCCAAGCCAGAAGCGCAGAGCCATGAAGAACACAGACTACTTAAGTGTCAAATCTAACGCCCTGGAGGTGGGTCTGTGAACTAATTTCAAACAAGAAAGTACTGCTGGACCTAAAGTAATGTTTGGTAAACAAACGCCTCCGTTACTGCCTGACAGATGTCTGGGACCAGTACTTATGAGAGAATGAGCATGCAAGCTCTCAAGGGGTTGATTTTTGGGCAGTGGGTAGTAGATCCTAAAGCAGAGTACAACCCACCAGGGGATGGTCAGCTTCTGCACAGCATAACCTTTCTTCGTATCCACATTGTAGGAGGCTGGACTGGCTTGTAGTGAGTACCAAGGGGTACTTGCACCTTGCACCAGGCCCAGTTATCCCTTGTTAGTGTATAGGGTGTCTAGCAGCATAGGCTGATAGATAATGGTAGCTTAGCAGAGCAGCTTAGGCTGAATTAGGAGACGAGTGAAGCTCCTACAGTACCACTTAGTGTCATATGCACAATATCATAAGAAAAAACAATACACAGTTATACTAAAAATAAAGGTACTTTATTTTTATGACAATATGCCAAAGTATCTCAGAGTGTACCCTCAGTGAGAGGATATGAAATATACACAAGATATAGGTACACAATACCAAAAATATGCAGTATAGTCTTAGAAAACAGTGCAAACAATGTATAGTTACAATAGGATGCAATGGGAACACATAGGGATAGGGGCAACACAAACCATATACTCCAAAAGTGGAATGTGAACCACGAATGGACCCCAAACCTATGTGACCTTGTAGAGGGTCGCTGGGACTATTAGAAAATAGTGAGGGTTAGAAAAATAGCCCACCCCAAGACCCTGAAAAGTGAGTGCAAAGTGCACTAAAGTTCCCCAAAGGACAAAGAAGTCGTGATAGGGGAATACTGCAGGAAAGACACAAACCAGTAATGCAACAACAATGGATTTCCAGTCGAGGGTACCTGTGGAACAAGGGGACCAAGTCCAAAAGTCACAAGCAAGTCGGAGATGGGCAGATGCCCAGGAAATGCCAGCTGTGGGTGCAAAGAAGCTTCTACTGGACAGAAGAAGCTTAGGTTTCTGCAGGAACGACAAGGGCTAGAGACTTCCCCTTTGGAGGACGGATCCCTCACGCCGTGGAGAGTTGTGCAGAAGTGTTTTCACGCCGAAAGACCGCCAACAAGCCTTGCTAGCTGCAAATCGTGCGGTAAGCGTTTTTGGATGCTGCTGTGGCCCAGGAGGGACCAGGATGTCGCAAATTGCGTCAGGAGAGAGAGGGGACGTCGAGCAAGACAAGGAGCCCTCTCAGCAGCAGGTAGCACCCGGAGAAGTGCCAGAAACAGGCACTACGAGGATGCGTGAAACAGTGCTCACCCGAAGTTGCACAAAGGAGTCCCACGTCGCCGGAGACCAACTTAGAAAGTTGTGCAATGCAGGTTAGAGTGCCGTGGACCCAGGCTTGGCTGTGCACAAAGGATTTCCGCCGGAAGTGCACAGGGGCAGGAGTAGCTGCAAAAGTCGCGGTTCCCAGCAATGCAGTCTAGCGAGGTGAGGCAAGGACTTACCTCCACCAAACTTGGACTGAAGAGTCACTGGACTGTGGGGGTCACTTGGACACAGTTGCTGGATTCGAGGGACCTCGCTCGTCGTGCTGAGAGGAGACCCAAGGGACCGTTAATGCAGCTTTTTGGTGCCTGCGGTTGCAGGGGGAAGATTCCGTCGACCCACTGGAGATTTCTTCGGAGCTTCTAGTGCAGAGAGGAGGCAGACTACCCCCACAGCATGCACCACCAGGAAAACAGTCGAGAAGGCGGCAGGATCAGCGTTACAGAGTTGCAGTAGTCGTCTTTGCTACTATGTTGCAGTTTTGCAGGCTTCCAGCGCGGTCAGCAGTCGATTCCTTGGCAGAAGGTGAAGAGAGAGATGCAGAGGAACTCGGATGAGCTCTTGCATTCGTTATCTAAAATTTCCCCAGAGACAGAGACCCTAAATAGCCAGAAAAAAGGGTTTGGCTACCTAGGAGAGAGGATAGGCTAGCAACACCTGAAGGAGCCTATCAGAAGGAGCCTCTGACGTCACCTGGTGGCACTGGCCACTCAGAGCAGTCCAGTGTGCTAGCAGCACCTCTGTTTCCAAGATGGCAGAGGTCTGGAGCACACTGGAGGAGCTCTGGACACCTCCCAGGGGAGGTGCAGGTCAGGGGAGTGGTCACTCCCCTTTCCTTTGTCCAGTTTCGCGCCAGAGCAGGGCTAAGGGGTCCCTGAACCGGTGTAGACTGGCTTATGCAGAATTGGGCACATCTGTGCCCAAGAAAGCATTTCCAGAGGCTGGGGGAGGCTACTCCTCCCCTGCCTTCACACCATTTTCCAAAGGGAGAGGGTGTAACACCCTCTCTCAGAGGAAGTCCTTTGTTCTGCCATCCTGGGACAAGCCTGGCTTGACCCCAGGAGGGCAGAAACCTGTCTGAGGGGTTGGCAGCAGCAGCTGCAGTGAAACCCCAGGAAAGGCAGTTTGGCAGTACCAGGGTCTGTGCTACAGACCACTGGGATCATGGGATTGTGCCAACTATGCCAGGATGGCATAGAGGGGGCAATTCCATGATCATAGACATTTTACATGGCCATATTCGGAGTTACCATTGTGAAGCTACATATAGGTAGTGACCTATATGTAGTGCACGCGTGTAATGGTGTCCCCGCACTCACAAAGTTCGGGGAATTGGCCCTGAACAATGTGGGGGCACCTTGGCTAGTGCCAGGGTGCCCTCACATTAAGTAACTTTGCACCTAACCTTTACCAGGTAAAGGTTAGACATATAGGTGACTTATAAGTTACTTAAGTGCAGTGTAAAATGGCTGTGAAATAACGTGGACGTTATTTCACTCAGGCTGCAGTGGCAGGCCTGTGTAAGAATTGTCAGAGCTCCCTATGGGTGGCAAAAGAAATGCTGCAGCCCATAGGGATCTCCTGGAACCCCAATACCCTGGGTACCTAAGTACCATATACTAGGGAATTATAAGGGTGTTCCAGTAAGCCAATGTAAATTGGTAAACTTGGTCACTAGCCTGTTAGTGACAATTTGAAAGAAATGAGAGAGCATAACCACTGAGGTTCTGATTAGCAGAGCCTCAGTGAGACAGTTAGTCACTACACAGGTAACACATTCAGGCACACTTATGAGCACTGGGGCCCTGGATACCAGGGTCCCAGTGACACATACAACTAAAACAACATATATACAGTGAAAAATGGGGGTAACATGCCAGGCAAGATGGTACTTTCCTACACACATTCTCTATGAAGTGTTGGTCTTCCACCCGAAACTCTTTAGTACGATCAATGTAGAATACCGACACTCTTTTTGGGTGCAATCAGTTGAGTTTCTTCTTCCTTAAAAGGGTTTAGGGGGTGCGTGAAAAGTAGGGAAGGTGATGGACTGATCTACATGAAAGGGCATAACCACTTTTGACAAAAAGAGGCCCTAATGTGAAGCACCATATTGACAGGCTATGTGGAAAGGTACAGCGGCTTAGATGATACGGCCTGCAGCTCACTCACTCTACAGGCAGATTTAATTGCAACAAGGAAGGCTGTTTTCAAGGTGAGTGGCCGGAGAGGACAATTGTGGAGGTGCTCGAAAGGAGTGCACATCAGAAAGGTTGGAACCAAATTAAGATCCCATTGGGGCATAATGAATGGGAATGAGGGAAGAGATGAGTAAGACCTCTGAGGAACCTATGTACAATAGGAAATTTGAGCAAGTAAGGTTGCTCAGGCAACCACAAAAAGGCAGAAACAGCAGGTAAAGAGCCCTTGAGAGTGCCCAAAACAGAGCCCTGTGGGGCAAGGGAAACAATGAACAGCAGAATCCCAAACCAGAAAGAAAGAAGATAAACATACTTGTCTGCGCACTATTCAACACATTTCTTCCAATGGCAGGCTTATACCATTTTGGTGAAGGGACCCCTGGCTGCCAAGATGACGTTATAGTCTTCAGGAGGAAGGTCAAAACCTGTCAACTGCTGACGCTCAATATCCACGCAAGAAGTCGGAGAGCGGACAGGTTTGAATGAAGAACCCTTCCCTGCTGCTGCGACCAAAGATCTTCAAGACGGGGCAGTCCAAATGGAGGATCAATGGACATGCTCAGCAATTCGGGATACCAGATTCTTCATGCCCTGTCCAGAGCCACAAGGTTTACTTTGGCCTGGTCATTCCTGATCTTCTTGAGAACTCTGGGAAGGAGTGGTATGGACGGAAAGTCATACAGCAAGCGTGAACTCCACTTGAGATAAAAAGTGTTTCAGAGCGAGGGCCACCTTAGAAACTCCAGCATGCAAAACTGCTGACTTTGTGCATTATTGGAGGAGGCGAACAGATCTAACTAAGGCTCTTCCTGTTGAAAGAGACCTTGCGCAACCTTAGTGTGAAGACACCATTCGCGATCTGCTAGGCATTTTTGGCTGCGTTTGACCCTGGCGTTTAGAGAACCCACCAGAAGTTGAACTACCTGGGCTACACCCTGCTGTTCCAGAAATGTTTAGAGGTGCAGAACCTCTTGACAAAGGGTCCACAACCCTACTCCGCCCTGCTTGTTGCAGTACCATAAAGCGGTGGCATAGCCTGTGAACACTTGTACTATCTTTCCCTTCAAAGAGAGAAGAAAAGCTTTCAATGCCAGTCAGATAGCATAGAGCTCCAGCATGTTGAAGCAGAGTCCTATTTCTGCTGGAGACCAGATTCCTCTGACCTCCAGCTTTCCCAGATGGCCGCCCCATCCCCAGAGTGACGCATCAGACTACCAAAACAAAGTAAATATCCCTAGCCAATTTAATGCGAAAAAAAGACCCCTTTTCAGAATTCCCCACTTGGCATGTACAGAAAAAAAGGAAAAAAAAGGAAAGACTATTTTTTTTTTTTTTTTTTTATAAGTGACCCTCGCCCCCTCTAGTAGTGGCATGCTTCATCATCAGTTCAACCATATTTCAGGGAGCACTTGAAAGAACCTACCAGAGGTCTAAAGATAAAAATACCTATAGAGAGTCCAGGGTATTCCTTTAATAGCAGCCCTCGATGGGATGAATAAAAATTCAAAATCAATCTGATTTGGTAGTCTGTGTTGGAGAGTGTATTCCTTAAACCCCCAAATTATTGGAAAGTCTCTTCCTTGTCATATCAGTGAAAAGGTTTCTCCAGGTCTTGTTTCACTTTCACTGATATCAGTGTCATAGCTTGAATATCCTGAACATGTAGCTTGGGAGGAAAAGCCTGAAATTGCACCATGTCCAGGACAGCTCCGATCAGAGGGAGCATTTGAAGTCAGGTTGGACTTTGGCACGTTTATAGTGAGCCCCAACGAATGCAGGAGGTTCGCCATAGCCTGGAGGTGGGAGACGATACTCCATGGTGAGCCCACCCGTAACAGCCAGTCATTGAGATAGGGGAAAACTGATATCCCGATCTAGGCAGAACAGCTGCAACCATCACCTTGGCGAACACCTGCGGGGCCAAAGAGAAACACAGTGAACTGAAAGTGCTTGTGGCCTAACCTGAATCACAAGTAACATCTGTGGGCCAGCCGGACAGGGGATGTGGAAATAAACATCCTGCAAGTCTAACACAACACTACCATTCAGTCTCCAGGGTCCAGAGTGAGCATTTTTAACTTCTCCTTCTTGAGGAAGAGAATGAGGGCAGTTAACCTTGTCCTTTTTTGGGCACCAGAAAGCAGTGGGAGTAACAAATACAGCCTACTTCTTGTACAGGGACCCTCTTTTCTAAGTCTCACTTGGTCAAGAGAGCCATAACCTCCTGTGGAGAAGCACCAACCAATTCTCCATCATCCGATCGTAGGATGGTGGCATGGATGGAAGATTAGTCTTGAAGGAGCGGGAGTAGCCCTTTCAGACTATCTGCAAAACCCACCTGTCTGACGTGACGGACTGCCATGGAGAAGGTGATGGCAAATCCTGCCTCTGACTCATCCCTGGTGGGAATCGTCAGACTATCAAAGTTTGGAGGCAGCTGCAGAGGGGGGACCGGCCGGACGACTGCCTCCCCGATTTACGAGGACAGTGGATCCCATGTCCCCATCAACGCAGAGGCTGGGCAGTGTGTGGGGCACAGAGGCTGGAGGGGAACGGATGTGGTGGGACCCCCCTTCCGTAGCCTTGAAAGGGGTGAAAACCAGACTAAAGGGGGCGAGGGGCAGCTGCAAGGCCCAAGGACCTCCCCATAGCCAGAGAATCCATGAAGCACTCGAGCACAGTCTGCTGTTTCCGAAGTGATGGCTGCCATCAAAGAGCACGTCCAGAGGACTGGCTTGAAAAAGTCAGATGTCCTCAACCATGCGTGGCATCTCAGGGCTACTGTCATTGAAACCACTCTGCCTAACAATTCGTTGTGTCCAGTTGGCAACGTATCGTGAACTTTGATGTCTCTCTCCCGTCAACAACAGCCTGAGAATACAGTCCGAGCCTCTTCTGGGAGCTGTAGCAGCACTTACACAACCGTGTCCCGAAAGGGAATAACGGCCTAAAAGGCAAGCAGTGTTCACAGACCGCAATGCAAGGCTGGTAGAAGAAACATCTTTCTCCCAAAGGAATCCAGCACTTTGGACTCCCTATCTGGGGAGTAGTAAGGAAAGCACCATGGGACTTAGAGGTTTGGACAACCAAGCTCTCAGGGATGAGGTGTTTTGTCAGGAAACTTGGATTCTCAGGTGCAGGATGATGGCAGTAGGCAATCTCATTCAGAGGAGCCCGTGTGCTGGGTTTGGACTAGGTACACAGAAGGATGTCCGCGAGGCCATCACTTGAATGGGGCATGGGTTTAGAGGTGGAAGCTCCCTGTTGCAGCACCTCTGTCAAGAGATTAGTCTTGACGGCCACTGAGGGTAGTTGAAGGTCCAGGACCTCACCCACCCTCCTCACAACCACTGCATAAGAGACTCCCTTCTTCATAGGTACGGTAGGGGGAGAAAGCATACCAATATCTGGAAATGTGCCCAATCCACTGGCTTCTCCCAAGTCCTCACACCAGTCCATTTCTTCTTCATAGGGCTGTTATTCTAAAGGGTCCAGCAACCCCTGTCATTCTTACTAGAGGCCTAGCCCAGCAGAATAGGGCTTAGGATCTGAACGAGGAGGCAAAACTCCTACCGGCACCGCAGTCTGCGAGTCGGAGTCAGGGATGACAATGGGGATGGCGGTGCCGGGAGAGTCGCATTGGGACCAGCGCAGGTTAAGGTCGAGGTGGTACGACCGGCACCGGTCCAGATCCAGGACTGGATCGTTGAGTGCTCATCGGTGCAGAGACTGAAAATGACAATGCAGAACCCAATGTGGCCCCTTCAGACTCCGGTGACACTACGGCAGGGTCAGACTGCCCAAAAATGAAACAAATGGTCTCAAAATTCTTTGAGCTGGGCAGAGGTCGCTCTGGCTACTGGAAACTCAGGGAGGCACGAATTCAGCCCAGCCAGAGTTTCCAAATAACAAGGCCTAAAATGACGACATCCGTCATCACGTCGGCCAACAGACTAGGAGAAATCAAAGATCACTTTGACTTCTTAGTCTTTTTCTTACGCCTAGACTTATACGATCACCCAAGGACTTGACTGGGACGACGGCGAGGACTTTAGACTCTGCAGCCATTCCTGGGACCTTCCTCTTGACTGAGACTTCGCCCTGCCGGAGTTGCATGCTGGGCCGGCGTAGTTTTAGGGACTGCTCCCTGAAATTCTTCAGATTCCTTGCTTGGCACTCGGAGCACAAATTTGGGTCTCGCTCGTGCTCCAAACACCAGAAGACACTGAGGTGCGGATCCGTCATGGACATCACCCGAGGATAGGATCCACAGGGCTTGAAACACAACTTACTAGACGACATCCCTCAACACACCAGAAATTATCTCAAAAAGAATTTCAACAAAAAGTCAAAAAAAGACCAGTCAAAATGTGACTGAGGGGTAGCTCTCTTGGGATCAGCGCTGGCTGGCATGGAAAAAAAAGAACTGACATATGTCTGGGTTGCACCTATATAGATACTGCAACATCATTTTTGGCATGGACTACACCAACGATGGACAAAAAAGTAAATTTATTAACAAGTGGAAGGTGTGACATTAATGCAGTACAATACAGCACTGCTCCGAGAAGTACTTCTAAAATTGATAGTTTTTAAACAGGAACCTTTAGTGAACTAAAAGGCAAGGCAGATGTCATGTACGCCCTGTTCATGGCCTGGATTATTTTATAGCAATATTATAGTCTAATAAATGAAACACAATAGGGTTTGTACTACTGATATTCTGAACTCACAAATTATTAAATATGTCACACAATTTAAGTGAGTAAGCAGCAAATTATAATAATTTTACTCTGTACAAATAAACACTAAGTGGTTATCTATTTGCCTTTCCTTTTTTATGTTAACACTGTTTTTACATCTTTGTGCATTTTCTGCAGTTTTTTAAAAAGTGTTAGAGTGCTTTACGTGAGCACCACTTACATTACATAAGGTTGCATTCCTTTTTTGCAAACAAAGGAAGATTAAGTGATTTGCCCATAATTAAAGGATGTCGAGCCGATGTTGAGGCTTGATCTTGTATCCCCAATTCCAGCGTGGCAGCTCTGGCCCTTAGGCCACATCATGGGTAGAGGGGTGGGGGCAGGCAGAAGCCACTTGAAAGCTTGGCTTATATGGACTTGATGTTTCAACAGACCTCAGACAGAGTCAGCCTTCAGGCTTTAGACTGGCTCCAGCTATCAGTGTCTCGCCCACTTCTTCTAGGTGTACCCCAAAGCTTGCTCCGAGAGTGGACAATCCAGCATAATGTGACCTGATAAAGATGCCCCAGTGCGGCTCTTGGTAACTGGGAGGAAAGAAAGCTGCTCTGGGCTGATAGGGTGCAGGAGGAAAAAGCTGAAGAAATTTCCTCATAGCACCTGGGCATCTCCCTGCCATCTGAAAAGACCAAGAAGTATTTGTCCATGGCCCTCAGAATACTAAAAAACATTCTACTTCATGCTCACCTTTATGAGAACACTACCAAAGACGGAAGAGTCTGCAGTCAGTTTACTGGATGACAGAAGACCTTTGACAGGGTGAGCTTCACATTATGTCAATGATAGCGCACAATATTTGGTCTAGGTCTGAATTTTGAATAGATATCTATGATCATACTTACTTAACCATCATCAGAGACTAGGATCTTAGTCAGTGGCACTTTTTGAGATCTGGCTGTTAGGGTGACACAGCCGTGATTGCCTGCTCACTCCATACTGGTCTTCTTGATTACAGAACAACTGGTGAAACGTGATGGGTACAGATAAGGTTAGGGGTATCTGTGTCATACCAAGGAAGTGAGTCAATTCATTGAGGATTTTAGGATGTATTTGAAGTTTCGCTGTCTAATGCTCATGAGAATTCTGGGCTTATATAATGCTTAATGATGACAATGTGGTCCAGGTTCAGAATGTATGTCTGCTAATGGAAGGCCATTTATGCTGAGTTACTAGTGAAGTACCTACTATGTGTGTTTTTAGTGGGAGATTGTAGGGAGCTAGTTCCGCTTGCAGTACTCCCCCCATACACTTTTTGCCTGTTTTTTAAATGGAACTTTGACTGAAGTGCACTGGATTCCTGCTAACCAGGTCCGAAGCGCAGGTGTTCCTTCCCAAAAACAAGACACCTGGTCACTAGACAGTTCATCCCCCTCTACGTCCCCAGTAAATCGTACCCTTGTTCCTAAGGCATGGGTGCTGAAGAGGGCGCCTCAGAGCTGCAGGACAACTTGAGCCACTCTGAGGGACAAAGGACCAACCTTATGAAGACTGCCATTACAGGCTGCTTGACAAGGTGTGTCCAAAATTTAAAACACAACTTGGCAGGTCCCCTAACACTAATTGTAATATATGTAAGTCATCCCTCTAGCAGCCTTTACAGTCCTAAGGCAGGATGCATTATATTACATGTGAGGGCATGAGCATAAGCAGATATGCCCCTGCTATGCCTCTCGATACTGAGACATAGTAAGTGAAAACTGAAGCCATTACAAATGTGCTGGACACTGGTCACTACAATTTCACCAGCTACATGATGGCTCCAATGAAGATAGGCATGTTTGTTATCAAACATCTTGTATTGGTGAATCCACACTGATGCCAGTGTTGGATTTACCAATGCATGCACTCAGAGGGCACCTTAGAGGTGCCCACTGAAAACCTATCAACTATTAGTATGTTAACTGACTGGTCCTGATCAGTTCAGAGACCTTTGCCACGTTTCTAACCCTCTAAGGTGAGAGCTAGCATTTAGGGGGCAGACACAAAAGCCTGAACTGTACATGGACTGCTCCTGAGTCCACATAAAAAACAGATGGGTGAAATGCTTGAATCAATCTCACCTCGAGGCCCACTCAACTAAAACATACTGTTGTGCTGCCCTATAGTAACTGAATATCTGGAAAGCAGAGTACCACATTGTGATGGAGAGACTTCAAGATGGAAACTAACTTAGTGGATCCCTGTTGCAGCATAATATTAATCCCCTTTGGAAATCATGCTGTACTTTGTTCTTAATCCATATAGGAGGGGCCTGTAAAACATGTAGAATTAAGATATCTTAGTTGCTTTTATGATCAAGGTGGTGCGTGGGGTGCCAGTGGGTGCAGACAAGGAAGGTCCCTGGACTGCATGCAAATGGCATAGGATGAGGCACTTAGAGCGAGCATTAGGAAATGTGAGACTAGCCCCGGATACAATAGTGACAGATCGATTTGCCCACCTAAAAATTGAAAACATGAGAAACGAGCAGCAAGACTTAAATATATACATTTCCTGCCCAAAAATACCAATCACCCCAAATTCCCCGCCCCATACTTCGTTTGCAGAAGCATCTGTTGCCATAGAGCTTAAACCCCAACTCGAAGACAACATTTCTTGGATAGGTGTGTAGTGGTGGATCGCTCCAGGTATAAGGATCAAAACAGTGCAGTGACTGACGTGGTATGTTGACATTATTTAAACAGTGCCTCCCTTGGCTGATTATCCCTTGTCCAGGTTCTCGCTCCCGGCTGGTCCAGTGGAAGTGGTGAACTGGTTGATGAGATTGTGTGTGTGTGTGTGTGTGTGTGGGGGGGGGGGGGGGGGGTTTCAGGGGGAGGGGGATATCCTTCCCACTTTGTCCTTCCCCATGTCGGCAGGTGTAGTGCAACCCAAATGTAAGCGAATCTGGCCTGTATACTGTCATCCACATAAGCATGTGCAGCCAAATCGGAGCCAGGTGTTGACTCCCAGTTAGGAGACTGGGATAAACAATAGCACAATGAGGCATCTGACAAGTGAAGGATGGGACAACAGGGGGAACTTATTGTCGCCTGTCTGCTCAGGATGATTTGCGAAGAGAAAGTTCAGCGTGGCGGGTCCTCATGCCCTCTTATTCCCTGTGTGGAGCTCCCTCCAGGTCCAGTTCAGCAGGTTTATATGTCAGGCACAAAGAACCAATTCCTGGGGGCACATGTAGTATTGGAGGCAAAGTGTTACAACGGTAGGGTAGCCCTGGGAGGAAGGCTCACTCCAATCGGATGAATGCTGCAGGAGGACAACGGGTTGCTCAGCCACCCGGGGGACATAGGAGAGAGGCCCCGGTTAGCTCCTTTGGGATGGGCCCAACCTCCACTGCAGGCATGTTCTCCAGGGTGCACGGGCCACTCTGAGGTGTGCGCCAGTTTATTGCGTAGAGCCAAGGTTCGGGGCATGTTGGTGCATGGGGCACTGGCCGTGTGAGGCACTTCAGGGGGGTACGACAGCCTCAGCCCATCAACGTTTGCGGCAGGCACCCTGGGCCAGTGTAGACCAGTAGCAAGGCCACGACCTGAGCTGCAGTGTGGAGCCAAAATAAGTCGTTCTGTGGTGAAGTTCAGTGTGCAGCAGGTACAGTCCTTTAGGGTTCAGTCCTTCTTGGTGCAGACCATGGGTTCAAGCAGGGCAGTCGTCCTTCGGATGTCTTCCAGCAGGGATCCGATTTGCTGAGCAGCTCTTCCATATTTATGCAGGTTTCCAGATTATGAAGCAGGGGAACACCCCTGACCAATACAAGATGGGGAATATCTCCCCTGGAGGTGAAGGTCTGACTAAGCCCACCCTCAGGTGTGGCTAACCTTTCCATACACTCCCCTTTTAGCCCCTCGCCCAATCTAATTACAGGGGCTCCCATATGGCTGTGGGTGCAGGAAATGGGTGAAGTCTGGTTTCTGTCACAACTCTCTTTCCCTCCTTTAAAGACCAGTATGGCCACCCAGCCTTGTTCCTGCTCTACCATCTGCTGTTGCAGTTCTCCAGCCAACAGATGCTTCCTTTGTCTCAGCACAGGCCACTTCATACCTCATTAAGGTAGCTTGGCTCAGCCTGCCAGAGGCTTATCAATGAGGAAAGGCTACTACAAGCTGAATTTGGGTAGTTTTAGAAAGAGTTCTAAAACTCTTTCCCTTTAATAGTTATAATAAATCTAACATTGGAAGTACTTTTAATTCTGCTGTAGAGGCATTTTAGCAATGTCTGTAGGCATGTTTTTTTTTTTTAGCAACTAGGCCTGCTGCCTGTGCCCTTTATCCTAGTTAGTAATGTTCTATTTTATTTCATTTTACTCTTTTAGAATTTGCCACATTCGTGTCAGTGTTTTATTTTCTTTATCTTTTTGTCCTTTCCCCTGGGAAAGCATTACATTTCTTAGGATGACATTCTTTCACTCTGTGCTTTCTTCAAGGCTGCAGCAAGATAGGATTGTTGGCAAAAGTGGTACTCTGAGTCTCTAACATTCACATAAACACACATTTCTACGTGGGGACACTTTCTCACATCATCAGATGTCTTCTTATAAAAATATTTCCCTATCCCATTGTCAGTTCCAGCCAGATGACCACGACTGCATGCTGTATGACTTCATTACAGCTGCTCACTGTGACCACTGGTTCCATGGCTCACATGGGGATCGTGTCTCTATAGATGATAGCCGTCGGAAGGGGAGTGGCCAAGATGGCCTTGGGTTAGGACGTGTCTCCCTGGTACCCCCCCCCCCCTTGCCGGCAGTGATATACAGCGTGGCCCGAGGGACTTTGCAGAGTGAATAGGGGCCCTTGCACTGCAGCAACGGGAAGACAATGATGAGGTAGCCGGGGGACGGACCTTGGAGCGGTGACCTAGACAGCAGAGGTTCCCCTCCCGACAGACCAGATTGCGGCCGGGCGATCTTACACAAGAGTGAGAAACGGGCAGGAGGAGCCCCTCGCTGGGGGTGGAAAACAACGGAGACGAGGGAGCCCTGAGGTGTCCTGGAGGGAGAGATGAGTGAGACTCCAGGCAGCGTGTTGCGCACAGCGGTGTGCCACTCGGGAGCAGGAGTGCAGCAGACGGAGGCCTCAACCGGGGTCAAGCTGGAGGGGCGGGGTGAGACCCGTAACCCCAGCAATATCACCCCAGCGGCAGAGCATGGGGTCCAGAGGAGGGTTGTGCTGGTGGCCCGGGCCGGGAAAGTACGCCGCCCCCACTGAGTTCAACGGGCAGCAGCACCTAAACCGGAGGGGGACTGACTATGCCGTCAGGAGATAGGAGGCGGTGACCGGGCCAGAGCCCTGGTCATGGATCTGCGGGTAGCGCATCCCAAGCCCGGGACAGATCTGAGTTGCTGACTGAAATACGTGTCGGCTGAATGAACCACCCTGCAAGGGACCTGCTGATTCTGCTATTGGTCGGAAGGACAGGAGAATGGCTGGGTATTAGAGACCAGAGAGGTGGTCCCCCGTGGCTGTGCAGCCCCTTGAGGCCCAGGGATCACCTCAAAGTTCAGCACCAGAGTGCCTAGGGACCCCCAGCAACTGTCAGCTCTCCCCTGTGGCATGGGGGGAGCTGCAAATGGCCTGCCAGCCAGGGGGCACCACCACTGTGGCATCGAGGGCCCCGGCACATGGGATACAACAGGAGAAGACAGGAGGTGAGGAGAATAGCCAGAGGTGGTCAATGGAATGAACGGTCAGCGGGGGTAGCAATTCTATTTTCAAAATCATTCAAAGATAAAGTGGAAGACAAAATAGCAGAGATTAGAGGAAGGCTCCTAGCATATCATGTGGGTTGGAGAGCAAATCCTGGCCCTAGGCTCGTTATATGTCCCGAATATCAATCAAGAAACCTTCATTCATAAAGTTGTCACTGGCACGTTGTGCTCCAAAGAGCCGCTGGTTCTACTGAGGGGACCTTAATCTGGTGTTCAACAATATCATGAATCGCCCAGCCCAGCGCCATGGATTGTCGTAGATCTCAAAGGGGTGGAATGGGAGGGGGGGCTGGGGGGTTGCTGATTGGTTGCATGAAATTGGACTCCAAGATTTGTGGAGGCTGATCCATCCCAACTCCCAGGACTTTACTTTCTATCCCCATGCACATAAAACATATGCTAGGCTGGACCATTTTCTGGAGACAAGAGCACTACACCATATGACCACAGCTGTTGAAATAGAACCCCGTTCAGAGAAGGCGGAAGACAAAATAGCAGAGATTAGAGGAAGGCCCCTAACATATCATGTGCGGGTAGGAGAGCACGTCCTGGCCCTAGGCTTGATATATGCCCCGAATATCAATCAAGAAACCTTAATTCCTAAAGCTGTCACTGGCATGTTGTGCTCCAAAGAGCAGCTGGTTCTACTGGGGGGGAATCTTAATCTCGTGTTCATCAACATTTTGGAACGTCCAGCTCAGCGTCATGCATTGCTGGAGGAGGTCTCAAAGGGGGGCTTATTGGTTGCAGGAAATGGGACTCCGAGATAAGTGGAGGCTGATTTATCCCCTATTACTTTTTATTCCCATGCACATAAAACATATGCTAGACTCGACCACTTCCTGGGGACGAGAGCACTACACCATATGACCACTGCTGTTGAAATAGAACCCCATTCATTGTCCGATCACTCAGCAGTCGTGATTGACCTCTCATTCCCCCCAATGGGTCGACCTAACCTTGTTAGGAGACAGAGAGACTCCTGAGGTAGTCTCACAGATTGAGCGAATTATCAATAACTATTTTGCAATCAATGACACTGACGACACGTCAGCCGCAGTGTTATGGGACGCACTAAAAGCAGTAGTCAGAGGGGTATTTCTGGCAATTTCAGCGGCGGACAACAAACTATGCCAGAAAAAGAGGGAACAGCTGGAGATAAAAGTTAAAGAGCTAGAGCACATTCTTCACTGCACAGGGGCACCCACAGGGTATGGAGACAACTAGAAGCATACCGGAAACAACTGCCACAAATAGACCCAGATGTGGCAGAATACTTCATACTTCGGCTGAAACACTCTTACCATCTCTGGGTCAACAAGCCCGGGCGCCTGTTTGCCAATAGACTCTGCGTATAATGCCAAGCAATGACAGTAGAGGCACTGGCTTAGCCAGATGGCTCCCTGTTCCAGACTGACTCACAGGTCGCAGCCAAGATCGGAGACTTTTATAGGGACCTCTTGTAGGAAGCTGGTTCTGTATATACTATCTCAAAGTGAGAGACAGTGTGCACAGAGTCCAGGGGTTACCAAAGAGGCTTGACGGAGGCAGTAACAGCTAATACTAATGCTTTATTTGTGGTAATGTGGTCAAGCAGTTAGGCTTATCAGAGGGTACTGTTAAGCATTTGTTGTACACACACAGGCAATAAATGAGAACCCACACTCAATGACTTAACTCCAGGCCAATAGGTTTTTATATAGAAAAATATTCTTTTCTTAATTTATTTTAAAACCATACGATTCAGATTTCAAGTACGTACATAAATCGTAAGGTACTAGGGCATAGGTAATTATAAAACTTTGAATGAGAACAATAATGTACCCAGCTTAGCATAAAATGGCAATAAGATATTTTAAAAGTGGACATTGCAAAATTCAACAGTTCCTTGGGGAGGTAAGTAGAGGTTAGTTTGTCAGGTAAGTAAACCACTTACAAGTTCAGTCTCCGGGCATAGGCAGCCCACCGTAGGGGGTTCAAGTCAACCCCAAACAACCAGCAACACAGGGACGGTCAGGTGCAGAGGTCAAAGAGGGGCCCAAATAACATAGGCGCCCATGGAGACTAAGGGTGCTCCGGTTCCAGTCTGCTACCAGGTAAGTACCTTCGTCCTCGGGGAGGGCTGCTGCTCTACTCGGCGATATGCTGCAGAACATAAAGGGTGCGCAGCACCACCATTGCAAGTGGAAAAAATCCACCCTATGCCAATGCTTCTGCTAAAAGCAGGAGTACAGTCTGGAGCGAACAGGAATCCAGAGGGCTACAGCAACTGTAGGAAGCAACATAAGAGTAAAGGGTGGGCATGTATAAAACCTACACCTGCAAGGAACTCTGAAACCCAAAACAGAATGGCAACTGAGTAGGTCCAGAGGAGGATGAAACATTAGTCCCCATTATGAAAATCTGTAAAATGGCGCAGGGCAGAATCTGCATGCGCACCAAAAAGAGATTTGCCATCAAATGGCATGTCAAGCAAAGCATTCCGACCTGGAGCTGAAAAATGAGAAGGTATTAACCAAGCCCTTCATCGTATTGCAACTGATGCAGCTATAAGCTGACCAACAGAATCTGTGATATTCATACCAGTGCGAACCGTGATCCTATCAGCCTCCTGACCATCTCTTATCAAGGGCAGAAGGGCAGTGCGAGCGTTCTCAGGGAAAATCGGAAACAAATACTCAACAGAATTCAATAGAACATGGGAGAAGAGAGCCAACACACAGGATGAGTTAGTGGAGCGCAGGGCAGCACTAGACTAGGCGAACATTTGCCTGTCAGCAGCGTCCAACTGTCTGACTTCTCGGTGTGGCAGGGCAGGAGAGATCTGCGCCACGTCATGAGTGGCCAAAGCAGGTTGCACCACAAAGCTCTGAGGAGTAGGGTGGTGGCAAAGGCATAAATGATCCTCCTGTGCCGGCCAATGTCTGTGAGAGATAGTGCCTTCCACAGGGGAACCAGAGAAAGGCTAGTTTTAAACATCCAAAAGGATGTCAAAGAGCCTCGCAATAAGCACAATCGGTTCAGTGGATGACTGCTCAGGATGGAAGTACAAGTTACTTACCTTCGTAACGAATTATCTGGTAGAGACATATTCTAGTTGCAGATTCCTTACCTTAGAATAGATACCCAAGCAATGCGATCCTCGGAGGTAGGCTGCGAACCAAGATCATACTAGAAAGTCCTGCAGGCCTGAATGACCAAAGTAGCCGCCCCGACGGACCTGACTATCCAGGCAGTAACGTTTAGTAAACGTGTGCAGGGATACCCATGTAGCTGCCTGGCAGATATCCAGGACATGTTCTCCGTGTGCTAGCGCAGTGGAAGCAACAGTTGCTCTGGTGGAGTGAGCACACTTCTTGGCCAAAGCGTAGCACATCTTGATGCATGGAAGTACCCATCAAGAGATGTTACATTTTTGCACAGCCTACACTTTCTTCGCACCTACATTTCCAACAAAGAGTTGATCGTCCACCCAGAAATCTTTAGTATGATTTAGATAGAAAGCCAACGCTATTTTTAGGTCCAGACGGTGGAGTCTCTCCTCTTCATGACAAGGATGTGGGTGTAGAAAAATGCCACTGTTGGCATGGTTATCACTCACTTTTTGCCCAGTGTTGATGTCAACTTTGATTGAAAGTGTGCTGCGACCCTCCTAACCAGGCCCCAGCTCCAGTGTTCTTTCCCTAAAACAGTACTTTTGTTTCCACAATTGGCACAGCCCTGGCACACAGTTAATTCCCTTGTAAAAGGTGCCCCTGGTACCAAGGGCTCTGTGGCTAGGGACGGTCTCTAAGGGCTGCAGCATGAATTATGCCACCCTTGGGACCCATCACTCAGCACATGCCCACTGCCTGGCAGCTTATGTGTGCTTGTTGGGAGAAAAGAAAAAGTCAGCATGGCATTCCCATCAGGGTGCCCTGTCCCTAAACCACTGTCTGTGGCATAGGTTAGTCACCCCTCTAGCTGGCCTTACAGCCCTATGGCAGGGTGCACTATACCACAGGTGAAGGCATAGCTCCATGAGCAATATGACCCTACAGTGTCTAAGTCAACTCTTAGACACTGTAAGTGCAGGGTAGCCATACTGAGTACATGGTCTGAGAGTTCGTCATTACGAACTCCACAGCACCATAATGGCTACAATGAATACTGGGAAGTTGAAGCTATTGAGACAAGATGCGGCCGCACTCGACTAGTGGCTGTTGGCATTCTCCTCTCCTCGTGACCTGGGGAATGTCTGTGAGCCCGCCCGCTCTGTGAAATGCGGATATGTGGTAAATGAAATCAGCGGTATTGCTTGGAATTTTGATGGTGTACAGCCACGGCTGCACGGACAGTCAACAAGCAGACTTGCGGCAGCTGAGTTGGCTTCTGGGATCTCAGCATTACGGAAAGCTCCGAACCGGGCGACGGGAGCAGGTGAAGGTTATGCCTCCTAAAAACTCGCTGGCAACCGATTGAAGCCTGGAGTTGGCAAGCGGAGACTGCCCCAGTCCCAGCCTCTGGGGGTAGCCTCTAACATTGGGAACGCTGGGAAGAAAATGGGCCTTAAAACCCAGGGTGCCCTGGATAACAAACAATTGGTACCAACTGTGGACAGTGGCTCTGGGACTGGGGCTAAGAGTGTTGGATATCATGGGGGAGGGCCAATCATTCCTGAGATGTTTAAAAACCCTCAACCCATAATCCACCCACTCCCCCTAGCTGGGAGGATAACTATGGCTACAAGTTTGACATAGTCGCAGGAGTTTGTGGACTGCAGCGACTTCAGTGGCTGTTTGATGTCTTCTGCAAGCAGCAACACCCTTTCTCAGGTCAGTGTTGATGGCAACGGATGTCTGGATATGACTGCACTACGCAGGGTCCCAGCTTAGTACAAAAACCAATGCTAGCACAATGCCTTGAGAATCTGCGGTGCAATGGTAGGGTGGTACCAGCGCACTCTCTGGCAAGCGAAGGTTCTCTGAGCCTTGGTAATATTCATGAGGCCGCTTCCAATAGTAGGGTTGGGAAGGATTTTTGCCTCAGACAAAGCAAGGTTGTAGAGAACTTTTTTTCGCTATAAGATCAATCCATGGATTCGGATAACTCCAGTGCTAGCTTGTCAATTGATTTGGAGTTTCACAGCAGCCTTATTGCCTCTATGACTTCTGTGATGGGGTAGACTGTGATAAAATGTAGGGAAGGAGCTACAGAGGTTGATTTTTTTTAAATGAACCCTGACAAAGTTAGAGAGAAGACAAAAAAGAAAAAGAAAAAATGTGCAAGTAGGGCAAGAGTGATGTCTTGGGATTACACAGGTACACAACAATTTCAGCATAATTCAGATAATGTGTTTGAATAATCAGGGGACTTTGTCACTGGCTCTGTTGGTGATGGTGCACCTACATCTCTGCATCTGATCTATCAAACTATGATAGCACAGCATAAACAGACACAAGGCGATAATAAGAAAACCAGGTTTGCTAGCAAGCAGCTGCAAGTTGTAGTAAGTAAGATTGCAAAGACCTGTTCAGAGATTGGGGAGTGTATTGCTACTCACGCTAGCGTGTTAGAAACTGAACTGCGGACGGTGGTACAGCAGTCAGCTATGTATAAATCACAACTTACAGATATTCAGTGGAAAATGGAGGATTATGAAAATCAGCAACAACGCAATAATTTGCGTATCTTGGGGATACAAGAAGGAGGGGAAGACCAAGATCCAAGGGCTTTTATAGTTAAAATATTTAATGCTGCATTTCCTGAGCTCACTGGCTGGGACTGGGAGAAAGAGATACAAAGAGCCCATAAGTGTCCAATGTACCTGAAGAAACAACGGGTGGTAGGAGAGGCCGCGGTGAATCAGCCACAAGTCAGGGCCATTATTGTTTATTTTGTCAATTATTTGCTGCGATAAGCAGTCTTTGAGAAAGCCCATACTGACTTAAAAATTAATTGTGAGGGTTTTACTTTTTTTACCCGTCCGGACTATTGCCAAGCCACGGTGGAAAGATGCTGGCATTTGAGACAAATGATAAACCCCTTTCAGGAGAAGGGGGCAGAGGCTTATTTACTGAACTCTGTTCGCCTTAAGACGATTCATAAAGGCACAATCCGGGTTTTCTCCTCTGAAATTAAGGCCAAAGAGCACTTGCAATCCCTGTCGTGATTGAGCTTAACCGAAAAACCCTTAGTGTGTATTTGATTATCTGATTATAAGACTTATGCATTTTTGTGGGTGGCCATTGGCATTTGATACTATTTATTCTCTTATTTGATCACTTTTTCCTGGGTGTTTAAAATTTGTTGTAATCTTATGTGATAGCATAAATTAAGGACCCTAGGATAGAAGGGATTTTTCAGGTGTCCGAGGGGAGCGGGCCTTCTCCATCTTACAGACCTTCAGTCTAGTTGTTTCATTTGGGAGGGCCGGGGGTAGGGTTTGGGGTGGTGGGGGTCAGGGAGAGTGTGGCTTTGGTGGGTTTGGGGGGTGGGTGGAGTGATGTTAGGAATAAGGCTGTGCGCGGTCCAGGTCCCACCTGAAACTCCGCTGCGCAGATTTGAGGCGCTTTTTGCGCACCACTTGACAACCCCTTTTGTTCCAAAAGTGCCCATCAGCTTCATCTGCCCTGCGGTAAAGCTCATATAGCTGCAGGTTCAGGACATTGGCGGCCAAGATGCACTTATCAGTGCTATTCTTTTTAGAGGTAGCAGCCATCTTGGGGTGTGGCAGGCCTATAAAGCCCAGCTACACCCAAGCACGTTGCTCACTATTTTGAAGACTTCGATGCAGTCAGACCTCGTGGGGGTTCCTCTGAAGAAGAGCAGATTTCCAGCATGGCAGATCGACAGCAAATCGGAGTATCTGGTTTCCATGGTAAATTCAGATACGAGTAGGTCGTACTCGTAGCGGTAAAGGTCTTGATGAGCCTAATCTTGAAGGGAGTTTATACTTCCATAAGGTAAAGCGCCCCTTAGCACAACAAGCAAAGCATTTTCAGTTTTCAGAGTAAAGCATCTTTGGCGCGATTATTAAATTGCTTTGGAGCACACAAGGAAAGCGCCCCTTAGCACAGCGAGCAAAGCGTTTCAGTCCACATGAGTAAAGCGCCCTTGGCACGGCGATCAAAGCGCTTCAGTCCGCAAGAGTAAAGCGTCCTTGGCACAGCAATTTAAGTGCTTCAGTCCACATGAGGAAAGCTCCCTTGGCACGGTAATTAAAGTGCTTTAGTCCACATGAGTAAAGCTTCCTTGGCGTGGCAATCAAAGCGTTTCAGTCCACATGAGTAAAGCTCCCTTGGCGTGGCAATCAAAGCGTTTCAGTCCACGTGAGGAAATCGCCCTTGGCACAGCAATCAAACCGCTTCAGTCCACATGAGTAAGGCGCCCCTTAGCATAACGAGTGTAGTGCTTTAGATGAAACAAATGAAAGAGCTATCTGGCATAAGTAACAAAACGCTTCAAGTTCAATGAATAAAACTTTCCGGCCTATAGTTGTGAATGTAAAAGCATTTTTGTAGATAAGCAAATTATAGTTTTCATTGTTTTTTGGAAAGCATAATATGTGAAAAGCATATTTAATTCTTTGAGACTTTCTAGGCTATGATCAAAAGTTCACATTATGAATGTATAGCTGTTACAGGATTGATATTCAGAGTATGATCATAGTTCAAAGCTCTTGCCATCTCTTGATTCTGAGGTTGTAGTTTGTTCTTGTTCCATGATTCAAAGAAGGGGCTTTGCACCCTCACATCAAAAGAGGTCTCAATCTGATATCACGTAGACACCTTTAGTCAAGAGTGTATTGATGGGTTATACTGCGATGAATGAGTATGTGAATATTTGTTCTAACCTTTTCTTTTAAGATCTCTCTCCCTGCAGTTCCCTGCCCTAATTCCATTCCCCCCGGACTGGCTTCATCATAACTGTGTGCTATAATAGCTTTCTGAGTTGGTGAGGCCGGGAGGTGGGCCTTTTGTTCAGCAACGTGCAGATCCTGAGGAAAGGACACTGTGACAAGTGGGTTGGGAAGGGTTGAGGGGAGGGGGGAGGTGCACAGTAGAGCATTGTTTGAAATACTGCATAGTCAGGATCAGTGTTTCTATGATTCAGGTGGTTGTTGACAGAAGTTCAAATGGGATACTGCAATAATGTGCGTAGGGCAACAATAAATATTAGTGGGCTGAATGATCTTATGAAAAGGCGCTTTGTAGCACATGGCTTAAAAACACTGAGCGCGGATTTAATTTGCATGCAGGAAACGCATATCATTAATTCTAAAACAATATCTGTTGGAATTTCCTGGGTATCAATTATTGGCTAATACTACGAAAGGAACTACAACAAAAGGCAGTGCAGTAATGGCATAATATAAACTGTTAGACGTTGTTAAGAAATATGTGTACAAATTGGTTCAATGGGTGATTCTGGAGTGTATTATTGAGATATCTAGATTTACTCTGTGTTCAATCTACGGATCTAATCTTGATGAACCAGAAGTTATCAACTTCCTTAACATAGAGATCGCAGCCTGGGCTTTGACGATTATTATCTGCGGGGATTTGAATATACATATTGATAGGAGCATCCTCTTGCAGAATGAGGAACAGTATATGGGGAGAAAACCGAAAGTCTTTCAGGCTTTACAAGTTTTGGTGCAGAGTCATGGACTTGTGGATGCCTAGCAGCATTGTAAGGCTCCTGATCCTGGGTAGACCTTTTTTTCTCTTACACACATAGGAAATATGTCCGTTTAGACTACTTTCTTTTGTCAGCTTCAATGTGTGAGGGGCTTTTTGCTGAAAAATATCCAAGATTTATGTCTGACCATAGCCCCTTGGTGATACAACTTTCTGTATTAAGTAATGAACAACATTTTACGAGCTGGTCATTTGATCGGGACTATTGTTGGATCCAGCATACCTTGAATGTATGAAAAAAGTGGATACCAGAGTTTTTGAAAGTTAATTGGGGGTCTGACCCTCCTGGGGTGGTTTGGGATGCCCTAAAGGCAGGTATCCATGGGCAAACTTTAAGCTATGGCTTAAACAAGGAAAAGCGGCACTCCATAGCTATAGGCACGGCCCATACTGAGCTGGCTCTATTGGAGTCACAGATCACAGAGCTGGCTAGGAATAATCCTCCTCTGCAAGATATTTTAAATCAAATAGCAGAGGTGAAAGCCAGAATTTCTCAGATTTATTTAGAACGGGATGACATTAGGGCAAAGACGCGTAGGCAGGAACGTTATGAGTTTAATGAGAAGGTGGGCAAGCTTTTGGCTTATAAAACTAGACAAAAGGTGACTCGAAAGTTTATTAGCTCAATTAAGGATAAAGATGGACAGACAGTACAGGGGAACCTGGCAGTACTAAGGGTTTTTAAAGATTATTATTCTGTGTTATATCAGCAGGAAGCCCAAGATCCTCATGACTTAGTACAGAGTATTAATCAATATCTGGGCTAAACCTCAGGACCAAGATTACATGAGGATGAGAGGCGCCAATCAGCTACCCCCATTACGCCGGAGGAGATCTTTGCAGCCTTATGCTCCTTACCCAGTGGGATGATCCCCGTGGAATTTAAGATCTTTTTTAGTGAACTGAAAGATGAACTTTTTATATTGTTTAAGACGGTACTGGATGGATCACAGGCTCCAGCCTCCTGGCTGATTGCTAACATTATAGTATTTTTTTAAAAAGTTAAAGGCCTGCTGTTACCAGGCTCTTACCACCCTATTTCTTTAATAAATGGAGATGCTAAGCTTTAAGTTTTGGCTACTAGACTGAATCGAGTGATCAGTAATCTGGTTTCCCCATGGCAGCATGGATTTATCCCTGGGCGAGGGACTGCCGACCATGTGAGGCGGGTTATTGCCATGTTAGATGCATCTCAGGCCACAGCAACTCCTATGTCATTACTTTTCCTGGATGCAGAAAAGGCCTTTGATCAGGTGAACTGGGAATATTTATGGGCAGTATTTTTTTTAATGTAATATAGACCCTGGTTTTATTAGGGCTGTCCAGTGTTTATATCAGAACCCCACTGCACGATTACAGATGGCTGGGGTGGGCTCTAGGCCTATTTATATTACAAGGGACAAAAGACAGGAGTGTCCCTGTTCACCTCTGCTCTTTGCACTTTATACAGACCCACTTATAAGAAGGCTGCTCAAAAATAAATTGATTGCCCCCATGGAAATAGGCGAGGGTACGTTTAAAATACTGGCTTATGCCGATGATATATCAATTACTTCACCCGATCCGGGGCAATCGATAAAAGAAATAGAGAAGTCAATAGCGGAGTTTGGAGAGGTTTCGGGGTATTCACTAAATAAGGCTAAGTGTCAAATAATGTTTAATGAATGGGTATCCTTCGAAGGCAGGAGGAAGGCTGAGCAAGTCATCTATTTTGGGTAAGATTAACAACTAATCTCGTTTGGACCGTTGATATTAACCTCACCCCAGAATTAGCTAAAACTAGCAAGGAATTACAGCGCATGAATAATTTCCATCTTATGATTGTGGGGTGGTGTACTCTTATTAAAATGCTCTTCCTGCCTAGGGTTTTGTACTTTTTTAGAACCATCCCAATGGAAATCAGCAATGAATGGTTCAAACGTGTGGAAAACTTATCAAATAGTTTTATATGGTCCTTTTCCCGAACGCGTAGTGCATTTAAGTATTTGGTACTTCCAAGAAAAAAAGGGGGGTGGGCAGCTCCCAACTTTCACCTGTATTATTGGGCGGCAGCCATGCAATACATTCAGCCATTAATTATACAGGATGTTGGTAGTAAAGGGGGTGGTGAATCTTGGCCAACCCTTTATAGCATGATATGAGGTAGCAGTGTCAATGCTGCCTTTATGAGAATAGCTGAGCCAAGCTATTTCAAAAAAGTTAAATTTAGACTGTCCAGTCTGCATTTAAGGTTTGGTCTTATATTAAAGGCAGAATTGGAACTGGCCGGATCAACTACTATACGCCTATATGGAGCACGCTAATTCTCCCTGAAACTTTTTATGATAAATGCTGCGCCAAGTGGGCACAAAGGGGTGTTTGGCAAATTGGGGACTTCTACAAAAATAGACTTATAAAATCATTCAATGAGCTGAAAGCTGAATTTTCTCTTGATAGCAAAGATTTTTTTAATATTTGCAAATTAGGGATTTTCTGTTGTTCTCATCTAGGAATGGCATACCTGGGGATAGAAATGTAGTTCTGGAGGTCCTGGATAAGTCAGCTGACTGGCGGGTTCGGTCACTTTATCCACTTTTATTGGACCTCATGTCTGATGATTTGGGGAAACATATAGAGAGATGGGGCGAAGTATAGGTGGTTCGGAAGCCTCCTTTATGACCTCCTTGGATATGGCCTAACAGATTTTGATCTCTGCTGTGCCACAAACCCAACATAATAAAACAATATTTCATTTATACTACACCCCCGCTAGGTTATCCAAATGGGGGGTGGTATGCCCCCGTTGTAATAGCATGGTGGCAGAATTAATCCATATGTTTTTTAGGTGTGATATGTTTCAAGTGTTTTTTACCGACATTGCTAAGTATTTGTTTAGGATTATGTGCTGGGAAATTGTGATAACTCCTCAACTTGTATTATTTTAGATTGATGGAGAGGTGTGCGGTCAGTCTGAGAGGTTTCTGTTTTTGACCATGTCAGTAGCCCGTTGCTGTATTGCTTCATAATGGTTGAAACCGGCATCACCTACCTTTAATCAATGGTTAGCTCGTCTCTGCTCAATGTATTATTTGGAGATGGTTTGTATGCACTTAAGGGTCATGCCCGCAGGAAGATGGGTACATTAATTTGGGCTCCATTAACACAATGGCTAGGTAGAACATAACTTTATTTATGTTGATAATATGGAATGATGAACTACCTGTACTATCCCAGCACTTTAATTTGCGATGGTTTTGAATATTGTAGCACTGTTTCTTCTTGTTTAATATGCATGAATTTATATGTATTTTTATTCATATTTTCTACTGAGCATCTCTTAATAAAAAAATAAATATTTTGAAGGAAAAAAAAAATACTGGGAAGTTTGCTATCAAACTTCTCAACACAATAAACCCACATTGATGCCAGTGTAGGATTTATTGAAAAATGCACACAGAGGGCATCTTAGAGATTGCTCCTGTACGTTAGCCCAGCTGCTAGTGTAAGGCTGACTGGTCTATGCCAGCCTGCCACTTCCAGACACATTTCTGAGCATTGGGGATGCCTGCCTTTGTGCTCTCTGTGGTCAGAAACAAAGCCTGTCCTGGGTGGAGGTGCTTCACACCTCCACCTGCAGGAACTGTAACACCTACCGGTGAGCCTCAAAGGCTCAGGCCTGGTGTTACAGTACCCCAGGGCACTCCAGCCAGTGGAGATGCCCACCCCCCAGATGAGCCCCCACTTTTGGCTGCATGTCCAGTGGGATAACAAGGAGTCACCCCCTCAGGCAGGACCACCCCTAAGGTGTCCAGAGCTGAAGTTACCCCCCTCCCCCCCCTTGAGAAATCCTCCATCTTGCTTTGGAGGATTAGGACCTATAGGGACAGGGATATGCAGCCCTCTCCAGAGGGAGTGGGCACCACAAGGTGCGTGTAGCCACCCTCAGGGACAGTAGCCATTGGCTACTGTCCCCTCACACTAACACACCCCTAAATTTAGTATTTAGGGGCGACCCTGCACCCAGATCAGCAGATTCCTGACAACTTCAAGAAAGAAGAAGGACTGCTGAGCTGAAAATCCCACAGAGAAGAGATAGAGACAATAACTGACTTGGCCCCAGCCCTACTGGCCCATCTCCTGCTTCAAAAAGCTGCAAAAGAAGGAGCAACGCATTCTGCAGGACCAGAAACCCCTGAAAAGCCTCCAGGGGACTGCCTGCACCACCAAGGACCAAGAAACTTGCGTGGACAGCGGACGTGTCCAATAAGAAGAAAAAGCAACCATCTTTAAAGGGACTCCCACTTCACTCCAGAAGCCCGAGTCCAGAGGAACCAACCAGCTAGGAGGACCCCAGGCGATTCCGACCAAGTGTCCACCCTGGGCTGACCTCTCCACCCCTCCACGAAGACACCTGCAGAGGGAATCCAGAGGATCCCGCTGACCGCGACTGCCCGGGATGAAGATATCAGACACCTGCAGAAACACTGCACCAGCTGCCCCCAGACTCGAGAGAAACCGACCACCGGCGTAGCAGTGACCAGAGGTGGCCCTCCTCCCTACTTAATCGGTGGCTTGCCCAAGAAGCACCCATGTGTCTTGCCTGCAGCACCTAAGTAGCCCCCAGGTCCCTCCATACAGTTCCATTGGGAACCTGACACCCTGTTTGCACACTGCACCCGGCTGCCCCTGAGGGTGTGTTTTTTGTGCCTACTTGGGGACCCTCCAGTGCTCCTCTAAATCGCCCTGGTCTGCCCTCTAACAACCCAGGTACTTAACTGCAAGCAGACCGGAACCTGAGTACCCTCTGTCTTCATAGGCGCCCATGTCATTTTGGCTCCTGTTTGACCTCTGCACCTAACCAGCCCTGTGTTACTGGTGCTGGGTGTTTGGGGTTATCTTGAACCCCCAATGTGGGCTACCTATGCCCTGGAGACTAAACCCATAAGTTTGTTACTTACCTCAAAAACAGTACTTTACGTAACTCCCCCAGGAACTGTTGAAAATTGCTGTCCACTTTTAAAATAGCTTTTTGACATTTTAAGAAAACCTGTGTACATTGTTGATTCCATTCAAAGCTTCAAGTATTACTATGCAAAGTACTTTCATTTAACGTACTTACCTGCTAAATGAATCTTGTGGTTCTAGAAAGAGAATTAAGAAATAATATTTTTCTATATAAAAACCAATTGGTCTGGAGTTAAGTCATTGAGTGTGTGTTTTCACTTTTTGCTTGTGTCTGAACAAATGCTTAACACTACCCTCTGATAAGCATAACTGCTCGACCACACTACTACAAATAGAGCATTAGTATTATCTATTATTGCCTCTCTCAACCCTCTTGGGGAACCCCTGGAGTCTGTGCACACTATATGACATTCTGACAGAATATATACAGAGCCAGCTTCCTACAGAGGGGGTGCGTAAAAAGTAGGCAAGGTGATGGACTGGCCTACTAGAAAAAGCGTAACAACCTTGGGAAGGAAGGAAGCCTTAGACCACAACATCACTGTCAGGGTGCACAGACAAGAATGGAAGCTTTGAAGAACGAACTTGAGGCTCACTCAATCTGCGAGCAGAAGTGATGGCAACAAGAAAGACAGTTTTGAAAGTGAGGAGCCGTAAAGGGCAATTGTGCATTGGCACAAAGGGAGTACACATTAAGTAAGGACAAGATTGAGTTCCCACTGAGGTATGATAAACGGAGTGGGAAGAAATGAATGAGCTAGACATTTAAGTAATCTATTGACAATAGAAGATTTATAGAGTGAGGGCTGATCAGGTAGCCTAAGAAAGGCCGAAATGGGTGATAAATACACTTTAAGGGTGCCCAAAGCAGAGCCCTGCTGGGCCAAAGAAAGAATGATCGAAAGAACCTCAGATAGGGGAGCAGAGAGGGGATTAACAGATTTGTTGATACACCATTGTAGGAAAATGCCTCCCTTGGCATGGTTACCCCCTAACTTTTTGCCTTTTGTTGATGCCAAGTTATGATTCACAGTGTGCTGGGTTCCTGATAACCAGGCCCCAGCACCAGTGTTCTTTCCCCAAACTGTACCTTTGTTCCCACAACTGGCACAGCCCTGGCACACAGATAAGTCCTTTGTAACTGGTAACCCTGGTACCAAGGGTCCTGTGGCCAGGGAAGGTCTCTAAGGGCTGCAGCATGTATTATGCCATCCTGGGGACCCCTCACTCAGCACATGCACACTGCCTCACAACGTGTGTGTGTGTTGGTGGGGAGAAAAAGACTAAGTCGACATGACACTCCCATCAAAGTGCCATGCCCTCAACACACTCCCTGTGGCATAGGTAAGTCATCCCTCCAGCAGTCCTTACAGCCCTAATGCAATTTGCATTATACGACAGGTGAGGGTATAGTTGCATGAGCACTATGCCCCTACAGTGTCTAAGCCAAACCTTAGACATTTTAAGTGCAGGGTAGACATAAAGAGTATATGGTATGGGAGTCTGTCAATTACAAACTGCACAGTTCCATAATGGCTACACTGAAATCTGGAAAGTTTGGTATCTGTGCCATCTGTCTCCAAGGTCAAATTAAGTCTTCCACCGATTGTGGGGTCATTACTGGCATATTTCCGTTTGCTAGGTTGGATCCTTTTGATTCAGAATCTGGTGACATTCTATCGGACTGGGAATCCGGGATCTGATTCTCACACACTTCGTGCCACAATCTCTGCTGCAACCTGGAGGGTTGCCGCCCACCCCCGTTTCGCCGCCTCTACTCGTTGGCTTTTTGGTAATGCTCCCACTCCTGGCCTTCCGGGCTCTCTTTCTTGGTCTACGTGGGTGCTCCTTACAGACAGTTCGGGAGTTTGTTGGAGCCTGCCCTGTTTTATAAGTGTCTAACCAATCCCATGCTGCTTTAGGGTCCTCACAGAAGTGTGTTTTACCGTCAAGGAAGATCTTCAATTTTGCTGGGAACATCAGGGAGTACTGGATCCCTTCCCCCCTGATCTCCCTTTTCACTCCCACGCAGAAGGCCCTTTTTATTTTGGACTGCGGCTGTACAGTCTGGGAATAACACTTTGCTGCACCCTATTTTATAGGGGCATTTGCTCGCGCCCTTTTCAGCAGGGCATCTCTGTCTCTAAAGTGAAGGAGTTTCATCACTACTGGGCAGGGTGGGTGGCCAGGGGCCGGCAGCTGAGCAAGTATTCTGTGTGCTCGTTCGAGGGCAAAGAATTGTGTCAGGTGATTCAGAGCCACCTCCGTCCGCAGCCAGTGTTCCAGGTAGGCCACCATGTTGTTGTCTTCAGTGCCCTCCGGGAGGCCCAATATTCAGACATTATTCCGCCACTGCGTCCCGCTACATCTTCTACCCTATATTCTAGCACGCACATTCTGTCTGTCAGCGCTTCTACCTGTTGCGCCAAATCGGTGTGTTCTGGGCACACCTACCCGAGCTTAACTTCTACTTCCTTCACATTGTCGGCAAGCTTATGATGCGCTGCTCTCAGGAGGTCCAACCACAATGAGACCGTTCCAATACCTTTGTAGTGTGTTTTTCGTCTCTGCGAAGGTCACCAAAATCCTATTGCTTTGCTGTTGCAGGGAGGGGTTCCTTACTTCGAGGCCTTCGTGTTCTCCCAGTGCGTTCTGGCTAGCTTCCGGCACCCCCATCATAGTGCTTGATTGTCTAGTCTTAATTTTTCCCATAGTGATCTTGTCAGTCTCCAGTGGGGCTCCAGCCCTGCGGGCAGGTGTAACGACTTTGGTATTATCCATTTGTTACAGTAAGGATGTCCAGTCTCTCTGGGCCGGGACCTTTTAAGTCGCTGAGGTCCTACTGCACCTCCCAAATAGAGATTCACATAATGAAGTGTGCGTCCAGCTCAAAAAGGGGACAGGAAGTAAATTACCTCTCTATGGTCGGGCAAGGAAAATCACCAGACGTGATTGTGAAAACACACAAGTTGCTGTGCTTTCAAGACATACCAGCAAGGGCAAAAGTATTCTAAGTGACCACCTCATAACAGTGTCAAAGAAGCAAATCTTATGGTCTGTAGATGTACTGGCCTATCACCAAAATTAGTACAGTACTGTGCTGGATACACCAAAGACGAGGGAGTAGTGGTGAATCACAGCAATGAAGAAGTAGAGAAAACATACCTTAAGTAGCGAACATGTTCTAAGTATTGTCAGTAAGTATCTGAAAAGGGGATTTATCATAAGGAGTTTAGAGTAACTCCTGGGTAAGTAAAAAAAAATAGGCCCAAGTGCACGTCAGCCTAAGTGAAAGGAATTCACCATTAGGTGGGCACAGTAAGCCCTTGGTGTATGCGGGGTCAGTTGGTGGTAATAAAGTACAACGAGGACCCAAATCCCCGAGACCATGGTAAGTCTCTATCCTAGGGGAAACCAAAATAAATAAAGAGCAAAGATGTAAGTGTATCAGTGAGTACCAGGGGTATAACAGGCAGTGGAACTGTAACAGTGAACGTGGATCAAGCGGTGGTAAATATATTTAGAACACTGTAATACAGAGATGAGGATGCGACCAAAATAGCTACAGCGTGTGGAGTTAGCCATTAAGGTATTGCAAAATGGTGCCACTGTAGTTTGACAACACATGGGCAAAGAGCAAAACCTCCGGTGGGCTGGCCGTGGGGTCATAGTGATCTTGGTGTAGCCAATAAGAACATGACTTCCTGTAATGGTATGAGGGTGCAATTACAAACTGACCCTACATGCGTGCTATGACTGCTGAGGACCCTCTGTATAGCATCAGTCTGTGCCGGTACGCAATGGCCATGCACATGTGAGAAAAGGGAGCCGGAGCGAGGGGGTGCAACTAAATTTGACCCAACTGTGCACCATGGTTGTGAAACCGACAGCATCGTAAAAGACACAATCACAAGGTGAAAAATGTGAGAAACTGGAGCCTGTGTGAGGGGGTGCAGCTAAAATTGAACCCAAGTGTGCGCCGTAGGGTGGTGAAACCGGCAGCATCATTCAAGACAACGTATACATAGTAAGAAGTGGTCGCTTACCTCATAAACAATGTAAGTGGTGCGAGCGAGGCTGTCTAGTCTAAAGCCACGGAAGTCGGCGGGAAGCTAATAAAGCCTGTTGCCATGGAGAAGGGAAACGGGGGAGAGCCTGAGGCGGGAATTAGGGGAAATTGTGGCGGCCATCTTGGAGTGTGGCTGGACTGGTAAAAAGCAGTTAGTTCCTGTACTGTAAGGTCTTGTGAGAAAGAATGATATCACGTGGTGGGAAAGCAAGACCTGATAACGGTGGTTAAATTGTGAACATGCAAAGTGTACACATGTCCTTCTGTTATGCTGAAGTTAGCGAGTGCCGTGCAATAATGTACTGCCTAGTGTATAGAAGCAAATGCAAGGAATAGAGATAATTATAATATTACATCATCTCGTTGGATGACTTAAAAGAGGGTCACTGCAGTGACAGTGTCAAACGACAATGTATAAGTAATCAGGAGGGAAAACCATTTGAGAAAAATGAAGAAAAAAGAGAGAACGAGCCAAGTGAAAGAGCTATGGGGGGCATCGTTAGATAGTATTACATGGGAGAGAATATGATAGTCATGTAAAGGTACAACAGCCTTTGTTCCATGTCCCCTAACACTCAATGCAATATATGTAACTCAACCTGCTAGCAGGACTTACTGCCCTAAGGGGTGCATTATATTACATATGAGGTCATACATGCATGAGCAAATATGCCCCTACTATGTCTTTGTCGATCCCTAGACATAGTAAATGTACAGGGCGGTCATTTGAAATGCATGTGCTGGACACTGGTCAATACGAGTTCCCCAGCTACATGATAGCCTCTCTGAGTCCTAGGATGTTTAGTATCAAACATCTCTGAATAATAAACCCTCACTGATTCCAGTGATGGATTTATTAATAAACGCATATAGAGGGCACCTTTGAGGTGCCCCCTGCCAACCTACAAGCTACTGGTGTGTTGACTCACTGGTCCTGACCAGTTCAGACACCACAGAGTCATTTCTGGACTGCCACAGTGACAGCTAGTGCTCTCGAGGCCCAGAGACAAAAACCTGCACTGGGCAGAGGTGTTACTTCCTCTCCCAGGCAGGATGGACATTCTAAGGAGGGGTACATCAAAGGCCGTGCCGCCTTTGTAATGCGACTCAGGTATCTCCAGATGGTGGAGATGACCAACCCCCCTGTCCTGACCCCCACTATTAGCGGCAGCACAGGCATGGAAATTAGTTAAATTAGGAGGAGTGCTGACTTAATGTCAGTCGCACCTCTAAGGTGTTTGAGCTGAAGTGGAAACTACCTTTTAACTTCTTCCATTTTGTTTGTAAAGAATGTAGGATGCAAGGGTTATGCACGATTCCCAACAGAAGTGGTTATAAAAAGGGTGTAGTCACCCTTGAGGTGAATAGACCACTGGCTACCACCTGACACTCCCTGTAACACCCCAAATTCAGTGTTTAGGTGGCACCCCTAACCCCAGAACTCAGGCTCCTGACAACCTAGGAAGACCTAGATACTACAAAGATGCATTAGCAGAGAAGACAGCATGACACCAACTGACCTGGGCCCAGCCCTACCGGCTTGTCTGCCGTCCTCGACGATCCTGCGCCAAAAGACGACTTGTCATACAAGTTACTTACCTTCGGTAACAATATACCTGGTAGAGACATATTCTAGTTGCAAATTCCTTAGAATTTTAACCCTAGGCATCAGACTGGATCGGGAGATTTTTTTCTTCGAGTAACACCCTTGCGCGTTGGTAGTGGTGTTGTTGGCATCGTTGTTGCTGCGATGACGTGAGGTGTACATAGACACCGCCTCAGCGCAGTGACGTCAGTTTCTTTTCACAACTTTCCACACCAGAGTGCAGAGCTGTGAAGGACACTGGAATAGGTGGCCAGAGCTAAGGCCCTGAATGGGGACATTCTGTCCCTAGAAATCAGTTTGCAAGCAGGGAGGATGGGTGGGTCGGTAAGGAATCTGCAACTAGAATGTTTCTACCAGATATATCGTTACCGAAAGTAAGTAACTTGTACATCTGATAGAGACTTCTAGTTGCAGATTCCTTACCTTAGAATAGATACCCAAGCAATGCCATCCTCGGAGGTGGGATGCGAACTAAGATCATACTAGAAAGTCCTGCAGGACCGAACGACCAAAGTAGCCATCCCAACAGACCTGACAGACCAGGCAGTAATATTTAGTAAACTTGTGCAAGGATTCCCATGTAGCTGCCTGGCAGATATCCAGGACAGGAATGCTGCGTGCTAACGCAGTGGAAGCAGCAGTTGCTCCGGTGGAATGAGCATGTGAAAGCCGTCAGGGGGTTGCTACTTAGCCAAAGCGTGGCACATCTTAATGTAAAGAAGTACCCATCGAGAGATGGTACGTTTTTGCACCGCCTTCCCTTTCTTCGCATCCACATCTCCAACAAAGAGTTGATCGTCAACGCGAAAATCTTTAGTACGATTGAGATCGCACGACAACGCTCTTTTTGGATCCAGGAGGTGGAGTCTCTCCTACTCATGAGAAGGATGTGGAGGTGTGTAAAAAGTAGGCTAGGTGATGAACTGGCCTACATGAAAAAATGTAACCACTCTGGGAAGGAAGGAAGTCTTATTGCAAAACGTTTCCAACGGCAGGCGTAGATCGACTTAGTTGAGGGACGCCTGGCTGCCAGAATGACATCGCAGACCTCTGGAGGGAGGTCATAAACCATCAACTGTCGCTGCTCAATCTCCACGCATAAAGGCGCAGAGTGGACAGGTTCGGGTGGAGAACCTTCCCCTGCTGCTGCGACAGAAGATCCTCCCGAAGAGGCAGCCTGATTGGAGGACCGATGCTAATTATGAGAAGCTCTGGATACCAAACTCTCCGTGCCCAATTTGGAGCCACAAGGATTACTTGGGCCCGGTCATTCTTGATTTTCTTGAGAACTCTGGGCAGAAGTGGTATAGGCGGAAATGCGTACAGGAGGCCTGAACTCTACTCGCAACGAAAAGCGTCGCCTAGCGATAGCCCCCTTGGAAACTCCAACGCGCGTTCTCTGCGGAGGCGAACAGATCTAACCAAGGCTCTCCCCACTGCTGAAAGAGTCCTTGCGCCACCTCCGGATGGAGACACCATTCGTGATCCTCTAAGCATTTTCGGCTGAGTTCGTCTGCTCTGGCGTTCAGAGAACCTGCCAGGTGTTGCACCACCAGTGTTATGCCCTGCTGTTCCAGCCAAGTCCAGAGGCGTAAAGCCTCTTGACAAAGGGTCCACGACCACACACCGCCCTGCTTGTTGCATTACCACATTGCGGTAGTGTTGTCCGTGAACACCTGCACCACCTTCCCTTTCACAACAGGAAGAAATGCTTTTAATGCTAGTTGGATCGCCCGAAGCTCCAACAAGTTGATGTGGAGCCCAGATTCCGCCGAAGACCAGTGACCTCTGATCTCCACCTCCCCCCAGATGGCCACCCCATCCCAGAAGTGACGCATCTGTCACTACCGCTAGATCTGGTTGGGGAAGGGAAAGGGGTCTGCCCTTGACCCACTCGCAGTTCAGTAACCACCACTGCAGATCTTCCGCAGTCCTCTCCGAGATCTGAACCACGTCAGTAAGATTTCCCTGATGCTGTGCCCATTGGAACTTCAGGTCCCACTGCAGAGCCCTCATGCACCATCTGGCATGCTTGACCAACAGGATGCAGGAAGCCATGAGTCCCAGCAGCCTCAGAGTCTGTCTCACCGAGATCCAGGATAGAGGCCGAAACATCGGAATCATAACCTGAATATCCTGAACCCGCTGATCAGGAGGATAAGCCCAATACTGCACTGTGTCCAGAACAGCTCCAATGAAAGAGAGCTTCTGAGAGGGAGTCAGGTGTGACTTCGGCACATTTATAGTGAACCCCAGCTAATGCAAGAGGTCCGCCGTCGTCTGGAGGTGGGTGACGAGAGCCTGGGGCGTAGGAGCCTTCAACAGGCAATCGTCCAGGTAGGGGAAGACTGAAATCCCTGACCTGCGCAAATGAGCTGCCACCACCTTAGTGAACACCCGAGGGGCACTGGTGAGACCGAAAGGAAGCACAGTAAACTGAAAGTGCTCATGGCCCACCTTGAACCGCAGGTAACGCCTGTGGCTTGGCAGGATAGGAATATGGAAATATGGATCCTGCAAATCCAACTTTACCATCCAGTCTCCTTGGTCTAGGGCAGACAAAACCTGAGCAAGAGTGAGCATCTTGAATTTCTCCTTCTTGAGGAAGAGATTGACGTCCCTTAAATCCAAAATGGGGCGAAGGCCTTTTTTCTTTTTGGGAATCAGAAAGTAGCGGGAATAACAACCACTGTCTACTTCTGACATCGGGACTCTTTCTATGGCTCCCTTGGCCAAAAGAGACGTAACTTCCTCGCGAAGCAAAGCTAAATGGTCCTCCAGCAGCCATTCCTTTGTTGAGGGATAGGAGGAGGAAAAGACTGGAAAGGAAGGGAGTAGCCGTTCCGTATGATCTGCAGGACCCACTTGTCAGTGGTGATGGAAAGCCAGTGAGGGAGATGAAAACGAATCCTCCCGCCAACTGGACAGGCGTGATCCCGCAGAACCACACTAGGAGGAATTGGGAGCAGTGGAGGGGGGCTGTGTGGGGGCTAACCTCTGGCCAGACCATCTGGGTCTGATGGTACCACGACCACGTCCTCTTCCGGGATGCTGTGAAGCCTGAGGACGGTGGCTAAACTGCGGCTGGCGTGGTACCATGCCCCTCCAGAAGCCTCGGAAGGGGCGAAAGACAGACTGCTGTTGTGCCGGTGTTGAAAGGCCCAAGAATCTGGCCGTGGCTCGAGAATCCTTGAACCTCTCAAGCGTGGAGTCTGCCTTTTCGCCAAAAAAGAGAGAGCCATCAAAGGGCACGTCCATCAAGCTGGACTGGACATCCCCTGAAAAACCAGTAGAACGTAGCCAGGGGTGGCGACGAAGGGCCACCGACGATGAAATCGCTCTGCCCAGCGAGTCGGTCGCGTCCAAGCCACACCGGATTGTAAACTTGGCTGCATCTCTCCCATCCTTTACAGCCTGGGTGAGTGTGTCCCATACGCCCTCCGGGACCTGGGGCAGCACTTGCGCCACTGTATCCCATAAAGTATGGGAATAACGGCCCAATAGGCAAGAGGAGTTTACAGACCTCAATGCCAGAAGAAAACATCTTCTTCCCAAGCTGATCCAACCTCTTGGATTCCCTATCCGGGGGAGCGGAAGGGAAGGCACCACGTGAAGTAGAGGCTTGGACAACCAAGCTCTCAGGAGTGGGGTGTTGTGTCAGGAAACTAGGGTCGCTGGGAGCAGGTCTATGGCGGCAGCCAACCGTCCTATTCACAGGAGCCCCTGTGCAGGGTTTGGACCAAGTACCCAAAAGGACGTCTGTAAGAGCCTCATTGAAGGGCAACAACGGTTCCGATGTGGACACCCTTGGCTGCAGCACTTCTGTCAGGATATCTGTCCTGACTGGCACCGTAGGCAAATCTAGGTCCAAGACCTCAGCTGTCCTACGCACCACCATAGCGAAAGAAGCCCCCTCCTACGTAGCCACATTAGGAGGAGAGGATACCAGTATCTGGAGATGTGTCCAGTCCACTGGCCTCCCCTAGATCCTCATACCAGTCCTGCTGCAGTCCTGATTCTAGAGGGTCCTCAGACTCCTCCCATTTCTCTCCTGCGTCTGGCTGTTCCAAATAATGCTCAGACAATGATCTGGGCTGAATCGGCTCCGTCGGAGTCGACGTCGTACGACGTTGCTCCGGATCATCCGGAATAAGGATGGGGCTGCCACCGGCGGAATCGTCGACGTCGGACCCGGCGCCAAAGGAGGTCAACTGTGAGGCCCGCACTGTCCAGATCCGTTATCGGATCCTGAGGTCCCCAACGGCGCCGAGGCCGAAGCCGCTGGCGTTGAATCCGAAGTGGCCCCTGCTGACCCCGTGGGGCCCGAAGACCCACCCGAGGGTACAGCCCGCTCAAAGACGAGACGCATGGCCTCGTAGAATTCTTTAATTTGAGCTGGGGTCGATCCGGTCCCCGGAAAGGGGGGAAGACGCGGAGTCGACCCTGGCGACAGCTCCGCAGAACCGCGCTCGGAACGTTGACGTTCCCTAGACGCCTCGTCGGTCGACAGGCGTGGCGAAGACGAAGTCCGCTTAGACTTCTTCTTCTTTTTGTGCCTCTTACCTTCCGATGACCTCGAATGCGAGGAAGCGGACTTGGGGCTCCGGGAGCAGTGCCGCAACCTCCTCCTACTGCGAGACCGTGAACTCCGCGGAGTCGCGCTGACCGAAGACGAATGTCGGGCCGCAAGAAGCTTATGGGATCTCTCCCTCAAGGCCTTCGGCGCCATGGCCCGACAATCGGAGCACAAGGTGGAATCGTGGTCCTTGTCCAGGCACCAAAGACAAACTCGGTGCGGATCCATCACCAACATGGTGCGATGACACGCACCGAAACACCATGAATCCTGTCTTTCTCGAAGACATGACTCCAAACAATCAAAAAAGTGTTGACAAACCGAAGCAGGGTAGCTCTTTCCAAAACTGCGCTTAACCGGCGCAGAAGGAAAAGAACTGATGTACGCTCGCCGAGACGGCGTCTATATAGACAACCGTGATGTCATAGACGACTCCAATGACACTGACGACGCATGCGGATCCGAACGACGCCGTCCGACGGCGCGCGCAGGGTACTGCTCAGAAAAAACTCCGGATTCGAAGCTGACGTCAGGGAATTCTAAGGTAAGGTAAGGAAGCTGCAGCCAGAAGTCTCTATCAGATAACCTCCCTAAATTGAGTATGTAGGGGTGACCCTGATCCCAGGAAATCAATTTCCTGCAACCTGAAGAAAGAAGGACTGCTGACCTGAAAGCCCTGCAGAGACGACAGAGACAGCAACTGACTTGGCCCCAGCCCTACCGGCCTGCTTCCAGACTCAAAGAACCTGCACAGCGACACATACAGCGGGACCAGCGACCTCTGAGGACTCAGAGACTGACCTGCACCTAAAGGACCAAGAACCTCCGGAGGACAGAGGCTCTGTCTAAAAACAGCAACAGCGTGAGTCTTTACACTCTGCACCCGACGCCACTCGGAGCGAGTTCAGGAGAACCAACACCGCAGATAGGACTCCCAGGCGACTCCAACGATGTGGACACCCTGAGTCGACCGCCCTGCACCTCCACAGCGACGCCTGCAGAGAGGATCCAGATGCTCCCCCTGACCACAACTGACTGGTAACGAAGGAACCCGATGCCTGGACCACGCATTACACCGCAGCCCCCAGGACCGAGAGGAACTACCTACCAGTGCAGAAGTGACCCGCAGGCCGCGCTCATCCTAGCCCAGTCGGTGGCTGCCCCGAGAAGCCCCCCTTTTCCCTGCCTGCATGGCCAGAGTGACCCTTGCGTCCCTCCATTGCTTTCAACACAAAACCCAACACCTACTTTGCACAATGCACCCGGCCGCCCCTGTGCCGCTGAGGGTGTGTTTTGTGTGCCTGTGTGTTTCCACCCCAGGGCTCTACAAAACCCCCCTGGTCTGCTCCCTGAGGACGCAGGTACTTACCTGCTAGCAGACTGGAACTGAAGCGCCCCTGTTCTCCATAGGCGCCTATGTTATTTGGGCCCTCCTTTGACCTCTGCACCTGACCAGCCTTGTGTTGCTGGTGCTGAGGGTTTGGGGTTGCCTTGAACCCCCAATGGCGGGCTGCCTCTGACCAGGAGACTGAACTTGTAAGTGCTTTACTTACATGAGAAACTAAGTATTACTAACCTCCCCCAGGAACTGTTGATTTTTGCAGTGTCCACTTTTAAAATAGCTTATTACCTTTTTTTGCCAAAATTGTGTGTACTATTGTTTTAATTCAAAGTTCCACACTTACCTGTGAGAAGTACCTTACAATGTATGTACTTGCCTAAATTCTGAATATTGTGGTTCTAAAATAAACTAAGAAAATAATATTTTTCTATATAAAAACCTATTGGCCTGGAGTTAAGTCCTTGAGTGTGTGTGTTCTCATTTATTGCCTGTGTGTGTACAACAATTGCTTAACACTACCCTCTGATAAGCCTCCTGCTTGACCACACTACCACAAAATAGAGCATTAGTATCTAATTTTGCCACTATCAACCTCTAAGGGGAACCCTTGGACTCTGTGCACACTATCTCTCACTTTGAGATAGTATATACAGAGCCAACTTCCTACAACTACTTTTCCTCTGAGAGAGGGAAGAAATGCTTTAACCGCAAGCCTGATCTCCCGGAGCTCCAGAAGATTGATATGGAGCCCAGAGGCCTCTGATCTCTGCCTCTCCCATGTGGCTGCTCCATCCCAGAAGTGATGAGTCAGTCACTATGGATAGATCTGGTTGGGGAAGGCAGAGGGATCTGCCATTGACCCAATGGGGATTTGAAAGCCACCACTGAAGGTCTTTCACAGACCCCTTCGAGATCTGGACTATGTCAGAGAGATTTCCCTGATTCTGCGCCCACTGGAACTTCAGCCGGCATGTGTCACTAGCAGAATGCAGGCGGCCATGAGGCCCAGCAGCCTCAGAGTCAGTCTCACTGAAACCCAAGATAGAGGCTGAAAGACCAGATTCATAGCCTGAATATCTTGGACTTGCTTTTCGGGAGGATAGACCCAAAACTGCACTATGTTCAGAACAGCTCAGATGAAAAGAAGCACCTGAGAGGGAGTTAGGTGTGACTTAGGCACATTTATATTGAACCCCAGAGTGTGCAGGACGTTTGGTGTAGTCTGAAGGTGGGAGACAACTTTCTGGGGCGAGTCCACCTTCAACAGCCAGTCGTCGAGGTAGGGGAAGACTGAAACCCCCAACCTGCGTTGATGAGCTGCAACCACGCCATCACTTTGTGAACACCCGAGGGGCGCTGGTAAAGCCGAAGGAGAGCACAGTAAATGTAAAGTGCTCTTGACCTACCACAAATCGTAGTTAACGTCCGTGGGCAGGCAGGAATGGAATATGGAAATAAGCATCCTGCAAGTCCAACACTACCATTCAGTCTTCTAGGCACAAAGCAGACAGGACCTGAGCCAGGGTGAGCATTTTAAATTTCTCGTTCTTGAAGATGAGATTGAGGTCCTGAAGGTCTAGGATAGGATGAAAGCCCTGGTCTTTTTTGGGCACCAGAAAGTAGCAGGAATAACAACCACAACCCACTTCTGGAGCAGGGACCCTCTCTAGGGCTCCCTTGGCCAAAATAGCCGCAACTTCCTGGTGAGAAGTGTCAAATGATACTCCGGTATACTGCTGACTGATGGAGGCATGGCTGGTGTGGCAGATTGAAAGGGGAGTCGTTAGCCCCTTCGAACGATCTGCAAAACCCACCTGTCTGTAGCAATGGATTCCCAGTGGAGCAAGTGATGGTAAATCCTGCCACCAACTGAAGCAGAGTGAGGGGCGGACTAGGAGGGTCTGGAGGCTGCAGCAGGGGCAGGGGTGGACTGGGTAGACCTATTGTTCCCTGTCCCACAAGCCTGTTGGATTCTGCGTCCCCGGCCATGCAGCGGCTGAACAGGATGGGTGGCACGGTGGCTGGGAAAGTGACGCGAAAGGTGGACTGTTGGGGACGAGTGGCAGTGGAAAGACAGAGGGACCGAGCAGTAGCCCGGGAGTCCTTGAATCTCTCCAAAGCCAAGTCCACCTTGTCTCCAAAGAGATGGGAGCCATCAAAGGGCAAATCCATAAAAGTCTGTTAGACACCCCTTGAGAAACCAAATGTACGTAACCAGGCATGGCACTTCAAGGCCACCGTTGTCGTAACGGATCTACCTAGAGAGTCAGTCATGTCCAACCACATCTAATATTGAACTTTGCTGCATCTTTCCCATCGGGGACAGCTTGTGAGATGATAGTAAGGGCCTCCTCCAGTATCTGCGGCAGAACCTGTTGACCGTATCCCACAGAGAGTGGGTATAGCGGCCCAAAAAGCATGCAGTGTTCACTGACCGCAGTGCGAGACCGGAGGAAGAAAACATCATCTTCCCAAATTGTTCCAGCCTTTTTGATTCCCTATCTGGAGGTGCGGAAGGGAATGTGCCAGAGGATGAGGATGCCTGGATGACAAGGCTTTCAGGCATTGGGTGTTGGGACAGGAATTTAGGGTCGTTCGGGGCGGGCTGGTGGCGGCGTGCGATAGTCCTGTTCCTGTGTTGGGTCTGGACTAAGTACCCAAAAGGACATAGGTGAGGGCATCATTGAATGAAAGAAGAGGCTCAGATGTGGAAGTCCCTGGTTGAAGCACCTCCATCAGGAGATTAGACCTTACCTTAACAGTAGGCAGCTCAAGGTCTAGGACCGCAGCCATTCCAAGTTGCTCCCCCTGCCGTAGCCACAGTAAGAGGAGACAGCATGCCAGCGTCTGGAGAGGTATCCAGACCACTGGCCTCGCCCAACTCCTGTGCCCAGTCCATAAGGTCCCGGACTCCGCCAATCCTTCCCCGAATTCGAACCCATACGAATAAGGGTCAGAATCCAACCTGTGGTGAATAGGCCCCATCAAAGGAGGACTGCTCCCTCAAGGCCTTTGGGGGCATGGGCCAGCACTCGGAGCACGACTTCGGGTCGTGGTCGTGCTCCGGGCATCACAAACAGACCAGATGCGGATTCGTCACTGACATCATGGGGTGACAAGTCCTCACATGGTTTGAAGCCGGTCTTCGGGGACATCCCTCGATGCACCAAAAACTCACAAGAAGTTGACAAAAGAGTCAAAGTCAGTCAAAAAGTGACCAATGGTAGCTCTCTCTGGATCAGCACTTGGCGCAGAAAGAAAAGAACTGACGTCACTGTGCTGAGGTGGCGTTTATGTATTACGCGCGATGTCATCAAGGCGACTGACGCCAACAACGCCCACGGAGTCGACCAACGCCACCTACCAACACGCAAAGGTACTGCTCAAAGAAAAACATCTCCGGATCCAATTTCAAGCCTGGTGGTAAATTCGAAGGTAAGGAACCTGCAACTAGAAGTCTCTCTCATCAGATCTGCAGCCCAGCAACATCCAAAGCTTTGGGAGGACTGCAGACTGCCTGCCTTCAACGAAAATCAGATCTGCTCAAGAAGAAACCAACTTTAAAAGAAAAAGAACTCTGCCCTGAGGAACAGCACAACCGCCTCTGGATTCACGTCCGCACCCGATGCTCACGGCCTGAGTCCAAGTGGCCCACTGGCCCTGTAAAGGTTCCCCAGCGATTCTGAGTCAGAGTCTACCGTGGGCTGACCCCTGCCAGACTTTGCCTCAAAGCTTGCAGCCTGAAACCGAAGACCCCCTGACCACACCCTACCTGTTTCTGACAGCAAGGGACACCCCCTGCACCCAAAGCTCCAGGGCCTTGGGGAGCTGGACCGTCTGTGTGCCTACGTCCCCTAACTTCGAAACTAATCTGGGCATCTGCAGGTTTTCTTCTTTCATCCTCCTGGCCCGAGCCTGCAGCCTTTCTCCAAAACTGATCTCCCCCCATTAATTTGCATTGGGTGCCTGACAATGAGTTGGCACTGCACGTGGCTACCATTGTGCCCATGAGAGTTTAAGTTTGGTGCTGCCTTGTGCCCTGCCCAGGCACTCACCTCAACCTCAGAAGATCAATTCCTGGTAATGCTTTCCTCACCTGTGAGCAGGACATCTAAGGTTACCTTCCTTTCTCTATTGGTTAACCTTGGCCACCCAATGCTGTGTTGGAACACTGCAACCAGCAGCCCCTGTGCTGCTGAGGGTTTAAGTTTGATGTTGCCCTGAGCACCCCTTGGGCTTACCTCAACAACAGGAACTCAACCCCTGACATCGCTTTACTCACCCGTAAGCAGTGCATCTTTGTTCACCCGCAGTTTCCATTGGTTAATATTGGGTACCCGATTTTGAATTTGACCTCTGCACCCGGCCGTCCCTGTGCCGCTGTGGGTGCACTCTTGGTATTGATTTGAACCTTGCATGGTTTTGACCTAAAATTCAGAAGACTGGATTTGTAAGTTGTGTACTTACCTGCTGTAGGAGGCTGGACTGGCTTGTAGTGAGTACCAAGGGGTACTTGCACCTTGCACCAGGCCCAGTTATCCCTTATTAGTGTATAGGGTGTCTAGCAGCTTAGGCTGGTAGATAATGGTAGCTTAGCAGAGCAGCTTAGGCTGAACTAGGAGACGTGTGAAGCTACTACAGTACCACTTAGTGTCATATGCACAATATCATAAGAAAACACAATACACAGTTATACTAAAAATAAAGGTACTTTATTTTTATGACAATATGCCAAAGTATCTTAGAGTGTACCCTCAGTGAGAGGATAGGAAATATACACGAGATATATATACACAATAGCAAAAATATGCAGTATAGTCTTAGAAAACAGTGCAAACAATGTATAGTTACAATAGGATGCAATGGGGAAACATAGGGATAGGGGCAACACAAACCATATACTCCAAAAGTGGAATGCGAACCACGAATGGACCCCAAACCTATGTGACCTTGTAGAGGTTCGCTGGGACTATTAGAAAATAGTGAGAGTTAGAAAAATAACCCTCCCCAAGACCCTGAAAAGTGAGTGCAAAGTGCACTAAAGTTCCCCTAAGGACAAAATAGTCGTGTTAGAGGAATAATGCAGGAAAGACACAAACCAGCAATGCAACAACTGTGGATTTCCAATCTAGGGTACCTGTGGAACAAGGGGACCAAGTCCAAAAGTCACAAGCAAGTCGGAGATGGGCAGATGCCCAGGAAATGCCAGCTGCGGGTGCAAAGAAGCTTCAACTGGACAGAAGAAGCTGAGGTTTCTGCAGGAACGAAAAGGGCTAGAGACTTCCCCTTTGGTGGACGGATCCCTCTCGCCTTGGAGAGTCGTGCAGAAGTGTTTTCTCGCCGGAAGGACGCCAACAAGCCTTGCTAGTTGCAAATCGTGCGTTTGGCGTTTTTGGACGCTGCCGGGGCCCAGGAGGTCGCAAATTGGACCTGAAGAGAGAGGGGATGTCGAGCAAGACAAAGAGCCCTCACTGAAGCAGGTAGCACCCGGAGAAGTGCCAGAAACAGGCACTACGAGGATGCGTGAAACGGTGCTCGCCGAAGTTGCACAAAGGAGTCCCACGTCGCCGGAGACCAACTTAGAAAGTCGTGCAATGCAGGTTAGAGTGCCGTGGACCCAGGCTTGGCTGTGCACAAAGGATTTCCGCCGGAAGTGCACAGGGGCCGGAGTAGCTGCAAAGTCGCGGTTCCCAGCAATGCAGCCCAGCGAGGTGAGGCAAGGACTTACCTCCACCAAACTTGGGCTGAAGAGTCACTGGACTGTGGGGGTCACTTGGACAGAGTCGCTGGATTCGAGGGACCTCGCTCGTCGTGCTGAGAGGAGACCCAAGGGACCGGTAATGCAGCTTTTTGGTGCCTGCGGTTGCAGGGGGAAGATTCCGTCGACCCACGGGAGATTTCTTCGGAGCTTCTGGTGCAGAGAGGAGGCAGCCTACCCCCACAGCATGCACAAGCAGGAAAACAGTCGAGAAGGCGGCAGGATCAGCGTTACAGAGTTGCAGTAGTCGTCTTTGCTACTATGTTGCAGGTTTGCAGGCTTCCAGCGCGGTCAGCAGTCGATTCCTTATCAGAAGGTGAAGAGAGAGATGCAGAGGAACTCGGCTGAGCTCATGCATTCGTTATCTGAAGTTTCCCCAGAGACAGAGACCCTAAATAGCCAGAAAAGAGGGTTTTGGCTACCTAGGAGAGAGGATAGGCTACTAACACCTGAAGGAGCCTATCAGCAGGAGTCTCTGACGTCACCTGGTGGCACTGGCCACTCAGAGCAGTCCAGTGTGCCAGCAGCACCTCTGTTTCCAAGATGGCAGAGGTCTGGAGCACACTGGAGGAGCTCTGGACACCTCCCAGGGGAGGTGTAGGTCAGGGGAGTGGTCACTCCCCTTTCCTTTGTCCAGTTTCGCGCCAGAGCAGGGGCTAAGGGGTCCCTGAACCGGTGTAGACTGGCTTATGCAGAATTGGGCACCTCTGTGCCCAACAAAGCATTTCCAGAGGCTGGGGGAGGCTACTCCTCCCCTGCCTTCACACCATTTTCCAAAGGGAGAGGGTGTCACACCCTCTCTCAGAGGAAGTTCTTTGTTCTGCCATCCTGGGCCAGCCTGGCTGGACCCCAGGAGGGCAGCTGCCTGTCTGAGGGGTTGGCAGCAGCAGCAGCTGCAGTGAAACCCCAGGAAGGACAGTTTGGCAGTACCAGGGTCTGTGCTACAGACCACTGGGATCATGGGATTGTGCCAACTATGCCAGGATGGTATAGAGGGGGCAATTCCATGATCATAGACATGTTACATGGCCATATTCGGAGTTACCATGGTGAAGCTACATATAGGTAGTGACCTATATGTAGTGCACGCGTGTAATGGTGTCCCCGCACTCACAAAGTTCAGGGAATTGGCTCTGAACAATGTGGGGGCACCTTGGCTAGTGCCAGGGTGCCCTCACACTAAGTAACTTTGCACCTAACCTTTACCAGGTAAAGGTTAGACATATAGGTGACTTATAAGTTACTTAAGTGCAGTGTAAAATGGCTGTGAAATAACGTGGACGTTATTTCACTCAGGCTGCAGTGGCAGGCCTGTGTAAGAATTGTCAGAGCTCCCTATGGGTGGCACAAGAAATGCTGCAGCCCATAGGGATCTCCTGGAACCCCAATATCCTGGGTACCTTAGTACCATATACTAGGGAATTATAAGGGTGTTCCAGTAAGCCAATGTGAATTGGTCAAATTGGTCACTAGCCTGTTAGTGACAATTTAAAAGTAATGAGAGAGCATAACCACTGAGGTTCTGGTTAGCAGAGCCTCAGTGAGACAGTTAGGCACCACACAGGGAACACATACATGCACACCTATGAGCACTGGGGCCCTGTGTGACAGGGTCCCAGTGACACATACATATAGGCCACAAACCTATGAGCACTGGGGTCCTGACCAGCAGGATCCCAGTGACACATAACAAACATACTGAAAACATAGTGTTTTCACTATGAGCACTGAGGCCTGGCTATCAGGATCCCAGTGAGACAGTGAAAACAGTGACAAACACCCTGACATACACTCACAAACAGGCCAAAAGTGGGGGTAACAAGGCTAGAAAGAGGCTACCTTCTCACACTTGCAAAACTGCATTCTTGTTTTTCTCTCATAGGTTAACATCGCTTGAACTAAAAGATTGCTGTTTTTTGAAACTACAAAGTATTGTAAATCTACTTACCTGATTACAAAGTTTTTGGGTTTGAAACATATATAAAAAGAAGTGATACTAAATTGGTCTCTGATTTTTTCTTTAGGTGTGTGTCTCATTTATTACCTCTGTGAGTAGAACAAATGCTTAGCACTATCCTCTGATAAGCCTAACAGCTCGCCCACACTACCAGAAAATTGAGCATTAGACTTATCTACTTTTGCCTCTGCAATACCAATTGGGGATCCACTGGACTCTCTACACAGTATACTTCATGTTAGTGCAGTATAAAGAGAACCAGCTTCCAACAGTGCTCCTCACTAAAGATGTCTGGAGTGTCATCCAGAGTCTTGTGCACCATTTCTAATCGACAAGCATTTTTGGTCCTGAAGGGTCTTCGTGAATCGGAAAGATTTACAGGAGTCACAGTCAGCCTCTCGATGATCTAGGGAGAGGCACAGATTACCACACAAGATGGTGGTTGGTATGTAGAAATTTGGCGTGGCACCGAGGAGAGAGGCGAAATGGAGTCCGTTCCATCAGGGTAGCATTTCCTTCGGTGCTGCGTTGAAGGTAGGCAGAGTTGGGTATTGGCGCCCCGAACAGCAGGTGGTCACTGTCAGACCCGACGAACCGAGGAGAGTGCTAACATGGAAGAAGCGCATATGAAAACAATAGAGCTGAAATAGGTAAAGTATGGATAAAACTCAAACCGGAGTGAGTCAAAATACAAGGCTGAGACACATTCAAACCAGTTAGTGGAGGGAAAACAATCTAACAAAGGAGTTGATGCCCATGTGCAATATCAACAAGAGGAGGATTCACTTGATCGCCTGACTCGGAATTTTTTTGGGAAGAAAAATAACTTGCACCACTCGGTACCCAGCACTTTATGGCAGGAGTATGTAAAACGTGTATCTACAGCCACACATGCCATCAAACATACATGCCTCTCCCTATTGTAATCATGCCTGTGATACCCCTATTCTCATTTGTTAAGGGCTACAAGGGTGCACTCACCAAGAGCTTTGTGACAGACAGCAGATTTACTATAATCAGGGCATGCTGCAAGGCTTCCCTATAATACTGGTCTCAATGTATGGCCCCAATGTTGAACGCCTCAACTTCTTTGCAGACATCTGGCACTTCACCACCACCATGGGACCTTGCTCGATACTCTGGGGACAGGGATATCAATGTGATTCTGGATTAAGACACAGATAGGTCAATCAACATCAGCGCCCTCATCCCAGTTCCACCGCCCAACTTAACACACTTATGCAGGATACAACCTCCACACCAAATGGAGCCTTTGCCATGTGCCCAGTGCTGAAGTTGCATGCATCAACTCTATGCACAATGCCCAGTCTCAAATAGATCACTGGCTAGTTCCCCTGAGACGCGCTGACCTGGACTACCAGTGTGCTTCACCTTGCTAGAAGCCTGTCTGATAATGCCCCTGTACTGTTGGAACTGCCTCTCCTTTCTGCTGATGCTAGGCCCTTCTCGTGCAAGCTAACCACATGCACACTCCATGACCCTGTCTTCCGGGATTAACTTCAAGCAGCAATACTTGAATACTTCACCCAGTATGAGCTGTCAGTTGACTGCCTAGCCATATTGCAGAATGAGTTCAAAGTGGTTATACGTGGAGTTTGTCTCGCAAAACATTCAGGCATACTTAAGGCAATACATACTCAATTGCTCCAATTGGAAACTGACATTCAAAACATTGAATTGTAGTTTTTCTAAGCCATAGATACACAGACACTTGCTGCTCTCAAAGAGCGACTGTCTAAATACGATGAGGTGGTGCTCAGGGAAAGTCACTATTTGGGCTGAGAGACGACGGCTAGACGTGATGGTGAAAGACAGAGCTGGGAAGACACTGGCAGGGCTGCTTCGTAGTCCCTGGGCAAGTGACTATCTCAATGAACTCAAAGACTATCAACAAGTCGCCCACATGGTTCCTAATGAGATCCTCCAAGTTAGGACGGACTTCTTCAAAGACGTATATTGTTCACAGACAGTCCATGACACAGGTACTCTGCAAGCATTCTTTGATATTATCCAACTACTCTAGCTAGATGCTGGGCCCCGCCTTTAACTTGATGCACCCTTCATGCTGGAGGAAGTTGCGAAGGTGATCCAAAGCATGCAAGAGAAAAAGGCACCAGGTTTATCCTCACCACAGCCTTCTACACAGAACTATGAACCACTTTTGGCCCCTGATCTACAGGCAATATTCGAAGAATCCTTAACACTCGTCGTCCCAATACCATCCTTGCATGAGGCGGTCATTGTCACTATAGTGAAACCTGGCAAGCTAGCAAATAGATGTGACTCTTATAGGCTGCTATGAAAGATTAATGTTGATATTAATTTAGCAGCAAAGGTGATTGCGAATCGCCTCCTACCAGACATATTTAGACCCAATCAATCTAGGTTTGTACCTGCCACTCCACTTCAAACAATCTCCAAACAATTTTTTCACTTATGAACATTATTAAACCCCAGCTTAGTGCAGCTGCAATACTACTTGACACCACAAAGGCATTTGATTCCCTAGACTGGCTGTATCTGTTGTAGCCCCTTACATGTATTGGGATTAGCATTACATTTTTACACCTGATCAAATTACGCTTTCCTAACCACATGATTATGCATTAATGGCGTAACCATCCTATCCTTCCCAGTGTTCAGAAGTAATAGGCAGGGTTGTTCCCTGTCATCGATCCTCTTTGCAACACCAAAGGAGCCCCTGGTGGCTCGACTGCGTCAGTACCACTTGCATAAAGGGCTCGTCTTCACTGCCAGGAGAATACTCATGTCCTTGTACATGGACGATGTCACATTATACATCTGTGACCCTCAGATCAGTACTTCCCCAAGGACATCCACTTTGGTGGATATTCTGGGATCTCCATTAACTGGTCCGAATCAATCTTGCTTCCCCTCAACCTAGTTACAGACCAATTTGTGCTAGACTACCAACTTCAGTGGATGAACGAACCGGTCCACTATCTGAGCCTCTGGCTCAGTAGAGACACTGATGAGCTCTGGAAAGTAAACTATGGCCAGGCTTGAGGAGAGTAATTTAGTAGAGGGTGCCACTATCTATAGCGGAGAGAATCACCATCGCTAAGATTTTTGTCCTTCCCATGTTTCTTTATTTATTCATCAATATCCCCATCCTCCTAACGGACCTCCTTCTAGAACGGTTATGCTCTAACTTGGTGCTTTGGCATAGGCAGGTAGGCAAACAGGTTGAGTGGGAAGCACTGACCTTACCCTTTCATTAGGGTGGATTGTGTGCCCCCATTATGAATCTCTGCTTTAACTGTGCTCGGGCCCAAACTGCACAATTTTGGTTGTATCCTACACCATTTCAGCCACATACAGTAACAGAAGCAGACAGTGCAGCCCCACGCCTGCTGCATACAGAGTTATACCAGGCGGTCAGATGGCCCTGCGCCAAGATAGACTTGCCCCTAAACACCTGATGTCCCAATAATGAAACGCCATATGCTCCCTTCGATGAGTAATGACACAGCCTGTGGGTGGGCCCGTTACATGGGAGTAACCACAATTGCCAATCTCTACTCCAGAGAAAATTTCCTCAGACTGCATAACATAAGCAATAAACCATCATATATGTCAGCAGCTCTGTGCTGCATTCCGTGCCCTACATATTACATTTCTGAAACTCCCACCCATACTGCACATCCTGGACCACATATTTAAAATCCCATCTCCCAGGAAGCTGATCACGAGATTGTACATCATAATGCAAGATATGGCCTCTGTGTGTGCCCCAGGAGGCATACACTACCCCCGTCGCATCTTAGAGGCACAATGACGATCCTATTGTACCCTCTCGGGAGTTCTCTCACCAAATTACAGATGAACACTAACTTTTTGCACAGATCATATCACACGCCTGTTCAAAAATTGGAGTTGTAGAGGATGCCCAATGCGAGCAATGTATAGCATTTAGCCACTTTTCTGCATCTGGCCTGGTGTCGTCTGTGCTGATGGCGTACTGGGAGGATATTGGTGCCTAGATCATTATCCAAAATGAACGCCACAGGTGGTATGTAGGGCTATGTAAAGGAGATTTGCTCTGCAAAGCTGCTGCTGGCTATAAAGCGGGTGGTTATGAACTGGGAACAACATCCAACCCCTACCACTAAAGACTGGCTTAACAACACAGCTTTTTGCCAAGAGTAGCTAACGGCATACTAGGACCTCATCCTGATCTGCTCTCGAACTAAAGAAATTTGGGCACCACTGACTACCTATCTTGCTTTGCAAGAAAAGGAGTGGCCCTCAGTGAAAACTCCTAACTTGGGAGAGCTGGTCAGCCCTTGCCAATTATTCTTTCCCCGAAGTTCACCTCAAGAGTCCTTGTGGCTGAGAATAAGAAATATCCTCCCTCCTACTAGCAAATGGGGTCCTGTCTAAGCTCAGCTGGGCTGCTACCTATAGAATTTGGTTAGAGATGTCAACATGCATCTAATGCATGTCCTTCTTCCCTCCAAGTTACATATGTTTTTGTTGCTAAATACTAATAAACAAAATAATAAAAAGACCTTGCCATCCTGAGAATAAAATCAATAAAGTGTTGTACCGGATCCAGCTTGCAGGGCCATAGTAGGTTGTGACAGGGGACTTCAAAGGCAAACAACTTCAAACCCCATGGTTGAGGACCAGTAGCCTCTGCCTGTCTTGTGCTCCAGTGCCAGATCTGATATAACCCATCTGGGACAAACAATAATAACCAGTTATGCCTCAAAACATTTTAATTTTTAAAATCAGGATGCAGAGTGCTGTCCCATAAATTACGAAAAATAAACAACTGGAAATTGTGGGATTTTTACCTTTTGGCAGTGTTCTAGCAGCTAAGGCTGTCTAGGGGTAGCTGTAGCAGAGCAGCCGAGGCTGAACTAGGAGACATGCAAAGCTCCTGCAATACCACTATAGTCACACAGCAATTATACACAATAAAAGACAATACTCAGTGTTACCAAAAATAAAGGTACTTAATTTTAGTGACAGAAGGCCAAAAATATCTTAGAGGCAATACTCCTTCTAAGTATTATACACAATATATACACTAGTAACCAAAATCAGGTAAGTAAACAGTCACAGAATAGTGCAAACAGTGAAAAATACAATAGGTTGCAATGGGCCTAGGGGCAACACAAAGCATATACAAAAATAGTGCAATGGGAATGTCGAATTCCCCCCTAGGCAAGTGTAGTGTGTAGAGGGGTGCTGGGAGTGTAAGAAAACACCAAAGGTAAGTAAGGTATACTGTCCGAGAGCCCAGAAAAAAAAGCAGGAGTAAAGTACAGCAAGTTTCCTCGACCTGAAGACCTGTGGAGAGAGGAGACCAAATCTAGAAGTCGAAGAAGAGTCCAGGAAGAACAACAGGAAGAAGGTGCAAAAGTGGATTTACCGGTTGGAAGAAAACTACAGAAATGCACCAAAGAAGACAGGGGTTCCTGCTTGGTGCAAGAGATGTCCCACGTCAAGTTGTTGGATGCAGGCTCTTTGCGTCGCTGGATTCCGCCAACAAGCCTTGGATCAAGCAAGTACATGGTTTCCGTCAAAGAGAAGCTGCCCAGACCCAGTAGGGTCATGGGGTCTCAACTTGGACTGAGGAGACAGAGGGGGCTCTCAGAACCTCAGAGAACCCTCAAAAGACCAGGCAGCGCCCACAGGAGTCCTAAAACACAGGGACAAAGGAGTTGCAAAGTGCGGTCATCATAAGCACTACATTGAAGGATCCCAAGCCGCCAGAGAACAACTCAGAGCTGTGCGTCGCAGGATGGAGTGCTGGGGACCTGGTACGCTGTGCACTAAGAACCTTTGGAAGAAGTGCACAAAAGCCCAAGGAGCAGCAGAAGACGTGGTGCACAGGGGTACTGTTGCTGCATGGGGAGGGAAGCTCTTACCTCCAGTGAGATTCTGTGTGTCTCACTGTAGCATTATCTAGATGAATGGGTGGATCTGAGCTTGCACCACAAAGAGCTGCCAATATTCCCACCACCTTCTGGAGCTCTTGTAATGCATTGGCACAGGACGGAGCTGCACCAGCTTCCATGCGCAAGTCCCTTCTCTGTCATTTTGTGAACCCTCCCCCACAGAGGAAGCTTTTCAATATAGCCCCACAGCTGCGGAGGAGATGTGAAATATTGTACTACATTCATTATACGATACCCTGAAATCAGCAGGGTAACGCATGGAATATTTTATCCCCATGGATCTCAGCCTTTTTAGCATCTGTGAAGGAAGCTCTTGTGTAAAGTCAGGGAATATCATTACAAGGTGATTGCCCACAATTATGTCTCCCCACTTGCTTGGGCGATGAGGTGGTCCCCGTCTTTGAAATGTAACAACTTGGTGACTACTGGCTGGGGGGGGGCAGGGGTTGGAAGGTACTAGGTGTGCGCGCTCCAACGCGTTGTACAGGGAGAGTGCTATCTCAGAGCCAATGCTCCAGGGAACCAGTCATATTTGCAACTGGGCCCTCGACCCATTTCAGGAGTCCAATAATAAATGTATTACTTCTCCGAGCTCTGTTTTCCACATCCTCTGGATGGGCCTCTAGAATCTTTACATTTGCCTCCATGGTGGACTTAAGCTCATGCACTTGCAGCAATCCAGGGGCTATATCTTCGAGGGTCCGTTTAGTGGTTGCAGCCTTGTCTGTTAAGTCTCCAGTGATCGCCTCGCAATAAACCTTGGTCCGTCACTATCGGTCTAAGTTCTAGGGCTTTGCTGGATGCAGCAATAGCTTGAAGGATGGTGTCCGGGGTCGCACCATTTTGATGTCCGGAGTAGCTATTGGACACCGACTCGTCATTGTGTGGCCCAGTGCATGCCGCCTCCTTATTTCTAGCAGCTTTGCCCATTGCAGAGAAGTGAGAAAGGACACATAGTCTGAGGTGTCTAGCTGGTCAGGAGCACCAGGAAGCACGACACCCAGGGCAATCCCCAACTCACTACCAGTCAAGTCAGGAGCACCACGACAAGGTGTGGTCACTTCAATACATAGGGTGCGCAGCTACGAGCTTGGTTCGCGCCAAATTCTGCTGTGCTACGCCTCAGTTGTCAGGTGGTGGTGCATGGTTCATGTGTCATCTTTTTATGTCAATCCACTAACAATGTAGGGCAGCATGATAAGGTATGCAGTCCCTCCCTAAAGCATGGGCTATTCTCAAATGGCGCTGTGAGCCCTCTGCTCTCTGTTTCTTTCAGGCCCAATTGCCTTCTCTGCCACCAGCCCACACAAGAATTGTGGGACACAAATAAACAGGCATTATTGTCACCTCCAGAGGGGTGGAGGGTGTCCGTCAAATAAGAGCCCCTTCCCTGCCAAGCCGGGCACAAATTAATGAAGCACTTCTGTAGATAGAGTCGGCCTGGTCAGCATGGGGGCAGGAAGGAGGGACAGCAACAACCACTATGTTTATTTTCAGGCCAGATACCTTTTAGAATTATTGCAACTGAGCTATTGTCAACGATAAAGATGACTATGAGTCACCTCAGGAGAGCAGCCGCCGGTTACCATCCCAAGCAGGTCAGGACACCACTTCTCACCCCTGCTGCCTGCTTCGCTCCTCCCCGTGACGTGGTCTCATAGCACCTCACCCTCAGGCCGATAGCTCTGCTCCAGAAAGTCCTGCCTTAGGTGGCAGTCCTAAACTGCGTCCATGTGCACTGGCAGGTCTTGTTGCTCCCAATCTTCTATAGCAGGCCATTGGAGCAGGGGTGCCTAATGGCTCTCCACCTTGTTGGGAGGCAGTGAATTGCTGAGTGTGGGTAGGAGGGAGGGCTGCCCACCTCGATTTCCCCTGCTCAGTCCACTGGTTTTGCCTCTCTCAGCTACAGGTCCCACTGGTAGCAGAGGTGTAGTGTGTTCGGGACTGCCATCTTGTGCGTCAGAGGTCAGAGCTCTGCGGAGAGGGTGCAACAACAGCAGAAAAGCCCCACTGCTAAAGGCACAACTGGGGGATCCCACTTCAGGCAGCTACGGGGGTCTTCATGCAGAATCGGGCTAAGGATGAAGGCAGGTGGTAGAGTTCAGTCGGGAGCTCTGTCACTCGCGTGTTCCGCCATCTAGTGTTGTCTTTTCGGAGTCACAGGATCAAGTGACTGCTCGTAGCGGTCATACTGCACATGGGCATCTACTCCGTTGTTAGATTGTTTTCCCCCAAAAGGGTGTAGTAAGGAGTGATAGTGTAGTTACATAAATGTAGTGTAGAAACAGTAAGTAAACATAGATGTCCATGCAAATGTAAAAGTATATACAAATGTACAAATTAGAAAAAAAATTGCAACAACTACAGGCTTCCAGGGAGGAGGGAGTGTGCATGTGAATCTGTAGCACTACATGCCACAAACAGATATACACTGGGTGTAAGGAAATGCATTTCTTGGCATGGGTACCCCCTGACTGTTTACCTTTTGTTGATGCCCGTCATTATTGAAAGTGTGCTGGGACCCTGCTATCCACAACCCCAGCACAAGTGTTCTTTGCCTAAACTGTACCTTTGTTCACACAACTGGCACAGCGCTGGCACACAGATAAGTCCCTTGTAAATGGTATCCCTGGTACCAAGGGCCCTGTGGCCAGGGAAAGTCTCTAAGGGCTGCAGCATGTCTTATGCCACCCCAAGGACCCCTCACTCAGCACATACATACTGCCTCACAGCTTGTGTGTGGTGGTGGGGAGAAAATGATTAAGTCGACATGGCACTCCCCTCAGAGTGCCATGCCCTCAACCCACTGCCTGTGATATAGGTAAGTCATCCCTCTAACAGGCCTTATAGCCCTAAGGCAGGGTGCACTATACCATAGGCGAAAGCATAGCTGCAGCAGCACTATGCCACTACAGTGTCTAAGCCAAACCTTAGACATTGTGGAGTTCGTAATTGACAAACTCCCAGACCATATATTCTTTATAGCTACCCTGCACTTACAGTTACATAATGGCTACACTGAAATCTGGGAAGTTTGGTATCAAATTTCTCAGCACAATAAAAGCACACTGATGCCAGTGTGGGATTTATTGCAAAATGCACACAGAGGGATCCTAGAGATGCCCCCTGCATGCCAGTCCGACTCCGCATCCTGCAAGTCCAATGCTACCATCCAGTCTCCTTAGTCTAGGGCAGACAAGACCTGAGCAAGAGTGAACATCTTGAATTTCTTCTTCTTGAGGAAGAGATTGACTTCCCTTAAATCCAAGCTAGGGCGAAGGCCCTTGTTCTTTTTGGGAATCAGAAAGTAGCGGGAACAACAACCACTGCCTACTCTGACATCGGGACCCTTTCTATAGCTCGCTTAGCCAAGAAAGCCGTAAGTTCCCCGCGGAGCAAAACCAAATGATCCTCCAGAAGCTGTTCTTTTATATGAGGGATTGAAGGAGGGAAAGACTAGAAGGGGAGGGAAAAGCCATTCTAAATGATCTGCAAGACCCATCTGTCCGAAGTGATAGATTGCCAGTGAGGGAGAGGAAATTGAATCCTCCCTCCAACTGGACAGACATGGTCTTGGAGAACCACATTAGTAGGGCTAGTGTGCAGCGGAGGGGGGCTGTGTGGTGGCCGACCTCTGGCCAGACCCTCTGGGTCTGAGAGTACCACGTCCTCGCACAGGATGTTGTGAAGCTGGAGGATGCTGGCTAAGCGGCTGGCATGGTACCGCGCCCCTTCCGAAGCCTTGAAAGGGATGGAAGACAGACAGCTGGCGAGCTGGCGTTAAGAGGCCCAAGGATCTGGCCGTAGCTCAAGAATCCTTGAACTTCTCAAGCGCAGAGTCTGGCTCTCCCCTTTTTGGTGAGAAGGCATCAAAAGGCATGCCCATAAAACTCAACTGGACAACCCCTGAAAAGCCAGTAGAACGTACCCAGGCGTGGCGACAAAGAGCCACTGTCGACGCAATCGCTCTACCGAGCGAGTCGGTCGTATCCACTCCACACCTGACTGGACACTTGGCTGCATCTCTCCCATCCTTGACAGCCTGGGTGAGAGTGTACTGTACACCCTCCAGGACCTGGGGCAGCAGCTGTGCCACCATATCACATAAAGTATGGGAAAAACTGCCCAATACGCAAGAGGTGTTTACTGACCTCAATGCCAGGCTGGAGGAAGAAAACAACTTGTTTCCAATTTGGTCCAGCCTCTTGGATTCCGTATCCAGAAGAGCAGAAGGGAAAGCACCAAGGGAAGTGGAAGCTTGGACCACCAAGCTCTCCGGGGTGGGGTGTTGTGTGAGGAAACTAAGGTCATTTGGAGCAGGTCTATGGCGGCGGCCGACTGTCCTATTCACCGGAGTCCCTGTGCTGGGTTTGGACCATGCTCCCAGAAGGATGTCTGTAAGGACTCACTGAACGGCAACATCAGCTCCGATGTTGTCACCCCCGGCTGAAGCACCTCTGTCAGGAGATTCATCCTGACTGGCACAGTAGGCAAGTCTAGGTCCAAGACCTCAGCTGCCCTATGCACCACCATAGCATAAGAAGCCCCCTCCTATGTAGCCACATTGGAAGGAGAAAGCATGCCAGTATCTGGAATAAGGCTCAGGCAATGATCTGGGCCTAATCGTCACCGAAGTCAGAGTCGGCGTCGATAGACATCGCTCCGGCTCATCCGGAATGAGGATGGGGCTACCACCAGTGGGTGCTGGAGCAAGCATCAACGTCAGACCCGGCGCGGGAGGAGATCGACTGTGTGGGACCGGCACCAGTCCGTATCCACTATTGGATCCTGGGGTCCCCAACGGCACCGAGGCTAAAGCTGCCGACATCAAATCCGATGGGGCCCCTGCTGACCCCGAGGGTGCAGCCCACTCAAAAACAAGGCGCATAGCCTTGTAAAATTCTTTAATCTGAGTGGGGGTCACTCTGGTGCCCGGAAAGGGAAGGGGGGGGGGGAAGACGCAGAGTCGTCCTAGCGATGGCTTCGAGGAACAGCGCTTGGAACGTCAACGTTCCTTAGAGGACTCGTCGGCCGACGGGCGTGACGAAGTCAAAGTCCACTTGGACTTCCTCTTTTTGTGCCTCTTACCTGAGTGCCCCGATGACGTTGAATGCGACGAAGAGGGCTTGGGGCTCTGGTAGCGGTGCCGCAACCACCTCCTACTGTGGGTCCATAAATTCCTTGGCGTGTCGCCGACCGAAGATGGCTGTCGGGCAGCCAGAAGTTTGAGGGATCTCTCCCTCAAGGCGTTCGGAGCCATGGCCTGACAGTCAGAACACGATGTCGAATCGTGGACTTTTTCGAGATACCAGAGAGACACACTGTGCAGATCCGTGATCAACATGGTGCGGTGACATGCACCACACGTCAAAGACATCTCGAGCAATCAAGGAAAAAAGCATCGACAAACGTCGTGGAAAAAGGGCAGCTCTTTCAGGATCTGCGCTTAACCGGCGCGGAAGGAAAAGAATTAACGTACGCGCCTCGCCATGGTGCCTATATAGAAGACCGTGACGTCACAGACCGCTCCAACGAAACCACGTGGAGCTGGATGACTCACGCGGATCCGAATGACGCCACCCGATGCCGCGCGCATGGTACTGATCAGCAGAAAAATTCCAGACTCGAAGCTGATGCTAGAAAATTCTAAGGTAAGGAATCTGAAGCTAGAAGTCTCTATCAGATAGCCTTGCTACCATACCTGTGCTATACATTCACTGCACATAGATACAATCAACACATACCCAAAACGTCAGCGCAAGGTTATCGGAATTCACACAACTCAGGGCCAGTAGACCACACTCCTGACAAAGAGAAAAAGGTCCAGCCACACTAAAGATTCACAAAACATGTTACACTGCCACCAGTGCTTTAAGTGGTACCCACAGAATTGGGAAAGTAAACCAACGTCCAATGTGAAGTCATATTTGGTACACTCATCCAGCTGACAGGACAATTTCAGGAACTCATATTACCTAGGATAGGCCTAGGCCTCTGGGCATATTCTAGATTAGCAAAGCACCAGTGCCAAACAAGAAGCCAGGATCTAGGTTTCACATGTCAAACAGGAGGTCAACATTTTACCATGCAGGGGACTTTCTGTCCCCCAGCAGGGTCTAGGAGAGCTTCATTAAACAGAAGCAAGGGCCCTGTGTAGGAAAATGGCTCCCTGTTGCAGTTAACCCCCACTTTTTGCCTGATATTGATGCTGACTGACTGAGAAGTGTGCTCTGACCCTGTTAACCAGGCCCTAGCACCAGTGTTCTTTCACTTAAAAATGTACCATTGTTCCACAATTGGCACATCCCTTGCACACAGATAAGTCCCTTGAAAAAGGTACCAGTGGTACCAATGGCCCTGTGACCAAGGAAGGTCCATAAGGGCTGCAGCACATTTTGTGCCACCCTAAGGGACACCTCACCTAACACATACACTGCCATTGTATATTGTGTGTATTGGTGGGGAGAAAAAGGCAAAGTCGACATGGCATCCCCCTCAGGATGCCATGCACATAAAATGCTGCCTGTGGCATAGGTAAGTAACCCCTCTAGCAGGCCTTAAGGCAGGGTGCACTATACCACAGGTGAGGGCATAACTGCATGAGCAACATGCCCCTACAGTCTCTAAGTCTATTCTTAGACATTGTAAGTACAGTGTGGCCATATTAAGTATATGGTCTGGGAGTCTGTCAAAACAAACTCCACAGCTCCATAATGGCTACACTGAATACTGGGAAGTTTGGTATCAAACTTCTCAGAATAATAAACCCACACTGATGCCAGTGTTGGATTTATTACAAAATGCACACAGAGGGCATCTTAGAAGATGCCCCCTGTATTTTACCCAATCCTTCAGTACAGGACTGACTGATCTGCGCTAGCCTGCCACTGAGACGAGTTTCTGCCACCCTGTGGGGAGAGCCTTTGTGCTCTCTGAGGACAGAAACAAAGCCTGCACTGGGTGGAGGTGCTTCTCACCTCCCCCTGCAGGAACTTAACACCTGTTGGTGAGCCTCAAAGGCTCATATGCCTTTTGTTACAGCACCCCAGGGCATCCCAGCTAGTGAAAATGCCAGCCCCTCCGGCCACTACTCCCACTTTTGGCGGCAAGGCAGGAGGGGATAATTAGAAAAACAAGGAGGAGTCACCCACCAGTCAGGAGAGCCCCTAAGGTGCCCCGAGCTGAGGTGAAACCTGCCTTTAGAAATCCTCCATCTTGGTTTTGGAGAATTCCCCAATAGGATTAGGGATGTGCCACCCTCCCCTCAGGGAGGAGGCACGAAGAGGGTGTGGCCACCCTCCAGGACAGTAGCCATTAGCTACTGCCCTCCTGACCTAAACACACCTCTAAATTCAGTATTTAGGGGCGACCCAGAACCCGGGAAATCAGATTCCTGCAACCTGAACAAGAAGGACTGCTGACCTGAAAGCCCTGCAGAGACGACGGAGATGACATCTGCTTTGGCCCCAGACCTACCAGCCTGTCTCCCGACTCAAAGAAAACTGCACAGCAACGCATCCGACAGGGACCAGCGACCTCTGAAGCCTCAGAGGAATGACCTGAAATCCGAAGGACCAAGAAACTCCTGAGAACAGCGGCACTGTTCATCTACAGCAACATTTTTGCAACTTTCTAACAACTTTCAAATAACTCTCTCCCCGCCGGAAGCGTGAGACTTCATCCTCTGCACTCGATGCCCCCAGCTCGAGCTCCAGAGAACCAACACTACAGGGAGGACTCGAAGGCGACTGCGACCTCATGAGTAACCCAAGACGACCCCCCTGGAACACCACAGCAACTCATGCAGAGAGAATCCAGAGGCTCTCCCTGACCGCGACTGCCTGTAACAAGGAACCCGATGCCTGGACCAAGCACTGCACCCGCAGCCCTCAGGACCAGAAGGAACCGAACTTCAGTGCAGCAGTGACCATCAGGCGACTCTCTGCCTAGCCCAGTCAGTGGCTGGCCTGAGAAGCCCCCCTGCGCCCTGCCTGCACCACTAGAGTGACCCCCGGGTACCTCCATTGATTTCTATTACAAACCCGATGCCTGCTTTGCACACTGCACCCGGCCGCCCCTGTGCCGCTGAGGGTGTGTTTTGTGTGCCTACTTGATTTTTGTACTGTGTCCACTTTTAAAATAGCTTTTTGCCATTTTAACTAAAACTGTGTATGTTACTGCTCTAATTCAAAGTTCCTTACTTACCTGTGTGGAGTACCTTGCATTTTAAGTATTTACTTCAAATCTTGAATGTTGTGGTTCTAAAATAAATTAAGAAAATATATTTTTCTATATAAAAACTATTGGCCTGGAGTTAAGTCTTTGAGTGTGTGTTCCTCATGTATTGCCTGTGTTTGTACAACAAATGCTTAACACTACCCTCTGACAAGCCTACTGCTAGACCACACTGCCACAAAATAGAGCATTAGAATGATCTAATTTTACCACTATCTTACCACTAAGGGGAACCCTTGGACTCTGTGCACACTATCTCTTACTTTGAGATAGTATATACAGAGCCAACTTCCTACACCATGCCATTGCCGCAGGTGGTTGTAAGATTTGAATATTACATTTCACAGGAAAAGGCAATTTCAAGGCTTTGTCCATATTCCAGTGACTGCCACACAAAAAATAAACCCTTCTCCAAGGCAGGGCCAGGGTGGTAGGAACTGGCCAGGCTACTGGCATTTTTCGTAGAGATCAGTTTTGTAAGGTGGTAGGGGGTGATCATCATCTTAGTAATCTTCATTCTTCCAGACAAATTTCTTCTACTCCATAGTCAAGGCATCTGAATTTTAACAGAAAATCTCCACCTAGTGGGCAATCCTCTGGGACCTGAGGAGGTGTTCATGTTAGGGTTCACTGTTGAAATTTGTGTTCACCGTTATCACATAGGATGATACTTTCACCACATGTTATTTGGATGGTGCCAAGTCAGCATATTCACCTTGTAGGACAGTGCCCTAGCCAACCTTGACTTTGTTTTAGGTGCTGGAGCCAAAGGCCCACCACAATGAGACACGGGGAGTCACCAAGTTAAGTTTCATAGGAGTCAAACATCCAGAAATGGGTGCTCACTTGAGCCGTAGCCGATGTAGAAAAAGTGTACAACGCTGGGGAATACTGAATAGACTCCAAACGGTCATTGGAAAAGAACAGCTTCTTAAAGAACAAAGACTACTTCTGATTCCACTGGTGCCTTTATTGGTAAAATAACTAAGGACAATATTCCTTGAAAGGAGAGGTTACCTCTGGGAGTTTCCCATTAAACATTAGCCATCGGGATCTATTTAAAATTATGTCCACAGATGGAACTACTCACAAGGAAAATTCTGACAGAACAATTTCATTTATGTAATCAAAAGTGTAAAGTAGGGGTAAAAAAGGAAAATGTCCCTGAGAATGGCGATGGAATATACGAAAATAAGTTACTTACCTGTAACTGTAGTTCTCCAGTATTGGAATCTTTCATAGATTCACATGCTTGAATCATTCCCCGTCGTCGAGATGGGAGTCCCGGTACAAATTTCACAAGTAATGTTAAAACATATTGAAGAGAAAAAGGCCCTAGGCCTCTTCAATTTCATAGTCTATCAGAGTCATTTTGTGAAAAGGACCAAACCTGATCCTCCACCAATCAGGCGACCGCACCCTTCAGAACCTCCTGAGAGAAGCTCTAGCACCTCAGATATTCCAAGCACAAGTGCGTATATTATGTTGAATATATAAAGAAAGAAAGAAAGAGGAAGTGAGCTTCTCCGGGGAGGCGGGTGGGTCGCATGTGAATCTATGAAAGATTCCAGTATTGGAACTTTCATAGATTCACATGCTTGAATCAGAGTAGAGAGCAATAACTATGCACATTGTAATATGACAACACCTCTAATAAACAAAATATCTTGAACCACAAAACCTTATTATCATCATGCATAAAATGATGAACTATATAGGTATACACTCATATGTCTATATTATATATATAAATACACCTATATACTTATCTCTATTACATACAGATATACCTGTGGAGATATATGATGAAATTCCAAGAAAAAACAGTAAAAGAAATTATTATAAGACACTACTGTAACATGATCAGTGTCTGCAAACCCGCTTACTTATGTGATTGTGATAGCGTTCTTTTATCCTTATATACGTTTCTGTTTTTTTTTTTTTTTTTTTAAATGTAAAGAATGTGTATACCTGTTCTAGGATGGAGGGATGGAGGAGAAATGGCTCGTCTTCACCTGAAGAGATTCCTGAGAACCGCCTGGCCCATTGCTACCTCTCCGTGAGAGAGGGATTCCAAGCAGTAGTGCTTAGTGAATGTATGACAGCTCTTCCACGTTGCTGCCCTACAAATGTCTTGTAGTGGCACTCCGGCAAACAGTGCCGCTGACGAGGAGACTTTTCTCATAGAATGAGCATGCACAGATGAGTGCAAAGGTTTGCCCGCTGCTTTGATGGCAAAAGCGAATGGCTGAGGCGATCCATCTGGAAATACTCTGCTTGGATAGTGGGTACCCCTTCCTAGGAGCACTGTACGCCACAAATAACTGATTAGAGCGTCGAAAAGATTTATTCCTGTCCAAATAAAATTGAACACATCTTTTAACGTCTAAAGAGTGTAATGCCCTCTCCGCTGGAGTAGATGGATGAGGGAAAAAAAGACTTGAAGACTAAAGGTTCGTTCATGTGAAAGTCTGACGGAACCTTTGGAATAAAATGCGGGTTAGTGCGCATTAACAGTCTATTGTGGTTAAGCTGCAGGAATGGCTCTTGGATGGACAGCGCTTGAACCTCGCTGACCCGCCTCGCCGATGTAAGGGCTATCAATAAGGCAACCTTCCACGACAAGAACTTGAGGGAAGCACGATGGATCGGTTCAAACGGATGCTTCATCAGTTGTGCCAAAACAATATTCAGATTCCACGAAGGAGGTGGTAGTCTGAAAGGAGGGTAAACCCTGAAAAGTCCCTTTAGAAATCTCTTAATCAGCCGAGAAGAGAAGAGTGAGGGTGTGTCATCTGAACGTCTGTATGCGGCTATAGCTGCTAAGTGAACTTTAATGGACGAGTGTGCTAGGCCAGATTGAGCTAACTGTAAGAGATACGTCAATATTTCCTCTGGTGGTGAGACTAGAGGGTCAATCCGACGCTGATGACACCAGGCACAGAATCTTTTCCATTTACACTGATACGTCTTGTTCGTGCTATCCGCTCTGGCCTTCGACAAAATATCCCTGCAGTCCTGCAGGATATTCAAATGCGCAAACTCTCTGTGGTGAGGAGCCATGCTGATAACCGCATTGACTGCGGATCGGGGTGCCGAGCCTGGCCGTTGTTCATTGTTAGTAATTGAGGTAACGGCTCCAGTGGAATATGAGGTTTGACTGACAGAATGAGGAGCTCCGTGAACCAATGTTGGCGCGGTCAGTACGGGGCTATCAGTATCAGAGTGCACGGTTCTGTTTTCATCTTCGTGAGGACCGTCGGGATCAACGGAATGGGAGGGAAGGCGTAAGCACAGATGTCTGACCAGACTATCGAAAACGCATTCCCCCAAGATCCCTTTTGGTGATGCCAACTTGCGAAGAACCGGCATTTGGCGTTGTCCTTCTTCGCAAACAGATCCGCCATTGGTGTTCCCCACCGGGAAAAAATCTGGTTCAGTACTGTCTGGTCTAGCTCCCACTCGTGGCAGTCCGATTTCTGCCTGCTGAGTGCATCTGCTGTCTTGTTGTTTATTCCAGGCAAGTGTACCGCTGATAGTGTGATGCCTTGCTGCGAGGCCCAGTTCCAGATCGCTTGGGCTTTCCTGGAGAGGGTGAGAGATCTTGTGCCTCCTTGTTTGTTGAAATAGTGCATCGTAGTGGTGTTTTCCGTTCTTATCACCACTCGTGATCCTGAGATTCTTGGGAGAAACGCTTGTAAGGCCAGGTGCACTGCCCTGAGTTCTAGCCAATTGATATGCATTAATGCCAGATGCATTGGCCATTTGGCACTTATTTTCAGGTCCTGTAACACCGCTCCCCAGCCTTCCAGTGAGGCATCCGTTGCTATGGTCCACGGGGCTGGCTGTTGAAGAAACGAGAGGCCGATTGACAGATGGTGCTTTTGAGACCACCATCTCAGAGTTCTGATCATTATCGGAGTTATTTGTACCTGGTCTACGAAAGTGCCGGATACTTGGAGCCATTGACGATTTAGCTGCTCCTGTAAGGGGCGCATCTTTAGCCAACACAGAGGGATCAGAGGTATGCATGAAGACATCATGCCCAACAGTGATTTGAAAAGACGGACAGTAACCTTTCGTCTTCTCTGTATGGAACTCACTAGGGTCAGTAATCTTTGTTGCCTCTCTAACGTGGGACATGCCATGCCGGATTCTGTGTTCAGTTTTGCTCCCAGAAAAGTAATATTGCGTACTGGTAGAGGGTTGGACTTCTCCCAGTTGATTGTGAATCCGAGATTGGTCAGTAAGGAAACGCACTTTCTTGTTGACTTGTGTGCTCCTGCGTAAGTCTTTGCCTTTATTAACCAATCGTCTAAGTATGGAAAAACCTGGTGCTTTCTTCTTCTGAGAAAGGCTGCGACTGGTGCTAGGCATTTGGTAAATATTCTTGGGGCTGATTTTAGTCCGAAAGGAAGGACGCCATATTGATAATGGCTCCCGGCTACAGTGAATCTCAAATATTTTCTGTGGGCAGGGTGGATGGGTATGTGGAAGTATGCGTCTTTGAGGTCTAGTGATGACATAAAATCTCTTTGATTGAGATGCAGAAGGACGTCTTGCAGGCTGATCATTCGGAACGATTGCGTTTTTAGGTATACATTTAGTTCCCTTAAATCGAGGATCGGCCTCCAATCCTTCCACTTTTTCCGAATGATGATGAACCTGGAATAAAACCCTGTTCCTCGTTGGGCCCGAGGCACCTTCTCTATAGCTCCCTTGAGAAGGAGCTTGTCGACTTCTTCTTTGAGTTGTTGAGGATACCTTGAAGGAGTCCTGCGGGGAGGGTTGGAGGGAGGTATCTGGATAAATTCTAAAGTATGGCCCCGTTCCCGAATTGTAGGACCCACTTGTCTGACGTAATGGTTTGCCATTGACTGAGGAATAAGGAGATCCTCCTGCCCAGGGTGACAGGAGGAGGACTGAGCGTAGCCGGCGCCTCGAAAACATCAGGTTCTACGAGCTGAATCTTTGGCCGGACGGGTTGAACATCCACGGCCTGCCGGTCTACTATAGGCTGCTTGAGTCAGCTGCCTTTGCGAGTAGTATGGACGATACTGCTGTGAGGATGATGGATAGGAAGAATATCTCTGTTGTTGATATCCCCCTCTGTATGAGGGTTGGCCATGCCCCCTAGGACGAAAGGACGATCTTCGATATTGCAGGGTCCCTAATGACCTTGCTGTGTCCGTCTTGATTGATTGTAGGGCTTCATCAACATGTTTTCCAAATAGCGCTTGGCCATCAAAGGGTAAGTCTAGGATTTTATTCTGGACTTCTGGGCGAAACGAGGTGGATTTAAGCCAGCCCTGTCTTCTTAGTACAGCTGCACCTGCAAGCTGTCTAAAAGCAGTGGTCGCTATATCCATTGCACAGTCTATAAGCTCTGCAGACGTGCGTTGACCTTCTTGTACAGTTTTATTTGCCTCCGATCTCGCGTCTTCTGGCAGTTGGTTAATAAAAGGTGCAATAGCCACCCAAAGCTGCCTGTCGAATCTAGACAAAATAGCCAAGGATTTGGCAGCTCTAACTAGTAGGCTAGCCATAGACGAAAACCTTTTCCCTAGGTTGTCTAGCCGCCTACCCTCCTTGTCTGGGGGTGCGGAAATCGGGGCAGAAGAATTCTTCGATCTTCTTTGAGCTGCCTGAGCTACTACTGAATCCGGAGGAGGATGTCCTGTCAAGCATGTTGGTGCATCATCAGGAGCTTTGTATTTTTTATCCAGACGTGGCAAAACTGCTGCGACTATTGCCGGATTATTCACGACTTCAAGGCCCTCTTCCCACAGGTAGTTCACCATCGGGATAGAGCGCACAGACTTCTGAAAGGGCTCTTTAAAATCATATAGGAAACAGTCTGTTTGCTTCGTAGGTAACGGTAAGGCAAAACGCTTGGCTGCCCTCTCAAAAAGATTGTGAAAACCTCCAATGTCTTCTGGTGGGGATTCCACCTTCGAATGAGAAGGAGAAGAAGGAGCAGGGATAATGTACTCGTCCCACTCTGAGTGAGTGTCCATGAGCTCTCCTTCCTTCCTGATCCCCTTCTGAGATGTCGGTGTTTGGGTAATTGTCATGTCCGGAGTGGCCACATTTGTGAGATGCACGGACGTTGGTCTCTGATGTGGAGTAGAAACACCAGAATTAGGCGATAGAGGAGGTTGTTCTCCTTGAGGAGGAAACCTTCTGTTGTAATCCACTAACATCACTCTAAGGCCAGTAAGCAGGTCGGAAGGAATATACGCCCCCTGTTGATATTGCTGATGCTCCGAGTAAACCTGGGGATCATAAGCTTCTTCATATTCTTCCTCTTCCTGGTACTTTACATTCAATTCAGAAGGACTGTGGGCTGTTCCAAAAGGCCCGTCTTCATCTGAATCTTTGTCTCCCTCCAAAAGATGTACTGGCACAAGGGAGGATACCTTACTAGGTGATGTGTGGGTTGGAGTTAACTTTTCTCCTCTTTTTTTAATGTTTTTCCCTCGTCGACGGTGTCGACGACGTGTAATGAAAATGTCACTTACCCAGTGTACATCTGTTCGTGGCATCAGTCGCTGTAGATTCGCATGTTTTGCATAGCTCGCCATCTGGTGTTGGGCCGGAGTGTTACAAGTTGTTTTTCTTCGAAGAAGTCTTTCGAGTCACGGGACCGAGTGACTCCTCCTTTTGTGTCCATTGCGCATGGGCGTCGACTCTATCCTTGATTGTTTTTCCCCGCAGAGGGTGAGGTAGGAGTTGTATTGTAGTAATAGTGCCCATGCAATGGAGTGACTAAGTATGTACCTATATAAGGTTGAAATGATATATATACAAATAGTGGAAGGTAGCTTCCGAACTGCTACAGGCTCCCGGGGAGGCGGGTGGGCACATGCGAATCTACAGCGACTGATGCCACGAACAGATGTACACTGGGTAAGTGACATTTTCAGTTCGATGGCATCTGTCGCTGTAGAAACGCATGTTTTGCATAGACTAGTAAGCAGTTATCTCCCCAAAAGCGGTGGCTCAGCCTGTAGGAGTGGAAGTAGTCTGAAACAATGTTCTTAATACGGCTTGCCCTACTGTGGCTTGTTGTGCGGATAACACGTCTACACAGTAGTGCTTGGTGAATGTGTGAGGCGTAGACCATGTGGCTGCCTTACATATTTCTTGCATTGGGATGTTTCCTAGAAAGGCCATGGTAGCACCTTTCTTTCTGGTTGAGTGTGCCCTTGGTGTAATGGGCAGCTGTCGTTTAGCTTTAAGGTAGCAGATTTGGATGCATTTAACTATCCATCTGGCTATACCTTGTTTTGATATTGGGTTTCCTGCATGAGGTTTTTGGAATGCAATAAATAGTTGTTTAGTCTTTCTGATGTTTTTAGTTCTGTCAATGTAATACATTAATGCTCTTTTGACATCTAATGTATGTAGTGCCCTCTCAGCTACGGAATCTGGCTGTGGGAAGAACACTGGAAGTTCCACTGTTTGATTTAGATGGAACGGTGAAATAACCTTTGGTAAAAATTTAGGATTAGTCCTTAGGACGACCTTATTCTTGTGTAGTTGTATAAAAGGTTCTTGTATTGTAAACGCCTGAATCTCGCTTACTCTTCTTAGGGAAGTAATGGCGATGAGGAATGCAACCTTCCAGGTTAGGAACTGTATTTCGCAGGAGTGCATGGGTTCAAAAGGTGGACCCATAAGTCTAGTTAGGACAACATTTAGGTTCCATGAAGGAACAGGTGGTGTTCTTGGTGGAATAATTCTTTTAAGGCCCTCCATGAATGCTTTAATGACTGGTATCCTATATAGGGAAGTTGAATAGGTAGTCTGCAGGTATGCAGATATTGCTGCAAGGTGTATTTTAATGGAAGAGAAAGCTAGGTTAGATTTTTGTAAGTGAAGCAAGTAACCCACTACATCTTTTGGAGTTGCGTGTAATGGTTGGATTTGATTAATATGGCAGTAGCAAACAAACCTCTTCCATTTACTTGCATAGCAGTGCCTGGTGGATGGCCTTCTGGCTTGCTTTATGACTTCCATACACTCTTGTGTAAGTTGTAAGTGTCCGAATTCTAGGATTTCAGGAGCCAGATTGCTAGATTCAGCGATGCTGGATCGGGGTGCCTGATCTGTTGGTTGTGTTGTGTTGTGTTAACAGATCCGGTCTGTTGGGCAGTTTGATGTGTGGTACTACTGATAGGTCTAGCAGCGCTGTGTACCAGGGTTGCCTTGCCCAAGTTGGTGCTATTAATATGAGTTTGAGTTTGTTTTGACTGAGTTTGTTTACCAGATAAGGAGGGAGAGGAGGAAAAGCGTAGGCAAATATCCCTGACCAGTTCATCCATAGGGCATTGCCCTGGGACTGCCTGTGTGGGTATCTGGATGCGAAGTTTTGGCATTTTGCGTTCTATTTTGTCGCAAACAAGTCTATCTGAGGTGTTCCCCAGAGCTTGAAGTAAGCGTTCAGAGTTTGGGGGTGAATTTCCCATTCGTGGACCTGTTGGTGATCTCGAGAGAGATTGTCTGCGAGTTGATTCTGAATCCCTGGGATAAACTGTGCTATTAGGCGAATTTGGTTGTGAATTGCCCAATGCCATATTCTTTGTGCCAACCGGCTCAACTGCGTTGAGTGTGTCCCCCCTTGCTTGTTTAGATAATACATTGTTGTCATGTTGTCTGTTTTGACGAGAATGTATTTGTGAACTATTATTGGTTAGAAAGCCTTTAGTGCTTGAAAAACTGCTAGCAGTTCTAGGTGATTTATATGCAGTTTTGTTTGATGTACGTTCCATTGTCCTTGTATGCTGTGTTGATCGAGGTGTGCTCCCCACCCTGTCATGGAAGCATCTGTTATTACGTATTGTGGCACTGGGTCTTGGAAAGGCCGCCCTTTGTTTAAATTTATATTGTCCCACCATAGAAGCGAGAGGTAAGTTTGGCGGTCTATTAACACCAGATCTAGAAGGTGACCCTGTGCTTGTGACCATTGTGATGCTAGGCACTGTTGTAAGGGCCTCATGTGCAGTCTTGCGTTCGGGACAATGGCTATGCATGAAGACATCATGCCTAGGAGTTGTAATATCATCTTTGCTTGTATCTTTTGTGTTGGATACATGCGTTGTATGATGTTGTTGAAGTTTTGAATTCTTTGTGGACTTGGAGTGGCTACTCCTTTTGTTGTGTTTATTATGGCTCCTAGGTACTGTTGTACTTTGCACGGCAGGATGTTTGATTTTGCGAAGTTGACGGTGAACCCCCGTTTGTAGAGGGTTTGTATGATTTGATTTGTGTGGTGTGAGCACTTTGCTAACGAATGGGCCTTGATTAGCCAGTCGTCTAGATACGGCAATACATGTATTTGCTGCCTTCTGATGTGTGCAGCGTCTACTGCTAGACATTTTGTAAAGACTCTTGGTGCTGTTGTTAAACCGAAAGGCAATACTTTGAATTGGTAATGTATTCCTTTGAATACAAACCTTAGGTATTTCCTGTGCGATGGATGTATTAGTATATGGAAATACGCGTCTTTGAGGTCTAAGGTTGTCATGTAGTCGTGTAGTTTGAGCAATGGTAGCACTTCTTGTAGTGTGACCATGTGAAAGTGGTCTGATTTGATGTATGTGTTTACTATCCTGAGGTGTAGGATTGGTCTTAGCGTCTTGTCCTTCTTTGGTATTAAGAAGTACAGTGAATAAACTCCTGTGTTTATTTGTGTGTTTGGTACTAATTCGATTGCATTCTTTTGCAATAGTGCTTGAACTTCTGTCTCCAGGAGCTCGGAATGATGTTGTGATTAATTTTGTGCTCTTGGTGGTATGTTTGGAGGGAATTGTAGAAATTCTATGCAATAACCATGTTGGATAATTGCTAGAACCCAAGTGTCTGTAGTGATTTCCTGCCATGCTTTGTAATAATGACCTATTCTTCCCCCCACTGGTGTTGTGTGGAGGGGATGAGTGACATGTGAGTCACTGCTTAGTTGCAGGGGTTTTGGGGCTTTGAAATTTTCCCCTATTCCTAGGGAATTGCCCTCCTCTGTATTGGCCCCGAAAGCCTCCCCTGTACTGTCCCTGGTAACTGGACGGTGTTGCCTGTGAGGTGCTGGCTTGTGTGGCCGGACCCCGAAACCCCCCTCTAAAGGGTGTCTTGCGGAAGGTGCCGTAGTTTCCTCTGCTCTGCGGGGAGTAGAGTGCGCCCATTGCTTTAGCAGTGTCCGTGTCCTTTTTAAGTTTTTCTATCGCTGTGTCCACTTCTGGACCGAACAGTTCTTTTTCATTGAAAGGCATATTGAGAACTGCCTGCTGTATCTCTGGTTTAAACCCAGACGTTCGTAGCCATGCATGCCTTCTGATGGTCACAGATGTATTAATTGTCCTTGCAGCTGTGTCTGCTGCGTCCATGGAGGAGCGTATCTGGTTGTTTGAAATGTTTTGACCTTCCTCAACCACTTGCTTCGGCCTTTTTTGTAGGTCTTTGGGTAGATGTTCAATGAGGTGTTGCATCTCATCCCAATGGGCTCTGTCGTAGCGCGCAAGTAGTGCTTGAGAGTTGGCGATGCGCCACTGGTTTGCAGCCTGTGCTGCGACTCTCTTTCCAGCTGCATCGAACTTGCGGCTTTCCTTATCTGGGGGTGGTGCATCCCCAGATGTGTGGGAGTTGGCCCTTTTCCTAGCTGCTCCTACAACGACGGAATCTGGTGGCAGCTGTGCAGTGATGAAAACAGGGTCTGTAGGGGGCGCCTTATACTTTTTTTCCACTCTTGGTGTGATTGCCCTACTTTTGACCGGCTCCTTAAAAATTTCTTTTGCGTGCCGGAGCATACCAGGGAGCATAGGCAGGCTTTGGTAGGAGCTGTGGGTGGAGGAGAGGGTGTTGAATAAAAAGTCATCCTCGACCTGTTCTGAGTGGAGGCTTACATTGTGAAATTGTGCTGCTCTAGCCACCACTTGAGAATACGCAGTGCTGTCCTCTGGTGGAGATGGCTTCGTAGGGTATGCCTCCGGGCTGTTATCTGACACTGGGGCGTCGTATAAGTCCCATGCGTCCTGATCCTGGTCACCCTGGCTCATGGTGGTGTGAGCTGGGGAATGTGATGGAGTTTGTGCTGGTGAGACGTGAATTACAGGCGGAGGAGAGGGTGGTGGAGTAACCTTTTTCACCACCTTTGTTTGTGGTGTTTGTTCAGTTTGGAACTCCAGTCTTCTTTTTCTTCTAATAGGGGGAAGGGTGCTTATTTTCCCTGTTCCCTCCTGTATGAAGATACGCTTTTGCGTATGGTCTACATCGGTAGATTGCAGCACTTCCTCGAACCTATGCTTTCGCATTTGGGAGGTTAGTGAATGCTCCTCTGTATAAGAGCCTGAAACTGGGTCGGTTGCAGGTTGTTTTGGCACCGAAACCCTGTCTGCATCTTTTTTCGGCTCCGAGCTGACTTTTCCCTTTTTCGGGTCCGAAACCTCTCGGCGTCGATCTTCGTCGGTGCCGCTATCTCGGCGTCGAGCCGTGTCTACACCGCTATCTCGGTGTCGATGCTTGTCTCCAGCACTTTCTCGGTCCCGAGAAGGCTGCGTACCGGTGTCTCGACCGGAGTCGGACTGTCTCAGCACTGTTTGGGCCTTTTTCGGTGCCGACGGTGGGTCACCGAATTTATGGGTCGAGCCATGGCCTGGTGGCAGTGGCGTCCCCTGGGCCTTGTCAATCTTCTTATGTGTTGTTTTCGACGTCTTACTCACGGTTCGTGGGTCATCGAATTCCTCGGAGTCCGATTCGTGGATCGAGAAGGTACCTTCCTCTTCTTGTTCCTCGAACTCTCGGTGGGCTGTCGGCGCGGACGCCATTTGAAGTCTTCTGGCTCGACGGTCTCGGAGAGTTTTTCGGGACCGGAACGCACGACAGGCCTCGCAGGTGTCTTCACTGTGCTCAGGTGACAGGCACAGGTTACAGACCAAGTGTTGGTCTGTATAGGGGTATTTGTTGTGGCATTTGGGACAGAAACGGAACGGGGTCCGTTCCATCGGCGTTCTTCTGCACGCGGTCGGGCCGACCAGGCCCCGACGGGGGATCGAAAAACTACCCCGAAGGGCACCGGAGCTCTTCGATCTTCGATGTGGTGTTGAATCTAACTACGCCGATCCCGAACGCAACAATACCGACGAAAATCTTTCGAATTTAGCTATCTTTCCGTTCCGAAACTCGGAGCGACAGGAACACGTCCGAACCCGATGGCGGAAAAAAAAACAATCGAGGATAGAGTCGACGCCCATGCGCAATGGACACAAAAGGAGGAGTCACTCGGTCCCGTGACTCGAAAGACTTCTTCGAAGAAAAACAACTTGTAACACTCCGGCCCAACACCAGATGGCGAGCTATGCAAAACATGCGTATCTACAGCGACAGATGCCATCGAACATCAACTTCGTCATGGACGGTGCCGTCGGCGCTGGACGCACAGTTATTTTAATAGCAGAAAGCCTCGCCGACGAGTCTACCGTCGACGAAGTCATCAACGACGGTAGGGCTGACACTGACATCAGCGCCGAAGACGAGGTGTAGACGGTCGTCGACGCTGATGTCGTTACAGTTCTCGTCGACGGTGGGGTACTTGCTCTCGTCGACGATGTCGCCGGCAGAGCCGTCGTCGATGGAAATTCAGAAATAGCTGTTGTCGTCGGCAATGCACCCACCGACGGTGCCGTCGACAGGGAATCTGTCGACTAAGCCTTTTTTCCAGCCACAGAGGATGGCTTTTTGAAAGGCACAGATGGTGGAACAGATGAAGACTTTCTGTGCCTCTTAGAACTGGAAGCATGTCTTTTCCCCTTTTTACCTGAGAGTTTAGTTGGGGAAGACCCTTATAAGACCCTGAAGCAGTCTTTTTGACGGCTTTTCTTGAGATTTGTGAGGGAGATCTAGAGCGTGATCTTGCCCTTTTAGATTATCTCTTAGATGTTGAGGATTCCTCACTCTCAGAATCAGAAACTGGATCCTTCCTATGTTTTAGTTTCTGCAGCCATATTAATAATCTGCCTTCCCTTTCTTTTAAGGTCTTAGAAGAAAATGTACGGCAAATCTTACCGTCTTTGGCTGAATGATCTGGGTACAGGCAGTAAATGCAGTCTTGGTGAGGGTCTTCAGAATGAAGTCTTTTCTTACCACAAGTCTTGCAGTCTCTGAAGAGACTCTTCTTTTCCTTGTCAGACATAGTTGAAAAATAGCTGACAAATCCAAATAAATGAGTTTCTCTGAGAGAAAAATAGTTGAATAAAGTTGTGAAGACAGAGCAGAGCTCTGAGGAGACTCCCTAGCACGACGTGCGGTAGAAAATCTGAGGTGCTAGAGCTTCTCTCAGGAGGTTCTGAAGGGTGCTGTCGCCTGATTGTGGAGGATCAGGTTTGGTCCTTTTCACAAAATGACTCTGATAGACTATGAAATTGAAGAGTGCTAGGGCCTTTTTCTCTTCAATATGTTTTAACATTACTTGTGAAAATTGTACCGGGACTCCCATCTCGACGACAGGGAATGATTCAAGCATGTGAATCTATGAAAGTTCCAATACTGGAGTAAAGTAAATATACTCAAACCAGAGCTTTGTGACTACAGTCATTTGTGTCCTAGAAAAACACAATAACTCCTCCTGAAGTAGGTAAAAAGTGAGTTCCAAGGTGCAAAAGAGACAGAAACGTGCCAACAGATCATGCAGTGTAGGTGATTGGGGTTTCACTAATAGGATAAATATGTTCCTTGATGAGAAATAAAATGAAACAGTAAATATACAATTCGTGTTTATTAACTAGGCCTGGGTGAAATTTTAACTACGCCGATGTAATAGAAATAATTTGGGTTTTGTGGTACTTTTGTGATGAGAAATTAAGCAATTACATCCATTCACACAACTTGGGGCAAAATGCCTACCCAAGAGAAAATGTACAGAGCTCAAACAGCTATTGGCTGCTGCTAATGTTCCTGTCCTGTAGCATTTAGCACTATTTTATTAGCGCAAAATGCAGCCTCTGGTTTATGTGGATGGGAAGGTGAATTTGCACTAAGAAAATAGCACTAAATGCAGGGCTACACTCATCTCGCAATTCCATGGTAATTTTGCTATAAATTCGCATAACTATGCTACAGTAATTTACACCCACCCCTAGTATACAAACTCCAGCAGGGTGACGGAAAAAGTTGGTGTTGGAGGGGAGTATGCAGGATTAGGAAATCTCCAAAAATCAATTACCAAGTACACATTTTAAGCTCAGACTATAACTCGTATGTATCAGACTTTAAAAAAAAAAAAAAAAAAAAAAAAACTAATTGACAAAAAAAAAAAACATTTGTGAGTCTGCCCTATCCTATAAGATTAAGAACCCGTTTCCAAACAACAAGATAAACCACCTCACACGTTTGATTAAAAGCTGGAGTTGAAAAAATGACTTACAGTAAGGAATCCAGGATGATGCTGTTAGCTTGGGTTGATGATGGAGATCGGTGGTTCACATACATTTCCACTGGCGAGGTACGAACCGAATGATCTACTAAATGCCCAACTGATGACGGCCTAGGGCGGTTTCCTTCTTGAGTGAAGGCAGAAGTCCGACTGCAAGGAAAACAAAATAATTAGAAAAATTCCTAACAGAAATTGGTCAGCATTCAAAAATAATCTTTTATGAACAGTTTCCTGGAGCCATAAAACTAAAATTCCACCCACACTTGGTTGAGCATAGTTGACTTTTAACAGCTCTAAAGCATTCTTTAAGATCGCATTCTCATTGTGCATCCTGCAACTGTATTTTGGTTAACAGTTCCACTTTCGAACCCACTTTGTCCGCAAGTCATCCTTCATCATTCACTTATACTAGGCATCCTCTACGCTTTCAATTTAATGGCAGCCTGCTAAAGGGGAAAGGGTAAACACAGACATGCACTATTTGGTAGCAGGAGTGGGGGGGCTTCTGTTTTAACTTATGTCAGGTGGTGCTTGGGAAGGAGTCTGGTCCTTTGGTAGTCCCATCGCTGGGACCCAGCAATCTCTACTAGTTCACAAGACAACAAACTGAGTGCCTACAACAGAATTGTACGGTATTGTGTTATGACCTGCTTACCAAAGACACATTTAATTTGAGCCTCTACTCTTTAACTCCCTCATAAGCACAAAGAAAAACAAATCAGCGAACACCATTAAATAGGAGACTTTCGAGATAGCAGCCACATCGCAAAAAATAAATAAAAAAAATTGGTTCTACACAATGCAGGTTATGTTGGAAAATGACAACTTTTCTCTTCATATCAATATACCAATAGTCATCATGACAACTGCAGAGATAAACCCAAACCTCTCCACACTGAAAATACTTGATGAAACTTCTGAACCTGATTCTATCTATGCCTGTGAAGAAATGCAGGATTTGGAAAGTGATAATATAGATGGACAGTAACTCACAAGCCAGATCCCTGCACAACTTTACACTGTTGACTGCATTACAGGGTTTTTCAACAATGGAGTTGTCACATATACACCCTTTTCAACCTCAAATAAATCTCAAACCAACTTATTGAGAGGCAAAGAAGAGTGTGCTATCACTGAACAGTAAGCAGACGTCCTGAGTTCACCAGTCTTCCCAGTGTTAACAGCAATATGAGCAATTAGTGCTACTCTTTTGTCTGATATCAGATATACTAGTAAACACATAACAATCCTAATGAATACAAGTTATAGGAGGCTGGCTCAGTTTATGGTGCACACCTATGGTGTGGCACCGTATACTGAGTCCAGGCAACCCTTAGTGATAGTGTTTAGGTGTCCAGATAGCAAAAGCTCTCTAGGGGTAGCTGCGGTGAGCAGCTAAAGCTTACTCAGGAGGTGTTTAAAGCACTTGCAATAGCACAATAGTCAGTAACTGTAACACAAGGAAGAACCATACCAAGTGTTCCAAAAATAAAGTATTCTTTATTACAACACTAGATCTACACTAACATTGGTAAATCTCCATGTGCAGATATCAACACATAAAATATACACTTAGCAAGAAGCAGGAAAAGCATAGAAATACATGGGATCTTATGGGGCGGGGGCAAACCATATACTAAGAAAGTCCTATTAAGAATGGAGGTGTCCAATCAAGGTAAGTGTGTTAGAATCTCAGGGGCTGGGAGGGTAAGAAATTACCCAAGGAAAGCACCAGAAATCCCAGGTGCCAGGGTGCAGAGCAGTTATCGAGCCGGGTGTGCCATATGCTAACACAGAACCATTGCAGTTGGATATTTATGGATACAGGACCCTTCCCAGTGGACCCTGAGAAAACCTGTTGGCACAAGAAGGTTGGAGAATACCCCCACCCATGGACTCCCAGAAGCTCAGAAGACCAGAGTACCTACACCAGGTGCATGGGGCTGAAGTGGCGTCAAAAACCCTTCTTGAAGTCAGTGGAAGCCTCGATTGTCCAGCATCTGTTGCGACCTGTGTCCAGGTCAGGGGAACCCAAGGGTGGATACCAGATGTAAAGAACCTAAAAAAGAAGGGAACAGTGTCCAGACCACTCGGAGATGTTCAGGCGGCGCACGCAGGCAATGCCCACCCTTTTGGAGGTGAAGTTCCTGCAGGACGGTGGAGGAAGAAGTCCAGCTCAGGGGTCCAGGAGATGCAGGGGATCCTTGGAGTCGCCCATGGGCTGTCCCACGTCTGTCGCTGGAGAGCAGGAGGGCCATAGGCCAGCAGGGCCACAAACAAGCTTTTATAAACACAAATAGTTGTTGCAAGAAAGATTGCCGGTTTTTGAGGACCAGCAAGGGCCTAGTGACTCGACCCCTGGAAGAGAGTTATGGCAGGCCTTCAGCAGGGTTGAAAGCCAGCTGGAGTTGGAGGTGCAAACACGAGTGACCCACTGGCATCAGGCACAGTGAGTCGCAAGGATCCCTCAGCAGTACAACAAAACAGGAGTCCCATATCGTAGGAGCTGCAGAGTTGTAGCTGATCTTCAAGTTGGTGAGTGCTAGAGGCTGGGGTTTCTTGGAGCCTGAAGATCTTCTGGAGGAGGAGCCAACAAGCCTTGGCAAGAGCAACAGTTGCAGCGCAAAGGGGTTCAGTTCCAGTGGCTGCAGCAAGGACCCATCGTCTCCCAAGCTGGTGAGAAAACAAGTCATACCCAGAGAGGACCACAGAACCACCACCAGTGTTGCAGAGCCTTTTGATGTCCGTGGGACATTAGGATCCATCAACCTGTCGTCGTCATCTTGAGGTGCCTGCAGAAGCAGGGGAGTGACTTCTTCACTCCAAGGGAGATTCGTCCTTGCTTCTTGGATGCAAACAGAGGATTTGTGACCCTAGAGGATGCACAGACACGGATGTTGCAGAGTTCTTGCAGAAGCTGGAGAAACAATGTTGCAGTGGGAGCCCTCCCAACTTGATACAGTCTTGTTTCAGTTCCATAAGAAGACCAGCAGCGGTTCTGGAGGCCAGGAGTAGAAGATGTCTTGCAGAAAGTTCATTCTGGAGTCTTGCTGAACGATTCAGAGGACCCACCTGTAGGAGGCTGGACTGGCTTGTAGTGAGTACCAAGGGGTACTTGCACCTTGCACCAGGCCCAGTTATCCCTCATTAGTGTATAGGGTGTCTAGCAGCTTAGGCTGATAGATAATGGTAGCTTAGCAGAGCAGCTTAGGCTGAACTAGGAGACGTGTGAAGCTACTACAGTACCACTTAGTGTCATATGCACAATATCATAAGAAAACACAATACACAGTTATACTAAAAATAAAGGTACTTTATTTTTATGACAATATGCCAAAGTATCTTAGAGTGTACCCTCAGTGAGAGGATAGGAAATATACACAAGATATATATACACAATAGCAAAAATATGCAGTATAGTCTTAGAAAACAGTGCAAACAATGTATAGTTACAATAGGATGCAATGGGGAAACATAGGGATAGGGGCAACACAAACCATATACTCCAAAAGTGGAATGCGAACCACGAATGGACCCCAAACCTATGTGACCTTGTAGAGGGTCGCTGGGACTATTAGAAAATAGTGAGAGTTAGAAAAATAACCCTCCCCAAGACCCTGAAAAGTGAGTGCAAAGTGCACTAAAGTTCCCCTAAGGACAAAGAAGTCGTGTTAGAGGAATAATGCAGGAAAGACACAAACCAACAATGCAACAACTGTGGATTTCCAATCTAGGGTACCTGTGGAACAAGGGGACCAAGTCCAAAAGTCACAAGCAAGTCGGAGATGGGCAGATGCCCAGGAAATGCCAGCTGCGGGTGCAAAGAAGCTTCTACTGGACAGAAGAAGCTGAGGTTTCTGCAGGAACGAAAAGGGCTAGAGACTTCCCCTTTGGTGGACGGATCCCTCTCGCCGTGGAGAGTCGTGCAGAAGTGTTTTCCCACCGAAAGAACGCCAACAAGCCTTGCTAGCTGCAAATCGTGCGGTTAGCGTTTTTGGACGCTGCTGTGGCCCTGGAGGGACCAGGAGGTCGCCAATTGGACCAGGTGAGAGAGGGGACGTCGAGCAAGACAAGGAGCCCTCTCAGCAGCAGGTAGCACCTGGAGAAGTGCCAGAAACAGCCACTACGAGGATGCGTGAAACGGTGCTCACCCGAAGTTACACAAAGGAGTCCCACGTCGCCGGAGACCAACTTAGAAAGTCGTGCAATGCAGGTTAGAGTGCCGTGGACCCAGGCTTGGCTGTGCACAAAGGATTTCCGCCGGAAGTGCACAGGGGCCGGAGTAGCTGCAAAAGTCGCGGTTCCCAGCAATGCAGCCCAGCGAGGTGAGGCAAGGACTTACCTCCACCAAACTTGGACTGAAGAGTCACTGGACTGTGGTGGTCACTTGGACAGAGTCGCTGGATTCGAGGGACCTCGCTCGTCGTGCTGAGAGGAGACCCAAGGGACCAGTAATGCAGCTTTTTGGTGCCTGCGGTTGCAGGGGGAAGATTCCGTCGACCCACGGGAGATTTCTTCGGAGCTTCTAGTGCAGAGAGGAGGCAGACTACCCCCACAGCATGCACAAGCAGGAAAACAGTCGAGAAGGCGGCAGGATCAGCGTTACAGAGTTGCAGTAGTCGTCTTTGCTACTATGTTGCAGGTTTGCAGGCTTCCAGCGCGGTCAGCAGTCGATTCCTTGGCAGAAGGTGAAGAGAGAGATGCAGAGGAACTCGGATGAGCTCTTGCATTCGTTATCTAAAGTTTCCCCAGAGACAGAGACCCTAAATAGCCAGAAAAGAGGGTTTGGCTACCTAGGAGAGAGGATAGGCTACTAACAACTGAAGGAGCCTATCAGAAGGAGTCTCTGACGTCACCTGGTGGCACTGGCCACTCAGAGCAGTCCAGTGTGCCAGCAGCACCTCTGTTTCCAAGATGGCAGAGGTCTGGAGCACACTGGAGGAGCTCTGGACACCTCCCAGGGGAGGTGCAGGTCAGGGGAGTGGTCACTCCCCTTTCCTTTGTCCAGTTTCGCACCAGAGCAGGGCTAAGGGGTCCCCTGAACCGGTGTAGACTGGCTTATGCAGAATTGGGCACATCTGTGCCCAACAAAGCATTTCCAGAGGCTGGGGGAGGCTACTCCTCCCCTGCCTTCACACCATTTTCCAAAGGGAGAGGGTGTAACACCCTCTCTCAGAGGAAGTCCTTTGTTCTGCCATCCTGGGCCAGGCCTGGCTGGACCCCAGGAGGGCAGATGCCTGTCTGAGGGGTTGGCAGCAGCAGCAGCTGCAGTGAAACCCCAGGAAGGGCAGTTTGGCAGTACCAGGGTCTGTGCTACAGACCACTGGGATTATGGGATTGTGCCAACTATGCCAGGATGGCATAGAGGGGGCAATTCCATGATCATAGACATGTTACATGGCCATATTCGGAGTTACCATTGTGAAGCTACATATAGGTAGTGACCTATATGTAGTGCACGCGTGTAATGGTGTCCCCGCACTCACAAAGTTCAGGGAATTGGCTCTGAACAATGTGGGGGCACCTTGGCTAGTGCCAGGGTGCCCTCACACTAAGTAACTTTGCACCTAACCTTTACCAGGTAAAGGTTAGACATATAGGTGACTTATAAGTTACTTAAGTGCAGTGTAAAATGGCTGTGAAATAACGTGGACGTTATTTCACTCAGGCTGCAGTGGCAGGCCTGTGTAAGAATTGTCAGAGCTCCCTATGGGTGGCAAAAGAAATGCTGCAGCCCATAGGGATCTCCTGGAACCCCAATACCCTAGGTACCTCAGTACCATATACTAGGGAATTATAAGGGTGTTCCAGTAAGCCAATGTAAATTGGTAAAAATGGTCACTAGCCTGTTAGTGACAATTTGGAAAGAAATGAGAGAGCATAACCACTGAGGTTCTGATTAGCAGAGCCTCAGTGAGACAGTTAGTCACTACACAGGTAACACATTCAGGCACACTTATGAGCACTGGGGCCCTGGGTTACCAGGGTCCCAGTGACACATACAACTAAAACAACATATATACAGTGAAAAATGGGGGTAACATGCCAGGCAAGATGGTACTTTCCTACACAACCCCCCCCCCAAACGAAGGACAATAAGACTAGCCATGACCTGATGAGTCTTCATTGTCTAAGTGGAAATATCTGGAGAGTCCATCTGCATTGGAGTGGCTACTCCCAGGTCTATGTTCCACTGTATAGTCCATTCCCTGTAGGGATATGGACCACCTCAACAATTTAGGATTTTCACCTTTCATTTGTTTTAGCCAAAGTAGAGGTTTGTGGTCTGTCTGAACAATGAAGTGAGTGCCAAACAGGTATGGCCTCAACTTCTTCAGAGCCCAGACCACAGCAAAGGCCTCCCTCTCAATGGCAGACCAACGCTTTTCTCTAGGGGTCAACCTCCTACTAATAAAAGCAACAGGTTGATCCTGGCCCTCAGAATTAAGTTGTGATAGGACTGCCCCTACTCCTAATTCAGATGCATCAGTCTGGACATAGAATTTTTTAGAGTAACAAGGGCTTTTCAGGACAGGTGCAGAGCACATGGCCTGCTTCAGCTCCTCAAAAGCTTTCTGACAGTTTGCTGTCCATAATACCTTTTTAGGCATTTTCTTGGATGTGAGGTCATTAAGAGGGGCTGCAATGGAGCCATAGTTCTTTATGAACCTCCTGTAATACCCAGTGAGGCCTAGGAAGGCTCTCACCTGAGTCTGAGTGGTAGGGGGAACCCAATCAATAATTGTTTGGATTTTCCCCTGAAGTGGTGGAATCTGTTCCCCACCAACAAGGTGTCCCAGATAAACCACCTTACCCTGCCCTATCTGGCACTTTGAAGCCTTGATAGTAAGGCCTGCCTTTTGCAGGGCCTCCAAAACTTTCCATAGGTGGACCAGGTGATCATCCCAGCTGGAGCTAAAGACAGCTATATCGTCCAAATATGCTGCACTGAAAGCTTCCAGCCCTTGCAGGACTGTGTTCACCAACCTCTGAAAAGTGGCAGGTGCATTTTTCAAACCAAAAGGCATTACAGTAAACTGGTAATGTCCTCCAATGGTTGAAAATGCAGTCTTAGGTTTAGCATCTTCTGACAATTTGATCAGCCAATACCCTGCAGTCAAGTCAAAAGTGCTTAGATACTTGGCAGATGCCAGCGTATCTATGAGCTCATCTGCCCTGGGTATAGGGTGAGCATCAGTTTTGGTTACCAAGTTGAGACCTCTATAGTCTACACAAAACCGCATTTCCTTCTTTCCATCTTTGGAATGGGGTTTTGGTACCAGTACCACAGGAGAAGCCCATGGACTGTCAGAGTGCTCAACTACTCCTAGTTCTAACATTTTCTGGACCTCTTGCTTTATGCAGTCCCTGACATGGTCAGGCTGCCTACAGATCTTACTTTTGACAGGCAAGCTGTCTCCAGTATCTATAGTGTGCTCACACCAAGAAGTGGTACCTGGCACAGTAGAGAAGAGTTCAGAGAATTGATCTAGGAGGTTTATGCAATTGTCTTTCTGCTCAGCAGTAAGACAATCAGCCAAAACTACACCTTCCACCAGAGCATCTTGTTCTGTGGAAGAGAAGAGATCAGGTAGAGGATCACTGTCTTCTTCCTGTCCCTCATCTGTTGCCATGAGCAGGGTGAGATCAGCCCTGTCATAGTAGGGTTTCAGGCGGTTGACATGGAGCACCCTAAGGGGACTCCTGGCAGTGCCTAAGTCAAGTAATAGGTGACTTCTCCCTTCTTTTCAACAATTGTGTGGGGTCCACTCCATTTATCTTGGAGTGCTCTTGGGGCCACTGGCTCCAAGACCCACACTTTCTGCCCTGGTTGGTACTGAACCAAAACAGCCTTCTGATCATGCCATTGCTTCTGGAGCTCTTGGCTGGCCTGAAGGTTTTTACTGCCCTTTTTCATGTACTCAGCCATCCTTGATCTGAGGCCAAGTACATAATCCACAATATCCTGCTTAGGAGCTTTTAAAGGTTGTTCCCAACCCTCCTTTACAAGTGTGAGTGGACCCCTAACAGGGTGTCCAAAAAGAAGTTCAAAGGGGCTGAAGCCCACTCCTTTCTGGGGTACCTCCCTGTAGGCAAAAAGGAGGCATGGTAGAAGGATATCCCATCTCCTGCGGAGTTTTTCAGGGAGACCCATAATCATGCCTTTGAGAGTTTTATTAAATCTCTCCACCAGTCCATTTGTTTGTGGATGATAGGGTGTTGTGAACTTGTACGTTACACCACACTCCTTCCACATGGCCTTTAAGTATGCAGACATGAAATTGCTTCCCTTGTCTGATACTACTTCCTTTGGGAAGCCCACCCTGGAAAATATTCCCAGGAGGGCCTTTGCCACTGCAGGTGCTGTAGTGGTCCTTAAAGGAATAGCTTCAGGATATCTTGTGGCATGGTCCACTACCACTAAGATAAATCTATTGCCTGAAGCAGTAGGAGGGTCAAGGGGGCCAACTATGTCAACCCCTACCCTTTCAAAGGGAACCCCAACCACAGGCAGTGGAATAAGGGGTGCATTTGGGGTGCCACCTGTCTTGCCACTGGCTTGACAGGTTTCACAGGACTTACAAAATTATTTTGTGTCCTCAGACATCCTAGGCCAATGAAACAATGGAACCAGTCTGTCCCAAGTTTTCATTTGACCAAGGTGCCCAGCTAGGGGAATGTCATGTGCCAGGGTTAGGAGGAACTTTCTGTACTCCTGAGGAATCACTAATCTCCTGGCAGCTCCAGGTTTAGGATCCCTATGCTCAGTGTACAAGAGGTTGTCCTCCCAGTAAAGTCTGTGAGAGTCACTGACATCCCCATTAGCCTGTTTGACAGCTTGCTGTCTGAGACCCTCTAATGTGGGACAGGTTTGATGTGCCACACTCCGCTCCTCTCTGGCAGGCCCCCCTTCACCCAAAAGCTCAGCAGTGTCTGCTTTCAGCTCCTCTGGTGTAGGTTCTGCACAGGGAGGGAATTCTTCTTCCTCAGAAGTAGAATCCACTGTAGAGGGAGGGATAGTAGGAAGTGGTTTGCTTCTACTAGCCCTAGCTTTAGGGAGCACTTGGTCCATTGTTCCAGGATCCAAGCTTCCCTGTCCTTTTTGCTTTTTGGCCTGAGCCCTTGTCAAAGCAAAAATATGCCCTGGGATGCCCAGCATTGCTGCATGGGCCTCCAACTCCACATCTGACCAAGCTGATGTCTCCAAATCATTCCCTAATAGACAGTCTACAGGTAAATCTGAAGCTACCACAACTTTCTTTGGACCAGTAACCCCCCCCAGTTGAGATTTACAACAGCCATGGGGTGGCTAAGTGTGTTGTTGTGAGCATCGGTTACTTGGTACTGGTGACCAAGTAGGTGTTGTTCAGGGTGGACCAGTTTCTCTATGACCATAGTCACACTGGCTCCAGTGTCCCTGTAGGCCTGAACCTCAACACCATTTATTAGGTGTAGCTGCTTGTACTTATCCATATTAAGGGGACAAGCAACTAAGGTGGCTAAATCAATAGCCCCCTCAGAGACTAACACAGCCTCTGTGGCCTCCCTAACAAGGCCAACCCCAACTAAGTTACCAATAGTGAGCCCAGCTACTCCCTTGGATTGGCTATTAGTAGGTGTGCTCCCACCACCACTGCTATTAGTAGGGACACTAGGTGTAGCAGTAGGGGTTGTAGTGGTAGGAGGCTTGGTGCCTTTCTTTGGACAACTGGGATCTGTTGTCCAATGGCCTTTTATTTTACATAAATAGCACCATGGTTTCTTTTCCTTGTTCTGATTAAAAGAGGATTTGGATTTGGGCCCACCACCCCCACCAGAGTGTTTTTGTGGGCCTGATGAAGACTCATTTTTAGATTTGTCCCCACCCTTGTCAGAAGACTTACCATCCTTCTTTTTGTTGCCATCTTTGTCACCCCCTGTATGAACTTTTCTGTTCACCCTTGTTCTGACCCATTTGTCTGCCTTCTTTCCCAATTCTTGGGGAGAGGTCAGATCAGAGTCCACCAAGTACTGGTGCAACAAATCAGACACACAATTATTAAGAATATGCTCTCTCAGGATCAAGTTATACAGGCTGTCATAATCAGTAACTTTACTGCCATGTAACCACCCCTCCAAGGCCTTCACTGAATGGTCAATGAAATCAACCCAGTCTTGTGAAGACTCCTTTTTGGTCTCTCTGAACTTTATCCTGTATTGTTCAGTGGTTAAGCCATAACCATCCAGGAGTGCATTCTTAAGAACTTGGAAATTATTAGAATCATTTTCTTTCACAGTAAGGAGCCTATCCCTACCTTTTCCACTAAATGATAGCCATAGGATAGCAGCCCACTGCCTTTGAGGGACATCCTGTACAACACAGGCCCTCTCAAGTGCAGCAAACCACTTGTTAATGTCATCCCCCTCCTTATAAGGGGGAACTATCTTGTGCAGATTCCTGGAATCATGCTCTTTTGCAGGATGACTATGGGGAATACTGCTGCTGCCACCATGGGTTTCTAAACCCAGTTTCTGTCTCTCCTTCTCTACTTCTAAAGTCTGTCTATCCAAATCCAGCTGTTGCTTCTTGAGCTTCAGTCTGGTTTGTTCCACTCTCAATCTATTGAGCTCCCTTTCTAACAATCTGTCATCAGGGTGGGTGGGAGGGACATGCCTTGAAACAGAAGTATGGTGAGAATGGACAGAAGGAGACCTGTCCCTTACAGAAGCCACCCTAACAGCTTGGCTAACAGAAACATCACTACCAGTATGGTGAGAATAAATGTTTTTGCTATGATGTGAGACAACACTATTTATATGGAGTGGCTCATCATCATTACCAACTATGCTAGACTGTCTAGTAATGGGCAGGCTAGGAAGTTTCTTTCCTGAATCTTTTCCTGGTGGAGTCCCTGGATCAGATTGAGAACCATTAGCTACTTTTTCAACAGATGGGGCACTTCTAGCCTTATCCTGTTCTCTAAGCATGTTAAGTAACAGTTCCAGGGAAGGATTCTTCCCTACACTCAAACCTCTCTCTACACAGAGACTCCTTGCTCCTTTCCAGCTAAGGTGGTCATATGCAAGTTTGGACAGATCAACATTTTGGCCTGTGCCAGACATTTTTAGAGAGAGTTAAAGTGATAGTAAAAGATAAAACGTTTGTCAGAGCTTTTAGAAAGACAGAGAAAAAAAACTTTTAAAACTTTTTAGAACTTTTTAGTAAGTTAGGAGTACTTTTCAGCACTTAGAAAAGAGTGAAAAGAGGAAATGCAAAACTTTTTGGCTATGTGTATATACACTGACCTTGTTTTGTATATTTTTCTCTTATGAAAAGTACAATGACAAGAGTGGTAAGTAGTCTCAAAGCACTTATCCCACCGCTGCCACCAATGTAGGAGGCTGGACTGGCTTGTAGTGAGTACCAAGGGGTACTTGCACCTTGCACCAGGCCCAGTTATCCCTCATTAGTGTATAGGGTGTCTAGCAGGTTAGGCTGATAGATAATGGTAGCTTAGCAGAGCAGCTTAGGCTGAACTAGGAGACGTGTGAAGCTACTACAGTACCACTTAGTGTCATATGCACAATATCATAAGAAAACACAATACACAGTTATACTAAAAATAAAGGTACTTTATTTTTATGACAATATGCCAAAGTATCTTAGAGTGTACCCTCAGTGAGAGGATAGGAAATATACACAAGATATATATACACAATAGCAAAAATATGCAGTATAGTCTTAGAAAACAGTGCAAACAATTTATAGTTACAATAGGATGCAATGGGGAAACATAGGGATAGGGGCAACACAAACCATATACTCCAAAAGTGGAATGCGAACCACGAATGGACCCCAAACCTATGTGACCTTGTAGAGGGTCGCTGGGACTATTAGAAAATAGTGAGAGTTAGAAAAATAACCCTCTCCAAGACCCTGAAAAGTGAGTGCAAAGTGCACTAAAGTTCCCCTAAGGACAAAGAAGTCGTGTTAGAGGAATAATGCAGGAAAGACACAAACCAACAATGCAACAACTGTGGATTTCCAATCTAGGGTACCTGTGGAACAAGGGGACCAAGTCCAAAAGTCACAAGCAAGTCGGAGATGGGCAGATGCCCAGGAAATGCCAGCTGCGGGTGCAAAGAAGCTTCTACTGGACAGAAGAAGCTGAGGTTTCTGCAGGAACGAAAAGGGCTAGAGACTTCCCCTTTGGTGGACGGATCCCTCTCGCCGTGGAGAGTCGTGCAGAAGTGTTTTCCCGCCGAAAGAACGCCAACAAGCCTTGCTAGCTGCAAATCGTGCGGTTACCGTTTTTGGACGCTGCTGTGGCCCTGGAGGGACCAGGAGGTCGCAAATTGGACCAGGTGAGAGAGGGGACGTCGAGCAAGACAAGGAGCCCTCTCAGCAGCAGGTAGCACCCGGAGAAGTGCCAGAAACAGGCACTACGAGGATGCGTGAAACGGTGCTCACCCGAAGTTACACAAAGGAGTCCCACGTCGCCGGAGACCAACTTAGAAAGTCGTGCAATGCAGGTTAGAGTGCCGTGGACCCAGGCTTGGCTGTGCACAAAGGATTTTCGCCGGAAGTGCACAGGGGCCGGAGTAGCTGCAGAAGTCGCGGTTCCCAGCAATGCAGCCCAGCGAGGTGAGGCAAGGACTTACCTCCACCAAACTTGGACTGAAGAGTCACTGGACTGTGGGGGTCACTTGGACAGAGTCGCTGGATTCGAGGGACCTCGCTCGTCGTGCTGAGAGGAGACCCAAGGGACCGGTAATGCAGCTTTTTGGTGCCTGCGGTTGCAGGGGGAAGATTCCGTCGACCCACGGGAGATTTCTTCGGAGCTTCTGGTGCAGAGAGGAGGCAGACTACCCCCACAGCATGCACAAGCAGGAAAACAGTTGAGAAGGCGGCAGGATCAGCGTTACAGAGTTGCAGTAGTCGTCTTTGCTACTATGTTGCAGGTTTGAAGGCTTCCAGCGCGGTCAGCAGTCGATTCCTTGGCAGAAGGTGAAGAGAGAGATGCAGAGGAACTCGGATGAGCTCTTGCATTCGTTATCTAAAGTTTCCCCAGAGACAGAGACCCTAAATAGCCAGAAAAGAGGGTTTGGCTACCTAGGAGAGAGGATAGGCTACTAACACCTGAAGGAGCCTATCAGAAGGAGTCTCTGACGTCACCTGGTGGCACTGGCCACTCAGAGCAGTCCAGTGTGCCAGCAGCACCTCTGTTTCCAAGATGGCAGAGGTCTGGAGCACACTGGAGGAGCTCTGGACACCTCCCAGGGGAGGTGCAGGTCAGGGGAGTGGTCACTCCCCTTTCCTTTGTCCAGTTTTGCGCCAGAGCAGGGCTAAGGGGTCCCCTGAACCGGTGTAGACTGGCTTATGCAGAATTGGGCACATCTGTGCCCAACAAAGCATTTCCAGAGGCTGGGGGAGGCTACTCCTCCCCTGCCTTCACACCATTTTCCAAAGGGAGAGGGTGTAACACCCTCTCTCAGAGGAAGTCCTTTGTTCTGCCATCCTGGGCCAGGCCTGGCTGGACCCCAGGAGGGCAGATGCCTGTCTGAGGGGTTGGCAGCAGCAGCAGCTGCAGTGAAACCCCAGGAAGGGCAGTTTGGCAGTACCAGGGTCTGTGCTACAGACCACTGGGATTATGGGATTGTGCCAACTATGCCAGGATGGCATAGAGGGGGCAATTCCATGATCATAGACATGTTACATGGCCATATTCGGAGTTACCATTGTGAAGCTACATATAGGTAGTGACCTATATGTAGTGCACGCGTGTAATGGTGTCCCCGCACTCACAAAGTTCAGGGAATTGGCTCTGAACAATGTGGGGGCACCTTGGCTAGTGCCAGGGTGCCCTCACACTAAGTAACTTTGCACCTAACCTTTACCAGGTAAAGGTTAGACATATAGGTGACTTATAAGTTACTTAAGTGCAGTGTAAAATGGCTGTGAAATAACGTGGACGTTATTTCACTCAGGCTGCAGTGGCAGGCCTGTGTAAGAATTGTCAGAGCTCCCTCTGGGTGGCAAAAGAAATGCTGCAGCCCATAGGGATCTCCTGGAACCCCAATACCCTGGGTACCTCAGTACCATATACTAGGGAATTATAAGGGTGTTCCAGTAAGCCAATGTAAATTGGTAAAAATGGTCACTAGCCTGTCAGTGACAATTTGGAAAGAAATGAGAGAGCATAACCACTGAGGTTCTGATTAGCAGAGCCTCAGTGAGACAGTTAGTCACTACACAGGTAACACATTCAGGCACACTTATGAGCACTGGGGCCCTGGGTTACCAGGGTCCCAGTGACACATACAACTAAAACAACATATATACAGTGAAAAATGGGGGTAACATGCCAGGCAAGATGGTACTTTCCTACACCACCCTCAGGGGAGCCCTTAAATAACCAAGGAGGGTTGGTCACTCTCTGTAGTGACCCACCTATCAAAGGGGGTCAATAACGTCATCTACCTGGCCTAACCAGTCAAATGCTCCTAGAGACCTCTGCCTACCTTGTTTCCAAGATAGCAGAATCAACCAGCCACTTGACAGAGCTCTGTGCAACTCCCTAGGGGAGCACCTGGACAGGGGGATGGTCACTCCCCTGTCCTTTGTGTGGTTTCGTGCCAGAGCTGGAACTGGGGGTTCCTGAATTGGTGCAAACCAGAATATGCAGGGAGAGCACCAAATGTGCCCTTCAAAGGAGTCTGGTGGCAGTCAGAGGCCACCCCACCCAGAGACACGAATTTCAAAGGTAGAGGTGGTCAGACATCGCTCTTGTAGGAAATCCTTTGTTCTGCCTTTCCCCACTTGAGTTAGGCTCATCAGCAGGGGGGCAGAACAGTGTCTGGGGTCGGCAGTAACATGAGCTGGCAGCCAAACCCTGTAAGGCAGAACAGGCAGAGCTGGGAGATCCTCTAAGGAACCAACAGAGTACATGGGATGATGCAATCAGCACTGGAATCAGTGTATTTGCATGATTTCAATATGTTTGATACGAAAAATGCCTAGGTTCAGAGACGCCATTATGTAGTTGAACCACTTGTGTTGACCAGTGTCCTCTACATACCTTAAGAAGGCTTCCCCACCCTTACAAATCCCAGGAAGTAGAGTTTGGAGTTTGTAGGGGTACCTCTGCTCATGCAGTGGTACTCTCACACTCCGGAATCTTGGGCTGAAGAGCCTACCAGAGGGGTGACTTTCAGCATCCAACTGCAGTGATCGCGATATAAGGCAAGTGTAAGGAAATGCCTTCCTTTGCATGGGTACCCCCTGACTGTTTACCTTTTGTTGATGCCCGTCATTATTGAAAGTGTGCTGGGACCCTGCTAACCACACCCCAGCACCAGTGTTCTTTGCCTAAACTGTACCTTTGTTCCCACAATTGTTACAGCGCTGGCACACAGATAAGTCCCTTGTAAATGGTATCCCTGGTACCCAGGGCCCTGTGGCCAGGGAAGGTCTCTAAGGGCTGCAGCATGTCTTATGTCACCCTGGGGACCCCTCACTCAGCACATATACACTGCCTCACAACTTGTGTGTGCTGGTTGGGAGAAAATTACTAAGTCGACATGGCACTCCCTCAGAGTGCCATGCCCACCTCTCACTGCCTGTGGCACAAGTAAGTCACCCCTCTAGCAGGCCTTACAGCCCTAAGGAAGGGTGCACTATACCACTATGCTCCTACAGTGTCTAAGCAAAACCTTAGACATTGTACGTGCAGGGTAGCCATAAAGACTATATGGTCTGGGAGTTTGTCAGACACACGCCACAGTTCCATAATGGCTACACTGAAATCTGGGAAGCTTGGTATTAAACTCAGCACAATAAATGCACACTGATGCCAGTGTGGGATTTATTGTAAAATACAGCCAAAGGGAATCTTAGAGATGCCCCCTGAATACCAGTCCTAGTGCTAGGCTAACCAATTTCTGCCAGCCTGCCACAACCAGACGAGTTTCTGGCCACATAGGGAGTGCCTCTGTCACTCTGTGACCAGGAACAAAGCCTGTACTGGGTGGAGGTGCTTCTCACCTTCCCCTGCAGGAACTGTAACACCTCGCGGTGAGCCTCAAAGGCTCATGCCTTTTGTTACAGCACCCCAGGGCATCCCAGCTAGTGGAGATGCCTGCCCCTCCGGCCACTGACCCCACTTTTGGCGGCAAGGCAGGTGAGGATAGTGAGAAAAACAAGGAGGAGTCACCCACCAGTCATGACAGCCCCTAGGGTGTCCTGAGCTGAGGTGACCCCCTGCCTTTAGAAATCCTCCATCTTGAGATTGGAGGATTCCCCCAAAAGGAATAGGCATGTGGCCCCCCTCCCCTCAGGGAGGAGGCACAAAGAGGGTGTAGCCACCCTCCAGGACAGTAGCCATTAGCTACTATCCCCCTGAACTAAACACACCCCTACATTTTGTATTTAGGGGCAACCCTGAACCCAGGTAATCAGATTCCTGCAACCTGAAGAAAGAAGAAGGACTGCTGACGTGAAAGCCCCGCAGAGACAACGGAGATGACAACTGACTTGGCCCCAGCCCAACCGGCCTGTCTCCAGACTCAAAGAACCTGCACAGCGACCTATCCAACAGGGACCAGCGACCTGAGGACTCGGAGGACTGCCCTGAACCCAAAGGACCAAGAAACTCCTGAGAACAGCAGCACTGTTCAAAACAGCAACAACTTTCCAACTTTCTAGCAACTTTGAAAGAACTCTCCCTTCCCACCGGAAGCGTGAGACTTCTCACTCTGCACCAGACGCCCCCGGCTCGAGCTCCAGAGAACAAACACCGCAGAGAGGACGATCACGCTGTACCCGCACATAGACGCCTGCAGAGGATCCAGAGGCTCCCCCTGACCGTGACTGACTGGTAACAAGGAACCCGACGCCTGGACCAAACACTGCATCTGCAGCCCCCAGGACCGAAAGGAACCACCTTCCAGTGCAGGAGTGATCAGCAGGTGGCCCTCTTCCTAGCCCAGTTGGTGGCTGTCCCGAGAAGCCCCCCTGGGCCCTGCATCCATCGCTTAAGTGACCCCGGGTCCCTCCATTGCTTCCTATTGCAAACCAGACGCCTACTTTGCAAACTGTACCCGGTGTAGGAGGCTGGCCTGGTTTGTAATGGGTACCTTGGGTACTTACACCTTATACCAGGTCCAGTTATCCCTTATTAGTGAAGTAGTAGTGTTCTAGCGGCTTAGGCTGATACAGGTAGCTATAGCAGAGCAGCTTAGGCTGAACTAGGAGAAATGAAAAGCCCATGCAAAACCACTTATAGTTACAGAGTACTTATACACAAGTAAAGACAATACTCAGTATTACCAAAAATAAAGGTATTTATTTGGGTGACACTACCAAAAATATCTTAGAAACAATACTCCTTCTGGAGGTAAGTATTCTACACAATATATACACTAGCCACCAAAATTAGACAAGTAAATAGTCATAGAACAATGCAAACAGTAGGAAATCCTATAGAATACAATGGGAGAAAATAGTTCTAGGGGCAACACAAACCATATACTAAAAAAATTGAATCTTACTCACAAATTCCCCCCTAGACAAGTGTAGTGTGTGCAGAATCGCTGGGAGAGTAAGAATACAGTAAAGGTAAGTAAATAACCCCGCCCAGAAAAGCAGGAGCAAAGTACGGCAAGTTTCCTTAGGACACACTGCACCTCGTTTTGGGGATTTTGCAGCAGCCAACCAGGACTGCAAAGACAAGCTGCTGGATTACTGGACCTGAAGACCTGCAAAGGAAGGGGACCAAGTCCAGAAGTCGAAAGAAGTTCCAGGAAGGACAGGAGCCCCTGTCAACCCAGAAGAGGGTGCAAAAGAAGAGTCCCCAGTTAGTCAAAGACTGCAGGAATGCATCCTAGGAAGATGCCAGCGTGTTCCTGTGTGAGGCAAAGGACGTCCCATGACGTGAAGATCGTTGCAGATTAGATTTCGTGATGGAAGTCACCAACAAGCCTTGGCTACGACAAAAGTTCATTTTCCATCAAAATGGTGCAGGATGGACCCAGGAGGGACCTGGTGGCCTCAACTCTGTGTGAGGAGGAAGAGGGGCTCTCAGCACTTTAGAGAGCCCTCAGGATGCCAGCCAGCACCCCCAGAAGCTGCAGGATCTGGGTTCAAAGGAGGTGCTAAACGTGGTTGATGCAGCACAACAAAAGAAGGTCCCATGTCAACGGAGAACAACTCAGCGATTTGAGCGTTGCAGGGTGGATTGCTGGGGACCTGGGATAGGCTGTGCACGAAGGAATTTTGCAAAGAGTGCATATAGGCCCCAGGAGGTGAAGAAGAAACAATACACAGGTGTACCGTTGTTCTCCCGAATTGCATCAGCAGGCTCTCAGGACAGTCTATGTCGATGATGTCCACCCTCTGTGTCCTAAGGAGCACACTCGTCGCCATGAGAGAAGTCCCAGGGTACCGGTCGTCACCTTGGAAGGTGCCTGCTTGGAGCAGGGGAGTGATTCCTTCACTCCACGGGAGATTTCTTTGGTTCTTCTGGTGCAGGATAAAGACAGGGAGTCCCCAGAGCGTGCACACCGTGGAAACTGTTGCAGTTGCTGACTTTGAGCTGAGGTTGCTGAAGAAAAGTGTTTCTTGTAGACACTTTGTTGCAGTTACAGAGTTTCTTGGAGCAGGCTGTGGTTGATCCGAGGTCAGAAGAGTCTGAAGTTGTTGCAGAGGATTCCTGAAGGAAACTTGCAAGCAGAATCTGAAGAGAACCCACATGAGAGACCCTAAATAGCCCTGAGAGGGGGATTGGCTACCTTATCAGGTATGGACCTATCAGGAGGGGTCTCTGACATCACCTGCTGGCACTGGCCACTCAGAGCCCTCCAGAGTGCCCCTACACCTTGCAAAGCAAGATGGCTGGAGTCTGGGACACACTGGAGGATCACTCCCCTTTCCTTTGTCCAGTTTCCCGCCAGAGCAGGGGAGAAGGGGTCCCTGAACCTGTGTAGACTGGTTTATGCAAGGAGGGAACCATCTGTGCCCTTCAAAGCATTTCCAGCAGCTACCCCTTCTCAGCCTGTAACACCTATTTCCAAAGGGAGAGTGTGTAACACCCTGCTCTCAGAGGAAATGCTTGTTCTGCCTTTCTGGGACTGGGCTGTCCAGACCCCAGAAGGGCAGAACCCTGTCTGTGAGTTGGCAGTAGCTGTAGCTGCAGTGCAAGCCTCAGAGAGCTGGTTTGGCAGTACTGGGGGTCCATGGTGGAGCCCCCAGGATGCATGGAATTGGCTCCCCAATACCAGATATGGAATGGGGGGACAATTCCATGATCTTACACATGTTACATGGCCATATTGCATTTTATGTACTTACCTCAAATCTTGAATCTTTTGGTTCTAAAAAAAATTAAGAAAATATATTTTTCTATATAAAAACTATTGGCCTGGAGTTAAGTCTGAGTGTGTGTTCCTCATTTATTGCCTTTGTGTGTACAAGAAATGCTTAACACTATCCCCTGATAAGCCTACTGCTCGACCACACTACCACAAAATAGAGCATTGGTATTATCTGATTATCTGCCTGTGATGCCACTCTTTTACCTGCAGCATCAAATTTCTTACTTTCTTTATCTGGAGGGGGTGGTGTAGTGAATCCTACTTCATTTTAATGGGATAACAGGAGTTAGCTTAGCCTTTGGCTTGCAGACTCGTGCCCCCGTTACCTAGTGACTTTTAACCTACTTAGCTTGCTCGGTCTTAGCACATTTAATTATTTATTTCTTCTAAGATGGTTGCCTTGTTTAAAGTTAGGCCACTTGTTATGGGTTACATTATCAGTGTCACCGCGCTAAGGCGTCAAGATCTAGCACCAAAGACAAACAAACAGTAGGCCTTCACACTTGGGGATTTTCCCTCTATACTTTCAAGGGATAACTGCCGTCCCAAGCATGTCTGTTATCTATTATCTACACTAGATGGCAGGACCTGTGCACAGCATGTGTATCTGCAGCTGCACATGCCATCGAACATATATGGAAAATGTCACTTACCCAGTGTACATCTGTTCGTGGCATTAGTCGCTGCAGATTCACATGCTGTGCACAGTCCGCCATCTGGTGTTGGGCTCGGAGTGTTACAAGTTGTTTTTCTTCGAAGAAGTCTTTGAGTCACGAGACCGAGGGACTCCTCCCATTTCGACTCCATTGCGCATGGGCGTCGACTCCATCTTAGATTGTTTTCCCTGCAGAGGGTGAGGTAGAAGTTGTGTATGTTAGTAATAGTGCCCATGCAATGGAGTGAATGCGTATGTACATACTAAAGTTTAAAGTAATATATTTACAAATGTACAAATGTTCAAGATCTACTTCTAAACGGCTACAGGTTCCCGGGGAGGCGGGTGGGCGCATGTGAATCTGCAGCGACTAATGCCACGAACAGATGTACACTGGGTAAGTGACATTTTCTGTTCGATGGCATGTGTAGCTGCAGATACACATGCTGTGCATAGACTAGTAAGCAGTTATCTCCCCAAAAGTGGTGGTTCAGCCTGTAGGAGTTGAAGTAGTTTGAAATAATTTTCTTAGTACAGCTTGACCTACTGTGGCTTGTTGTGCAGTTAACACATCTACACAGTAGTGCTTGGTAAATGTATGAGGCGTAGACCATGTTGCTGCCTTACATATTTCGTTCATTGGAATATTTCCTAGAAAGGCCATGGTAGCACCTTTCTTTCTGGTTGAGTGTGCCTTTGGTGTAATAGGCAGCTCTCTCTTTGCTTTAATATAGCAGGTTTGAAAGCACTTAACTATCCATCTAGCAATGCCTTGTTTTGAAATCGGGTTTCCTGTATGTGGTTTTTGAAAGGCAATAAATAGTTGTTTTGTTTTTCGAATTAGTTTTGTTCTGTCAATGTAGTACATTAGTGCTCTTTTGAGGTCTATTGTATGTAGTGCTCTTTCAGCTACAGAATCTGGCTGTGGGAAGAGCACTGGTAATTCTACCGTTTGATTCAAGTGGAACGGTGAGATTACCTTTGGTAAAAATTTTGGATTTGTTCGTAGGACTATTTTATTTTTGTGTATTTGAATAAATGGTTCTTGTATGGTAAAAGCTTGAATTTCACTCACTCTTCTTAAAGACGTGATGGCAATTAAAAATGCAACTTTCCACGTTAAGTATTGCATTTCACAAGAATGCATGGGTTCAAATGGTGGACCCATGAGTCGTGTCAAGACAATGTTGAGGTTCCATGAAGGAACAGGTGGTGTTCTAGGTGGTATAATTCTCTTTAGGCCTTCTATAAACGCTTTTATGACTGGTATTTTAAATAATGAAGTTGAATGAGCAATTTGCAGGTAAGCTGATATTGCAGTAAGATGTATCTTTATGGAAGAGAAAGCTAGATCTGACTTTTGTAAATGTAGTATATATTGTACTATATCTTTTGGAGATGCATGTAATGGCTGAATTTGATTATTATGGCAGTAATAAACAAATCTTTTCCACTTATTCGCATAGCAGTGTCTAGTGGTAGGTTTCCTAGCTTGTCTTATGACCTCCATACATTCTTGTGTGAGGTCTAAGTGTCCGAATTCTAGGATTTCAGGAGCCAAATTGCTAGATTCAGCGATGCTGGATTTGGATGTCTGATCTGTTGTTTGTGTTGTGATAACAGATCTGGTCTGTTGGGTAGTTTGACATGAGGTACTACTGAAAGGTCTAGTAGTGTTGTGTACCAAGGTTGCCTCGCCCATGTTGGTGCTATTAGTATGAGTTTGAGTTTGTTTTGACTCAACTTGTTTACTAGATATGGAAGGAGAGGGGGAAGAGCGTACGCAAATATCCCTGACCAGTTCATCCATAGAGCATTGCCTTGGGATTGATCTTGTGGGTACCTGGATGCGAAGTTTTGGCATTTTGAGTTGTCCTTTGTTGCAAATAGATCTATTTGAGGTGTTCCTCAAATTTGAAAGTAAGTGTTTAGTATTTGGGGGTGAATCTCCCATTCGTGGATTTGTTGGTGATCCCGAGAGAGATTGTCTGCTAACTGGTTCTGAATTCCTGGAATAAATTGTGCTATTAGGCGAATGTGGTTGTGAATCGCCCAATGCCATATTTTTTGTGTCAGGAGACACAACAGTGTTGAGTGCGTCCCTCCCTGTTTGTTTAAGTAATACATTGTTGTCATGTTGTCTGTTTTGACAAGAATGTATTTGTGAGTTATTATGGGCTGAAATGCTTTCAGCGCTAGGAATACCGCTAACAGTTCCAAGTGATTTATGTGAAACTGTCTCTGATGTATGTCCCATTGTCCTTGGATGCTGTGTTGATTGAGGTGTGCTCCCCACCCTGTCATGGAAGCATCTGTTGTTATGACGTATTGTGGCACTGGGTATTGGAAAGGCCGCCCTCGGTTTAAGTTGGTACTGTTCCACCATAGAAGCGAGATATATGTTTGGCGGTCTATCAAAACCAGATCTAGAAGTTGACCCTGTGCTTGTGACCATTGTGATGCTAGGCACTGTTGTAAGGGCCGCATGTGCAATCTTGCGTTTGGGACAATGGCTATGCATGAAGACATCATGCCTAGCAGTTTCATTACCATTTTGACTTGTATCCTTTGTTTTGGATACATGGTCTGTATTACATTGTGAAATGTTTGAACTCTTTGTGGACTTGGAGTGGCAATCCCTTTTGCTGTGTTGATTGTCGCTCCTAAGTATTGTTGTGTTTGACACGGCATAAGGTGTGACTTTGCGTAGTTGATTGAGAAGCCTAGTTTGTGGAGGATTTGTATGACATATTTTGTGTACTGTGAACACTGTTTTAGCGTGTTGGTTTTGATTAACCAGTCGTCTAAGTACGGGAACACATGTATTTGCTGCCTTCTGATATGTGCAGCTACTACTGCCAGGCATTTTGTAAAAACTCTTGGTGCAGTTGTTATTCCGAATGGCAACACTTTGAATTGGTAATGTATTCCTTGGAATACGAACCTTAGATATTTTCTGTGTGAAGGATGTATTGGTATATGGAAGTACGCATCCTTTAGGTCTAGTGTTGTCATGTAGTCTTGTCGTTTGAGCTGTGGGATTACGTCTTGTAATGTAACCATGTGAAAGTGGTCTGATTTGATGTAGGTAATGTTCTGAGATCCAATATTTGTCTCAGACTCTTGTCTTTTTTCGGTATTAGAAAGTACAGTGAGTAAACTCCTGTGTTTCTCTGTAGTTTTGGTACTAATTCTATTGCTTCTTTTTGTAGTAATGCTTGAACTTCTAGTCCTAGAAGGTCTATATGTTGTTTTGACATACTGTGTGTTTTCGGTGGGACGTTTGGAGGGAACTGGAGAATTTCTATGCAATAACCATGCTGGATAATTGCTAAGACCCAAGTGTCTGTTGTTATTTCCTCCCAATGTTTGTAAAATTGGCTTAGTCTCCCCCCCACAGGTGTTATGTGATGGGGTTGTGTGACTTGTAAGTCACTGTTTATTTTGAGGAGTTTTGGGACTTTGGAACTTTCCCCTGTTTTTCTGGAATTGTCCCCCTCTATATTGCCCCCGAAAACCTCCCCGCTGATATTGGCTTTGGTAAGTGGGCCTTGCTTGTGATGTTGGGGTTTCTGTCGGTTGACCTCGAAACCCTTCCCTAAAAGGTGCTTTGCGAAAAGTGCCTCTGCTCTGCGGGGAGTAGAGTGCGCCCATGGCTTTGGCTGTATCAGTGTCTTTCTTGAGTTTCTCAATAGCAGTGTCGACTTCCGGCCCAAACAACTGCTGTTCATTAAATGGCATATTTAGCACGGCTTGTTGAATTTCCGGCTTGAACCCTGAAGTACGCAGCCATGCGTGCCTTCTTATTGTTATTGCAGTGTTTACTGTCCTTGCAGCCGTATCTGCTGCATCCATTGAAGACCGTATCTGATTATTTGAGATACTTTGTCCTTCTTCCACCACTTGTTGCACCCTTTTTTGGAACTCTTTGGGTAAGTGTTCTATGAAATGCTGCATTTCATCCCAATGAGCTCTATCATAACGTGCCAAAAGTGCGTGTGAATTGGCAATGCGCCATTGGTTTGCTGCTTGTGCCGCAACTCTTTTGCCTGCAGCATCAAATTTGCGACTCTCCTTGTCTGGAGGTGGTGCGTCCCCTGAGGTATGAGAGTTTGCTCTCTTACGTGCTGCCCCGACAACTACTGAGTCTGGTGTTAATTGCGTTGTAATATAAACTGGATCTGTTGGCGGTGGCTTGTACTTCTTTTCCACCCTTGGAGTTATGGCTCTGCCTTTAACTGGGTCTTGAAAGATTTGTTTTGAATGTTTTAGCATTCCTGGGAGCATAGGTAGGCTTTGGTATTGGCTATGGGTGGAGGATAGGGTGTTAAACAAAAAGTCATCCTCAATTGGTTCGGAATGCAAGGTGACGTTGTGAAAAGCAGCTGCCCTTGCGACCACCTGTGTGTAAGATGTACTGTCTTCAGGTGGTGACGGCCTTGCAGGGTACGAATCTGGGCTGTTGTCCGATACTGGAGCATCGTAAAGGTCCCATGCATCAGGATCGTCCTGACTCATTGTAGTATGAGCTGGGGAGTGCATCAGTGGTGGAGTTGTTACTGGTGATGCGTGCATTGATGGTGGTGGAGACGGTGGTGGTGTTGTTTTCCTTGCCACCTTTGCCTGTGGCTGCTTGTCTTATTGTTGAAAGGCAAGTTTTCTTTTTATTTTAATTGGGGGGGGGGGGGGGGGGGAAGAGTGGTTATCTTCCCTGTGTCCTCATGAATGTGAAGCCTTCTCTGTGTATAATCTGGCTCTACAGCTTCAAGTTCCTCTCCGAATCTATGCTTTTGCATTTGGGAGGTTAATCCTTGTTCCTCTGTGTAGGAACCTGTTTTCGGCTCCGAGGCTGGATGTTTCGGAACCGAAATTTTTTCGGATGTCTTTTTAGGCTCCGAAGAAACCTTTTTTATTTTCGGCGTGGTGTCTCGGGGCCGAAATTCTTCGGTGCCGAATCTTCTCGGAGCCGCTGTCTCGGCTCCGAGGTTGCTGTGTGGCGGCATCTCGACCGGAGTCGGATGACTTCGACACCAGCATGCCCTTTTTCGGTGCCTTGGATAGGTCACCTAATTTTCGGGTTAAGCCATGGCCTGTTGGCGGTGGCGTTCCCTGGGCTTTTGTTGACTTCTCGTGAGTCTTGATTTTCGACGTCTTACTCACGGTTTTCGGCGTTTCTTCGGCGTCGAGCTCTTCAGAGTCCGACTCGTGGATGGAGAAAGCTTCTTCTTCTTCCTCGAAACGCTCTTGTCCTGTCGGCGTGGACGCCATCTGCAGTCTTCTGGCTCTTCGGTCTCTTAATGTTTTCCTCGACCGAAACGCTCGACAGGCTTCACAAGTATCCTCCTTGTGCTCGGGAGACAAGCATAAGTTACAGACCAAATGCTGATCCGTATACGGATACTTGTTATGGCATTTTGGGCAGAAGCGGAATGGGGTCCGTTCCATCAGCCTTGAAGTCGCACGTGGCCAGGCCGACCAGGCCCCGACGGGGGATCGAAAAAACCCCGAAGGGCCACCGGAGCTCTTCAAAATTCTGTGTTGATTTGTTCTAACTAACCCGATACCGAAAGCAAACAATACCGACGTTTTTTTCCGAGATTCTAACTAACTTTCCGAACCGAAACACGGAGCGAAAAGGAACACGTCCGAACCCAATGGCGGAAAAAAAACAATCTAAGATGGAGTCGACGCCCATGCGCAATGGAGTCGAAATGGGAGGAGTCCCTCGGTCTCATGACTCGAAAAGACTTCTTCGAAGAAAAACAACTTGTAACACTCCGAGCCCAACACCAGATGGCGGACTGTGCACAGCATGTGTATCTGCAGCTACACATGCCATAGAACATATATATATATATATATATATATATATATATATGGAAAATGTCACTTACCCAGTGTACATCTGTTTGTGGCATGAGTCGCTGCAGATTCACATGCTGTGCATTATCCTGCCATCTAGTGTTGGGCTCGGAGTGTTACAAGTTGTTTTTCTTCGAAGAAGTCTTTGAGTCACAAGACCGAGGGACTCCTCCCTTTCGGCTCTATTGTGCATGGGTGTCGACTCCATCTTAGATTGTTTTCCCCGCAGAGGGTGAGGTAGGAGTTGTGTATATTAGTAAAAGTGCCCATGCAATGGAGTGAGTCTGTATGTACAGAATGTGTATAAAAAAAATAAATATATATATTATATTTTTACAAATTTATAAATGTACAAGTTTCATCAACTTATAACGGCTACAGGCTCCCGGGGAGGCGGGAGGGCGCATGTGAATCTGCAGCGACTCATGCCACGAACAGATGTACACTGGGTAAGTGACATTTTCCGTTCAATGGCATGTGTAGCTGCAGATACACATGCTGTGCATAGACTAGTAAGCAGTTATCTCCCCAAAAGCGGTGGTTTAGCCTGTAGGAGTTGAAGTTGTTTGAAATAATGTTCTTAATACAGCCTGTCCTACTGTGGCTAGCTGTGTTGTTAACACATCTACACAGTAATGTCTTGAGAATGTATGATGCGTAGACCATGTGGCTGCCTTACAGATTTCTGTTATAGGTATATTTCCTAGAAAGGCCATTGTGGCGCCTTTCTTCCTAGTGGAGTGTGCCTTTGGCGTAATAGGCAGATCTCTTTTTGCTTTAATATAGAAGGTCTGAATACATTTCACTATCCATCTGGCAATGCCTTTTTTGGATATTGGATTTCCTGCACGAGGTTTTTGAAAGGCTACAAACAATTGTTTTGTCTTGCAAAATTGTTTTGTTCTATCAATGTAATACATTAATGCTCTTTTGATGTCTAGCATATGTAAGGCTCTTTCGGCAACTGAGTCTGGTTGTGGAAAAAAGACTGGGAGTTCCACTGTTTGGTTTAGGTGGAACGGTGATATAACTTTTGGTAAGAACTTTGGATTTGTCAGGAGAACCACTTTATGTTTATGTATTTGTATAAAGGGTTCTTGTATAGTGAATGCTTGTATCTCACTTACTCTTCTAAGAGATGTGATAGCTATTAGGAAGGCTACTTTCCAGGTTAAGTATTGCATTTCACAAGAGTGCATGGGTTCAAATGGTGGACCCATGAGTCATGTTAATACAATATTGAGATTCCACGAGGGAACTGGTGGTGTTCTTGGGGGTATGATTCTCTTTAGACCCTCCATAAATGCTTTGATGACTGGGATTCTAAAGAGTGATTTTGAATGTGTAATCTGCAGATAGGCAGATATTGCTCTGAGATGTATTTTGATAGAAGAAAATGCTTGGTTTGATTTTTTTTAAGTGTAATAAATAGCTTACAATGTTTTTCGAAGAAGCCTGTATTGGTTGGATTTGATTATGATGGCAATAATAAACAAATCTTTTCCATTTGTTAGCATAACAATGTCTTGTAGTAGGTTTTCTAGCTTGCTTAATGACCTCCATACATTCTTGTGTAAGGTCTAAATGTCCAAACTCTAAGACTTCAGGAGCCAGATTGCTAGATTGAGCGATGCTGGATTCGGGTGTCTGATCTGTTGCTTGTGTTGAGTTAACAGATCTAGTCTGTTTGGTAGTTTGATATGAGGTACTACTGACAGGTCTAGTAGTGTTGTGCACCAAGGTTGGCGAGCCCAGGTTGGTGCTATCAGTATTAGTTTGAGTCTGTTTTAACTCAATTTGTTTACAAGATAAGGAAGGAGTGGGAGAGGGGGGAAAGCGTAGCGAAATATCCCTGACCAACTCATCCATAACGCATTGCCCTTGGACTGAGGGTGTGGATACCTGGACGCAAAGTTTTGGCATTTTGCGTTTTCTTTTGTTGCGAATAGGTCTATTTCTGGTATTCCCCAGTGTAGAAAGTAAGTTTGTAGTATCTGGGGATGAATTTCTCATTTGTGTGCTTGTTGGTGATCTCGACTGAGATTGTCGGCTAACTGGTTTTGAATTCCTGGGATGTACTGTGCTATTAGGCGAATGTGATTGTGAATCTCCCAATGCCAAATCTTTTGTGCCAAGAGACACAGTTGTGATGAGTGTGTCCCTCCCTGTTTGTTTAGGTAGTACATTGTTGTCATGTTGTCTGTTTTGACAAGAATGTGTTTGTGGACTATTAGCGGTTGAAATGCTTTCAATGCTAGAAACACTGCTAACAGCTCTAGATGATTTGTATGCAGTTCCCTTTGTTGAACGTCCCATTGTCCCCGTGTACTGTGCTGTTTGAGGTGTGCTCCCCACCCTATCATGGAAGCATCTATTGTGATCACGTATTGAGGCACTGGGTCTTGAAATAGCCACCCTTGGTTTAAATTTATAGGATTCCACCATTGAAGCGAGGAGTGTGTTTGGCGGTCTATCAACACTAGATCTTGCAGTTGACCCTGTGCTTGTGTCCATTGTGTTGCTAGGCATTGTTGTAAGGGACGCATGAGTAGTCTTGCGTTTTGGACAATGGCTATGCATGAAGACATCATGCATGGGAGTTTCATTACAAACCTCACTTGATAGTGTTGGTTTGGGTGCATGTTCAGTATTACATTTTGGAAGGCTTGTACCCTTTGTGGACTTGGAGTGGCAATCCCTTTTTGTGTGTTGATTGTTGCTCCTAAGTAATGTTGTATTTGACACGGTTGTAGATGTGATTTTTAGTAGTTTATAGAGAACCCTAGTTTGTGAAGGGTTTCTATGATGTATTTTGCGTGTAGAAGACACTGTTGCTGAGTGCTGGTTTTTATTAACCAATCGTCTAAGTAAGGGAATTGTCTAAGAACGTGCATGTGTTGCCTCCTGATGTGAGCAGCTACTACTGCAAGGCATTTTGTGAATACTCTTGGGGCTGTTGTTATGCTGAAGGGTAACACTTTGAATTGGTAATGCACGCCTTGGATTACAAACCTCAAGTATTTCCTGTGGGAAGGATGTTTGGGTATGTGGAAATAAGCATCCTTGAGATCTAATGTTGACATGTAGTCCTGTTTGAGTAAGGGAATCACGTCTTGAAGTGTCACCATGTAAAAGTGATCTGATTAATGTAAAGATTTAGTGTTCTGAGGTCTATTATGGGTCTCAGTGTTTTGTCCTTTTTTGGAATTAGGAAATACAGGGAGTAAACACCTGTTCCTTTTTGATGGTTGGGTACTAGTTCTATTGCTTCTTTTTGTAACAATGCTTGGACTTCTAGTTGTAACAGATCTAAGTGTTGTTTGGACATGTTGTGTGCTCTTGGAGGCACATCTGGTGGCAAATGTAGGAATTCTATGCAATAACCATGTTGGATAATGGCCAGGACCCACGCGTCCGTAGTTATGTGTTCCCAGTTGTGGTAATAATATGTGAGTCTCCCCCCCACTGGTGTTGTGTGGTGGGGGTTTGTGACGTTGACGTCACTGTTTAGTTTGTGTGGTTTTTGGGCTGTGGAATTTCCCTCTTGTTTTAGGGAACTGTCCACCCCTATATAGTCCTCGAAAGCCCCCTCTTTAATATTGGCCCTGATATGTGGGTCTGACTTGTGAGGTGGAAGGCTCTGTGGTCTGGGCCGAAACCCCCCTCTAAAGTGCAGCTTCCTAAAAGTACCTCTGCTCTGTGGGGAGTAGAGCGCGCCCATGGCTTTGGCCGTGTCAGTGTCCTTCTTCAGTTTGTCTATCGCTGTATCCA